>NW_016107453.1:3252845-3257810 GCF_001604975.1 Cebus imitator | reverse complement strand
CTCCCTGCCTCAGAGCCTTTTTTTTTTTTTAAGTTGGTGTTCGAGTCGCCTGTTGAAGAGGCGCTGTGGTGTGTGTTTTTTCCCGTGCGACAACTCACTCTGCTGGCTTAAACAGCGGCACTGAGATTCGTGGCACTTTTTTTGCCCTGGAATCTACTGTCCTGGTTCCCTGCTCAGTCCCCTTTTTAAACAGACAAATGGGCGACTTCCTGTGGCTCCAATCACCAGCCAAAAGGGCACCTGGACTGGTGTATTTTGTACGGAGAACCACTGCTCCGGGGCGCCGACAAAGCAGCTGCGCGGGGCAAAGCAGCGGCGCCGGCTGGCACAGCCGCGCTGGCCGAAACAGCCGCGCTGGTGACCTGTGGAGCTCCTCCGCCTGGGAATTTCCTAGTCTGTGGGCAATAAAAATGCGGTGTCCACTCACCCTCTGCGCTTTCACTGGGAGCTGCAATCCTGAGCTGTTCCTAAATGGCCATCTTGGATCAAGCTCCTCCCACATTATTTTTAATTACATACAAAGATCTAATGTCATCCAGGGACCATTTCACCCACTGCTCTGTTTGGCCGCCAGCCTCATCTCTCTCTTCAGCAATGGTGAGGTGGATACCCTTTCCTTGGGTAAGAGAAATCCATGGTTTGCTGCTCTTGCCAATAACAAAAACACTGGAAAGTCGAGTCGCAAAGCTGTTGGCATTGACATGTTTCATGTAAACCATGTCAAAAGATCCAGGGTGTTTCTCTCTGTTGGTGATCACACCAATTCTTCCTAGGTTAGCACCTCCAGTCACCATACACAGGTTATCATGTCAAACTTGATGAAATGAGTAACCTTGCCAGTCTCTAAATCAATCTGAATGGTATCATTCACCTTGATGGGGTGATCAGGGTAGCAGATGGTGTGAGCATCATGAGTCACCAGATGAGGGATTCCCCTTTGTGCCCACAAAGATTTTTCTCACTTTGCACAACTTGTACTTGGCCTTCTCAGATGTAATATGATGTACAGCAAAGTGACCCTTGGTGTCACAGATCAGATGGAAATTCTCTCCCTTCTTGTCAACGCTGATGACATCAACAAAGATTCTGAACATTAAAGATCATGGCCAGATCATCTTCAATGTTTCAAAACACTGTTTTTATGACTATATAAAATTCAGAAGTGAATCGAGGCTGGGTGTGGTGGCTCACACCTGTAATCCCAGCACGTTGGGAGGCCAAAGCAGGTGGATAACTTGAGGTCAGGAGTTCAAGACCAGCCTGGCCAACGTGATGAAACCCCGTCTCTACTGTTAATTCATTCTTTTAAGGGCTATATAATATTTTCTGGGAGAAAAGTATTGCATCTTAGTTGGCTGTTAATGGGCATTCACTATGTCCATTTGCTTAATTTTTTTTGACTCTAATTATTCTCACACCTATCATAAGCTTCTCAATACAATTTTCCACAAAATGAATAATATTAGGAAATATATCATTTCCTCTGTTTTTCTTCAAGACTTTCCACCTGGAAACTTCCTTTTCCTGGCATTCTCTCTGCTTTTCTCCTGGGCTAAACTCCCCATTTGTGCTGTTGGCACAAATCAATAGCATCTTATTTCATGTTTCTGGATATATTAGTAAGTATAGCCACAGCTTGTTATACACACAAACTCTTATTATTTGTATATTATGTTTCCTGGATCTAATCTCTGAGTCTCTTTTATCTTTTTGAAGTCTTCTCCGTATTTTCATGCTCTGTGCACTTAAATCTTTCTTTCACTGGGTTTCGAGACCACTGATTCAGGTCTTCACAGTGATCACATTCTTTTTTAACTTACTGTCTAATGTTTTAATGTATAAAACATATTTTGAAGCTCCAAGACATCTTTGCTGTGTTGTATTTTGATCCTGCTTTCTAGCTAATTGCCCAGCTCATGAGAATATGACAGTTTTTCACTCCATTGGGACAGCAAAAAAGCCCAAGGCATTGCCTACACTCAATCATCTATATGTCCCAGCAGCTATAAGGCTCAGAAGCACGTGGCTTAGGGCTAGAAATGTGTTAGAAAGGAAACCCATTCAGGTCACATGTTCCCAAAATCTCCTTTTCATTGATTAGTCTTCCCACCAGTTTGATAATGCTTTTCTAAAGAGCTTTATTCAGCTGCATTTCCTTCAACTGCTGTTCACCTTATGACTTCCTTGTCATATGAGTTCATACGGCAGCAGAGCAATAGCTTTTTCATTGTTTAACTGCCATCAGTAGCAACAGCAGTCAAATGAATCTTTCCCATCTTTGTGTTGAGGTGAATGTAATGTTTACTAGCCTTGCCAGAGAATAATTATCAAAGAATAAAAAAAGCATAATAATGAAAGGAAAGCGAGTCTTAGCCCATTATTAAACTTTGACCATTTCTGGGAAAAGGTTAATGTGGTTTACCTCTTCATCACTGAGATTTAAAAAATTAATATATTTCAAGATTATTTCTTTTCCCTATCTGAAATGAGAATTGGTTCCACTCTTCCACTTTTTAGAAATACCTGTGAAAGGAGGAAACCGGAAACTTTCAGAAGGAATTCCCATGTGAATTTAAGGTTGGTTAAAACATTTTTTTTTTTTTTTTGAGACGGAGTCTCGCTCTGTCAGCCAGGCTGGAGAGCAGTGGCCAATCTTGGCTCACTGCAACCTCCATCTCCCAGGCTCAAGCAATTCTCCTGCCTCAGCCTCCCAAGTAGCTGGGATTACAGGCGTGTGCCACCACACCTGGCTAATTTTTGTAATTTTAGTAGAGACGAGGTTTCACCATGTTGGCCAGGATGGTCTTGAACTCTTGACCTCCGGTAATCTGCCCGCCTCGGCCTCCCAAAGTGCTGGGATTACAGGTGTGAACCACCACACCCAGCCAGTTAAAACATTTTGTTTTGCAAATTATTTTATTCATGATAAAGGATATAATATATATGTACATATACAGTCAAATATATGAATATAAACTCCATGGCCTGATTTGAATGTGATTTTTAATGATAGATATATATCATAGTTTGTATTTCCATCAAAGGTTCCTTTCCTAGGTCTATTAATAGGACCCAATTGCTGACAATTAGGAGTAAAATCAGAGTAGTCTGTGATAGCAGCAGCTGACTGATGTCATAGAATGATATTCTTTTGATTTTACAAACAAAATAATTGAAAATATTAATAATTAAATTTTGTTGTATGTTTTACCTCTTCAGAAGGAGTCACTACATAGGGGGGATTAAACACCAGAAGATCAACTTTTTCCTTCAATCTTGGTAGCAAGCCTTTGACCTAAATGTATTCAACAGTGAGAATTTTACATTAAACTCTGAATTAAATAATTGACAAATCAATCTTTAAAAATCATCTCCCATGTTTTTGGGAAAATAATGTGTTGGGGCTGCACTTATGGAGAGAAACAAAGTTAAGTATTTTTACATTTTCACTCAGATAAATAATATATGCAATTAAATAAAAATATGAAAATTAAATTATCAGAATGAATATAAAAAAGCCTGTACTCCTCAACAGCATATATATTTATACTCTGGGTTCACTTTTAGAAGATGAAATAAGGAAGCAAACTCTAATTCTGTATAATCCATATAGACCTGGATACAAATTTACAAGTATATTTGCTAACATTTTCACAATTTTCCTGTGTCTCTATAGATACCTACTATAATTTACTGGATATTGTTCTATAATTTCTTCTATCCCTGGTGTTTCACCATTCTATCAAAAACACTTAATACTAATTATGGACACATTAAAGACATTTTTAGGCCAGGCATGGTGGCTCACGCCTGTATTCCCAGCACTCTGGAAGGCTGAGGTGGGTGGATCACCTGAGGTCAAGAGTTTGAGACCAGCCTGGCCAACCATGGCCAACATGATGAAACCCAGTCTCTACTAAAAATACAAAAACTAGCCAGGCGCAGTGGTGGGTGCCTGTAATCCTGGGAGGCTGAGGCAGGAGAACTGCTTAAATCCAGGAGGCAAAGGTTGCAGGGATCTGAGATTTTGCCACTGCACTTCAGCCTGGGTGACAGAGTGAGACTCCGTCTCAAAAAAACAAAAAAGAAATTAAAAAAAAAAAATCACCCCATTAATCTCATGTAAATCACTGGAGTACCTGCCTTGATTCTCTAGTTTTTATTAGCAGTAACAACTTCTAATAATATGAAAATAATTTCTTATCTCTTCGGTGTAATTCCTTCTAAGGTACAAAATCATTTGTAAATTAAAAAAAAAAAAACAGGAAAGCTAGCTACCCTCATCATAAGAAAAGTGCAGGTTAAGGAACACAGAAGTATTTTGTATTTCATATGTCTACCTGATGTATGCTATCATTATTTTTGCCTCTAAAAAGGTATTTCACACATATAAATTAAAAACCCACAAATTAAAAATTATCTTACCAATAAAACGTAAAATATTTTAACAACTTCCACTTGAAAATGTGTGATGTTAACTTCTTAAAATGATGGTTGGGCAGTTGTAACTTGTTGTTTTTACCTACTGAGGACCCACTGCCCCTTTCTTCTGATTTAATTTCCTTGACTTTTGTTAGGGAAGCTCTACCTCCCATCATTCTTGATCTAAGTGGCCTGAGCAGCGTTTATCCCAACCCAGCTCCTGAGATGGGACTATGAGTTGAAGCCAATCATCTCCATATTCAAATCTCCTTTGGCCACAGCAAAAGGTTGAGAGATAGGCACATAACCCAAGTTGATCCAAATAATAGTCATCTGGGGTCTCTTCTAGAGTAACTGAATAGAAAGGGATTCTTTCCTTGGGAAGTTGCTGAGAAATAAGATATAGATATGCAAACATCTTGTTACCACGAAGGGAAAGACTGCCTAGGAATAGAACCACCAGAGAGAATTTCAGAGATAAGAAAAAGATGTCTACAACATTATTTGAGTTCCTGGAAGTAGGTGTGCTGAAGCCATCATTTT
>NW_016107453.1:3237024-3252805 GCF_001604975.1 Cebus imitator | reverse complement strand
TTTGAGACAAGGCCTTGTTGTGTTCCCCAGGCTGGAGTGCAGAGGCACGATCATGGCTCATGGCAGCCTCAACTTCCCACGCTCAAGTGATCCTCCCACCTCAGCCTCCCAAGTAGCTGGCACCACAGGTGTGAGCAACCACACCCAGGTATTTTTTTTAATTTTTATTTTTTGTAGAAATGAGGTCTTATTATATTGTGCACGCTGGTCTTGAACTCCTGGGCTCAAGCAATTGTCCTGCCTTGGCATCCTAGAGTGTTGGGCTTAAAGGCATGAGCTGTTACACCTGGACTAACTTTTAAAATTTAAGTCAGTTTGAACTGGGTTCACTGTCGCTTCTGATAAAAGAGGCCTGATCCATATAAGTTAATATAAATTCCTTTTGAATTGTGGAAAAAATGGATTACATCGATGAAGAATTTACATTGTATGGGGTATACTTTTTAGTGGGTCAAAAGTTAATTACTTACCAAAGTTTCTTTGTCCTAAAACATCTTAACCTTATTTGAAAATAAAATTAATATTGGACAAAGATTAATAGCTTACCAAATCTGTAATAACTGGTTGAATGTGGACTCTGTTACAGCGTGCTGTCTCTAGGGTACAAGCCGCTGCCTCAGGGTTGATATCAGTGCACCTATAAACAGAAATGGAAGGAAACTCCTATATCCTATGTCCACAGGGCAAATCTGTTACTGAATAATTTCAAGGAATGTTCCACTAATTCTACACAGAATAGATTTAGAAAAAAAATAGAATGCTTTCAATAATGGCAAAGAAAAAGAGAACAAGGATTTGTTCAATTGATAAAGACTGTTATACTGATAAAATGTCCAAGAGTAGAAGAATGCAGACACATGCACACATATCTGAAGGAATTTATGAAATTTTGATACATCCAATGAAGGAGTACTATGCAGTCACCAAAAATGAAATTTAAAAGGAATTTTTGATAGGAAAATGCTTATGAGACAAAATTAAATTAAAAGCATAGGAAATGAAAAAAAAAAAAAGAAGGAAACACAGTTGGACCATGTATGGTAAAATTTATAGGTGATTTAAATTCTCTTCTTTATACTTTTCTATATTCTCTAATTTTTCTCTAAATAAATTTAAGCAACTTTAAATTTCTTATGATTATCAAATTATTTGCCAAAGAAACAAATCAAATTTAGAGATGATCTAAAATTATGCTGCTTCTATAATTATGCAGTATGATGGTGGAGTTTGAAACATAAAGTAATAATCTTTAGAGAAGCATAATTTGTAATCTGGGTTCTTACTACACTTAAATACTATAAGATACATAGTGTTCACTTAAAATTATTTCATTCGAGTTATCATAGTTAACCTGTCAGTGGAAGATCTACATGAATATGATGTACTTACATGTACAAAGCCTGAGGACCTATCATAGAGGCTAGGAATGCAGATACTACACCAGACCCTGCCCCTACTTCCAGGCATATTTCCACTCTAAAAAAAAACCAAAATAAATATTAGTACAGTAGAATCAAAATACTCTTAACAGAAAACTCTCGTGCTAGTTTTATTTCTAGCATGTATATTTCTCTAGCATCATCACTCACTTGCAAACATACAAAAACAGAAAGGAAATTCATAAGCTCTGACAACTACTTTATACTTAATATTACATAACTCGAAATTACTAATATTTTGAGTATGTAATATAAAGTCCATAAAAGTTATACATTACCAAACACGGTTTTCAGTTAATTTCAACAAATCATTACATTAAAAAGTATTGAAAAATGTTAATCTAGGGTTGGAAATATTAATATGAAAGACAAAATTCCTTCACACAAGAAGCTCTTAGCTTAGTATTTCCTAAAATGATAGGGTTTGTATTATTACAAAATTTATTTTTGAAAAAGGTGCCTCTATCTTTTCATACCTAACATAGAGCCATGAGAATATCCTAGAGAATTAAAATGTCCCCCAATAATAGAGCAGGACAAAATTCCTTTTCTGTACAGCTATATGCTACTTGGGAAAATAGTATCTGCTGATCTTCAAATGTTAACCATCTTAGAACGCTGTTAATTATAAAATCCTCATTCTACTGTACTTTATCTTTCCATTAAATTTATTTTCTTGACTATAATCTTGGAAGTTGTTTCTTTTTCAGAGCCAGACTCTTGCTCTGTTACCTAGGCTAGAGTGCAGTGGTGCCACCATAGCTAACTGCAGCCTTTAACTCCTGGGCTCACGCCATCCTCCCACCTCAACCTCCCAGGTTGTTAGGACAACCACAGTGCCAGGCCTCTACAATGTTATACATGCATCAAAAGCATAAATTATCCCCATTACAAGATCAGCTTGATGGCATTTAGGGAAATTTTTAGCGCTAAACTCCCCAAATAACTACCCAGCAACAAGCTCCAGAGGTTTTAAATTTTTGGAACCAGTCTACACATCTGACAAGTCTTTACTAGGTGGTAGTAAGGTCTGTGAATCTCACCAGGTGGCTTCTCTTTGAAAATAACTATCATGGTCTCATAAATAATTAGAATTCCAGGACTAGAAATAACCTAAGACTTCATAACAAAATCGGCTCCTTTTACAGCATATTTTGCAGTGCAATTTGTGCTTGTAAATCTTTCTGGGCTATCTTGAGAAGAAAAGACAAGTTATAAAACAGTACTGTTCCACTCTGTATTCCAGTAAATCCAAAAGTTCCATCATCTACAATCAAAGACTAGTTTAATAAGAGCTGGGGCATTTTATACGTGGAAAAATATGACCAAATTTAAGAGGGATAAATAAATACAATATAGATCTTTGAAACCTGACAGCTGTTTGTTCCATCCTGAGAAAATCCAGTTCAAGTCTTATCTTCAAACAAATCTTAACAACTCAAATTCCTTGGATTTAAAAATCACAACGTCAGTATTCATTCTTTCTGCTATTAATTTAAAATCGACAGCGATCACTTCAACAAATCCATTTAAATAGTTGTAAAGTGTTAGGGTAGACTATTATCTGCTAGCAGCATGTAACTTAAAAAAACTTTTTTTGTAACAATTAAATGAAAAATTCCTCAGTATCACTAGGCACACTTCAAGTGCTCTGTAGCCACACGTGAGGACTGGCTGGTGATAGAATATGCTATTCAATGGGTTTAAAAATATTTCCCCACTCCAGTAACATAACTTTCTTTCATGTTTGGGTCCTTCCATTGCTAGAGGGTGCTTTCTATGTGCTGAGTAACTCAAATAATACCATGCAATTTCAATATTTAATGCTTTAAAAATTAATATAAATAAGCAATGTTTTCAGAACATTTTGTTTCCAAACGTGTTACACTACCGCTTCTCTCAGGGACTTGTGTTCTTCAGATTAACAAGTGACAGGAAAATGTACGTCTTTGCGTGGTAAGCAGCCAGGGAGCTCGTGACCAGAGCAGCTCCCTGGCAAAGGAGATGTGTCCTCGGCACACTCATTACTGTATCTACAGGAAATTACTCAATTACGGCGTCCTGTTGTCAATCATCTGCAAATGGACCCCGCCTCCTCCGGCTCAGGGCGGCGACAGTCACCGTCCCGGCCCTCCGCCACTGCCGCTTCTTCAGAACGCCCCAGCCCTCTCCCGTCAGAGCCCCATCCCTCCTCGCACCCCGCCAGCTCGGCAGCCGCTGCCTCCAGCACGTCCAAAAGCAGGAACGTGTCCTCCGCGGGCTCGTACACGTCGCTGAAGGCGCCGCGGCCCACGTGTCCGTGCAATGGCGTGGGAAAGCTCAGGGCTGCCATCTTCCTGCAGTGCGTCCCACGAGCTTGCGCCAGGCTCGCGCATGCGCACGCCTTTGGGCACAGGCCTAGGAAGAGGGTGGGGTTCCGGGCGAGCACTGTGTTCTTGAGTCTTAATTCTAAATTTGCCTGTGGACCTCCTTGAAATTTCTAAGTAGATAGTTGTATAATCTATGACCATTGACATTTGCTTGCCTTCTTTGAACATTTAAATTTTATTCTGTGAACTAGAACCTGATAGTGTACATTCTGAGTTGTTTTTGACTAAGGTGAATGTTCTTTCTTCATTCTAATGATGTTTGGAAATTCTGTTTTATTCCTAGTTTACAAGGATTTGAAAAAATATATAATAAATTTTACTATTTTTTTGCCCGCTGAACTTTAAGCTTTACACTATACAGATGAAGACTTTTCTCATTTGATTTTTTGCTGTACTTTATAAATTGCCTTCCTGATGAATCATGAATGCACTCTTTTTATAAACCTCACTCAAGCAAGATATGTGGTTTAATACACTGCTGAATTTGGGAGGTTAATAATCTGGCTCTGATTTTTTTATCACGATTATGCTATCCTCATTGTATTAGTTAGGACACTGTTTCTGGAACATTAGGTAGAAAACCATAAAACTGGCTGGGCTTGGTGCCTTTTGAATGGATGGATCTTTGATGTCTTGGAACATCTATAAGTTATTAGACTATTCAGGTATTTGCATTCTTTTTGAGTTGATTTCTGGTTTGTTTCCCAATGAAACATTTTTACAGCTAGTTTTTTACATTTGAGAAATAAAAACACAGAAAAGTATTTGGGTCACAAATTTAATTTATTTATTTGGAGACAGACTCTTGTTCTATCTCCCCAGGCTGGAGTTCAGTGGCGATCTCGGCTCACTGCAACCTCTGCTTCCCAGGTTCAAGCAATTCTCCTGCCTCAGGCTTCCGAGTAGTACCTTCCTCCACACCGGGCTCATTTTTGTATTTTTAGTAGAGATGATGTTTTCCCATGTTGGCCAGACTGGACTCAAACTCCTGACCTCAGGTGATCTGCCTGCCCGGGTCTCCCAAAGTGCTGGGATTAAAGGCGTGAGCCTGTAATGTGCCCAGGCCAGGTTACAAATTTTAAAACCCCGAGTTTTAAACCCAGAAATGACAGTATTTTGTCATGTTTTCTCAAAATATTTTTTAAATACAAGAACTAAAATATTACAAATGAAATCAGTGTTCTTTCTCTACTTGTTTTTTTTTAAATTGGTCTCATTGCTAATTAATGTTAGGAATGTGTTCATTTGTTTCTTTCTTTGTAAATTCTTCATTTTTGCTTATTTTACCTTAAGTTTTGCCTTTATTTTGTGAAAGTTGATAAGTAGTTTAATAGGGCAAATAGTTCTACATAATTTATTGTGAAAAAGCAGCCTTTTCTAGCACCCAATGTCCAATTTCTCATGTCTCATTCTTCGGAAAACCATCTTCAACTTTTATCTGTTTCTTTTGTCATTCATTTTCATATCTCTGTATACTAAGCTTATAATAGTACTTCATTTTTAAACATTAAACATTATCTATAGAGTTCCTATGAGTGGAAGTAAGAATAATTATCCTGTCTCTAATAAACAAGTACAGTTGCCAGTCTCCTGCTCCCTTTCTTCACAACCATGGTACCATGGTTTTAAAAAAAATTTCTTGGCTGGGCACAGTGGCTCGCGCCTGTAATTCCAGCACTTTGGGAGGCCAAGAAGAGTGGATCACTTGAGGTCAAGAGTTCAAGACCTGTCTGGTCAACATGGTGAAATCCCTTCTCCACTAAAAATACGAAAATTAGCCTGGTGTAGTGGCAGGTGCCTGTAATCCCAGCTACTAAGGAAGCTGAGGCACAAGAATTGCTTGAACCTGGGAGTTGGAGGTTACAGTTAGCTGAGATCACACCAGTGTACTCCAACCTGGATAACAGATGGACACTGTATCTAAAAAAGAAAAAATTGTATTGTGATTTTAAAAACATTATTTTGCTTATATAAATGTTACTGAAATCTGACCCATGTGTTATACCAGTTACGTTTGCTTTCTTGCACAACTTTTTGCTCTTCCTTCAAGTTAATTATCTGCTCTATTAGTTTCTTGGGCTGCCATAACAAATTACCACAAACTGGGTAAACAAATAAAGAAATTTATTCTTACTGGTCCTGTAGATTAGAAGTCTGAAATGACGGTGTTGGCAGGACCGTGCCCCTTGATGAAAGGAAGAATCCTTCTTTTGGTCTTTCAGCTTCTGGTGGTTTCCAGCAATCCCTGGCCACCTTTGGCTTGTGGCAGTGGAGCTCCCATCGCTCCTTCATCTTTCTTTGGCTTTCTCTCCTGTGCCTTTATGTCTCCAAGGCTTTCTTTCCTGGTAAGAATACCAGTCATTGCATTTAGGAGCCACCACACACACATTTTTCTCAGTGTTGCCATTGGTCAGCGTCACATCTTCTCCTAATAAAAATACAAATTCTGGCATGCTTTTATTCAGGAGCTACCCTAAACTCAATGACTGGTGTCCTTACAAGGAGAGAAAATGGTGGTAGAGATGGTGGTACAAAGGGCTAGTAGTAGTGGTAGAGAGGAAATACAACTCAACCCACGACATCTAGTAATAGCTACGTTTTCATTTGCTTGTTTTTGTAATATATCACAAATCAGCCTCAAAGTCTTTTCCAATTGCTACCACCCCCTCTCCACCAATACATTTAAAGACACTGAGCATTTTGATTATTTCTATCTAATTAGGCACCAAAACGTGTCTCTGGTGTTTATTTCCTGGTTTTGCTTCTTATTTTCCGCTTTATCTTCAGGGTGGCTCTCATTGTAATAGCAAGATGGCTGCAACTTCACATCCTCACACCAAATTCAAGAGTCTTTCAGTTGTTTGCAAGAAGTCCTGCCGTTTTCTCTTTCTTATTGGCCCTAAATGAGTCATGTGCTCATGTGTGAATCAATCCTGTGGCTAAGGAGGTGAAATGATATGCCCCACTCAGGGCTGGGGCTCACTTTAACTGCATAGCCAGAATGGTATTTCCAAAGAAAAACTGTGTTGCTGGTATGGATGTCAGGCAATAAACACACAATTTCTGCTACGTGGAAATTTCTCATATAAGTATTGGTAATTTTTTTTTCCAGTTTGTTATTATCTTTTGGTTGTATTTACAGTATTTCCACCAGATGTTAAGTTTTTTTTCAGATACTAACCTTTTTCTGATGGAAATATTTATTCAATCTACTTTTTTTTGTTTGTTTCTCATTCTTGTATTGTGTTTAGAAATATCTTTCTCACTCTCTGCCATTGAAGAGAAAGTTTATTTTCTCCTTTCAAAGTATAGACTTTAGTAATTAGGTTTACCTTATTAATTAGATTTTAGGTCTTCTAGAGTCCTGTTTATTTTATATCTACTTGATCTTCATGGCCTGAATAAGATGTATTAACTGTTTATAGTAATTATAATAAAAGGCTTTTCTTATTAGAGTGTTTGTCTACTTATATTTCTTGATAGATTTTGGTTATTTGAATTTCAATTCTATGCCAGTTGGAGTGTTGATATTCATGATTGATACATGCTGACTGAAGATTATGCCTACTATAAAGTATTTGTCTTTGTCTTTTTATTGTGTATTCAGCCTTGCCTGAAATTAAGGACACAATCTTGCATTCTTTTTGTCTCCATTTTCCTAATCTGCCTTTGTCTTTCTTTCACTGTCAGTCACACTTAAACTTTGAAACACACACACAAACACATTTTTCTCAGTGTTGCCATTGGTCAGCATCACATCTTCTCCTAATAATAATAATACAAATTCTGGCATGCTTTTCTTTTTTTTTCAGTGTCCCCTAACACTCCCCCCACCCCAGTTAGATCATCTGAAAATTTTGGAGATACTTATTTTAAAAAACAACTAACAGTGATTTAATTTAACTACATATGTTATTTTATTCTTTTATATTTTTAGAGATGGGTTCTTGTTAAGTTGCCTAGGCTGGTCTCGAACTCTTTGCCTCAACGGATCCTCCCACTGCAGTCTCCCAAGTCTCCTGAATTATGGGCATGAGCCTGGCTTAAAAAAAACTACATATTTTAATAGTTCCCTGATCCATACTTTTATAGTATACTATATTTTTTTCTTATGACTTACATTTAGTTGGCATACATCCTCTGCTAATTGTTTCCAGGAGTAACATCCCAAATGTCTTTATTTCAGTCCTCAACCTAAAAAACAGTTTTTGTATATTAAGGATTCTAGGTAGAAAATAAATTTCCCTCATAACTTTGAAGATAACTCTCCAGTGTCTTCCTAACATTCAATGTTGTTGATGATCAGATGGGATAGTTCCCTTGACTCCCTTTGTGGGCAGGAACGGGCGTGGCTTGTTTAACTCAGCCTGCTGCTGGCCCTTCTTGCCAGAGGAAGTGCAAGTGAGTGTGGGAACCAGAGGGAATGAACACTGGAACTGGCTGGTCACTCCTCTCTGGCGAGAGTAGGTTCTGTGCGGGCCCCACAGCAGCATCCAAGCCCCTTCCCTCTCTGAACCCGGGTTCTTGTCTGGTGTCCAGGAAGAATCAGGTCACATGAACAGATTGAAGGCTAGTGTATGCGGAGGATTTTATTAGACGATGAAAATGGCTCTTGGATGGGAAGCAGGATGGGGAGTTGGAAAGGGAATGGTCCGGGAAGAAGATGATCTTTCCCTGAGCTGCACAGTCTGAGTTAGCCGCATCTGTAGTCTCTGACACTCAGCTGCTTCTCTGCTCACCACTCAGCCACTTGTATCTAGGCAGCTCAGCGTCTTGTGTTGTTCTGCCAGCTAAAGTCTTTTTATGGGCACAGGATAGGGGTGTGGCAGGCCAAAAAGGCAACATTTGGGCGGAAAAACGAGGTCAGCTGCTTTCACTTAGGGCCAAGTTCCAAGCTTAAGGGTGAGGTTTAGCCGGGGGCCCAGCCCTTCTGTATCAATGAGATATCATGCCAATTCAGTCTTATTCATTTGTCGATTATTTATTTAACCCTGGAAGTGTTTATTTTTGGTCTTCTGAAAGTCTCATAGTAGACATATATGTGTGATGGTTAATTTTATGTGTCGACTTGATTGGGCCACATTACTCAGCTATGTGGTCAAACAAACATTATTCTGGAATTCTGGATGTTTTAGTGAAGGTGTTTTTAGATGAATTTAACATTCAAATTAATGAACTTTAAAGCAGATTTCACTCTATAATGTGAGAGGGGCTCATCCAATCACTTCGAGTTCTAGGTAGAACAAAAGTATGGCTTTCCCCGAGCAGGAGGGAATTCTGCAGCAGATGGCCTTTGGCTTTGAACTGCAGCATTGGCTTTTCCTGGGCCTCCATCCTGCTGGCCCCCCGAAGATCTTGAGACTTGTCAGCCTCCGTAATCACCTTAGCCAATCCCTGAAAATAAATCTCTTTCTGTATATGCACACATCCTGTTGGTTCTGTCTCTCTGGAAAACACTGACTAATACAACATGTATATGCATACATATATTTTTTCTTTTCATCTTGTCAAACAGTTGGTGAGCCTCTTTAATCTGATCAGTCTCTTGCCTTCATGGAAAATCTACTTTGATACTTTTGGTTTTCCCATCCCTCCATTCTCTGTTCTTGTCTCCTAGAAATCCAATTAGACAGAAGGACAAATATCTAGATGTCTTCAGGTCTTTTTGTTTTTGTTCTTTCTATCTATCTTAGATGGTTGGGCTACCCAGAAACGGACTCTCAAACGGACACTTGAATGCAGTCGGTGGAGAGAAAAGCAGGGTAGGGGGTAGAGGGAGAAGTTGACCTGAGACACAATTGCAACAAAGACCTCAGCTAACCTTGCTGGGAGCTTTGGGCTTGGGCTGACACTTCAGATTGTCCTAAATCCAAGTGAAGTATACTTTTGGGAGGGGATATTACCTGGGCAAAGGAGCTTTCTTTCCTGAGGAGAATTCCTAGAGAGGGAGTTAGCTGTGACCTGTCAACAGCAAATATATGGTAGAATGAGTGCCTTGGTCCCTAGAGGGGGATCTGAGTGGCACACCATAGCACCCACTACCTCTCTTTCCTTTTGAGGGAAATTCAGGCTTTCAGCTAGCATGTCCTCTCATCAGCTGAGTATACGCTACTTTTTGGATTATTTATTGGGATTTTTATTTGGTAAGTACATTTTTTTCTAATATTAAAAAAAATCTTATTTCGTGGATGCAGTATCTGTTCTTGTATCTCTAAGTTTTTATACATTTTCAAAGTTCTCATTTGTCTGCTGCATAAATTCTAATGTGTGAAGTGATTTCTTTGTTCATTAAGTTGTATATCTCTCTTTCATGGTGTCTGTCTACTTCAGATGTTTGATTCCTGGCTGCATGCTCATCTTTGTCTTTGAGGCTCTATTGGCCCGAATATGAAGGTGGTATGCTTCCAGTGATTTTAGACAATTGGTGTTTTGCTGCCATGAGGGACATACCGCCAGCTTCTCTTAGAGAAGGAGAGTTTCTATTCCTCCTAATCATGGCCTCTGACCCAACATTCATAACTAATTCTTCAGTTCTGTCTTTGTTCTCCATTCAAAGAGGGGAGTTTGGGCAGCCTACCTACTGCTCTAACGTTGATGGAGTCAGTCACCCTGGTGGTTGCTCCAAGTCTACCTGGAGATCCTTATGTCCACAGGCCTTGACACTTGGAGTTCTCCTGGAATCACTCTTGCTTTCCTCTGAGAGCCATATCCTTTCTGCTCTCTCTTCAGGTTGGGTGGGAGCCTGCATCACCTCACTCAGTATCTTCTACTCTCCTTCTGCGTACACCTGCCTGAATGACTGAGGCTGGAACCCTCAAAGCTACAGCTCCGCTTTTAGATGGGATTTAGGGTCGCATCTATCACTTATAGCCACATGGGTTTTGGAGGGCAGAAGCGGAACACTCTGGGGGTAGAAGCTGACTTATTCTGCCCCCACTATTTCTGCTAACAGAGTTGCTTTTTTAAAACAGCTGTGATGTTGAGGCTCCTCAGTGCTGGGTCTCTGTCTTCATGAGTGTTGAGAGGCAGGGCATCGTGCTTTGAAAGTCCCCAGCTAAACCAGGGTTCTGGTACAGAGTGGCTAGCAACCCTGCCCTAACCAGAAATGGATGAGCCGGATGTGGTGTTTACAGTGTTCCTTTCTCAGGATACTTCCTTTACCAGGCAAATGGCCTAATGCCTGACTGTCTGACCGTTGTCCGGGGGGTCCCTTGCAGAGGAAGCTTGTTTGTATTGGCAGATGCCCTGGTGGCTCATGTCTGACCCATGTCCAGTTTATACCTGCCTGGCCATGGCTCTGGCACTGGGAGCCTGACCTCATGTTCTCCCCTGCATTCCGGAAAAAACCCAGCATAGGGCAGATCCTACCTACTTCTTCAGATGGAAGGCACAAATTCATCTTTTTTTTGTTTGTTTGAGATAGAGTCCTGTGTTGTCTCCCAGGCTGCAGTGCAGTGTCATATCTTGGCTCACTGCAGCCTCCACTTCCCAGGTACAAGAGATTCTCCAGTCTCAGCCTCCCAAGTAGTGCCCACCACCATGCCTGGCTGATTTTTGTATGTTTAGTAGAGGTGGGGTTTCACCATGTTGGCCGGGCTGCTTTCAAACTCCTGACCTCAAGTGATCCACCCACCTCGGCCTCCCAAAGTGCTGGGCTTGCAGGTGTGAACCACTGTGCCCAGGCCTGGAAGGCACACGTTTAATACACCACCACAATAAGAAACAAGTTCAAAGACTTTAATACAGAAAACCTGGCCAAGGAGGGCACAGTGAGTCAGGAGGGCTTTTCCGTCCCTGGGTCACGTAAGGCTGGAATGAAGAGTCGGGCAGAAAGAGAGAAGCATGTGGTCACTAGCCGTATACATAAGGAAATGGGATATGGGCCGTTTTAAGTTCACACGCTAATGCCTGAATGGTCCATTTAAAGGAAGCAGTGAGAGAGCAGGAGCCCAGTCAGCTAGGCGGGAGAGATGTCTCTAAATTGTCACTGGCTGCTGACTAAGCCATCCAGGTGTGTTGTAGAACTGAAAACTGTGTCAAAGGTGGCTGAGCTCTGTTTCTGGTATGAGAAAGTTAAATCTGTATTCAAAATGAAATCGGAGGCAACATAAAATTAGAATTCCCTACACGCAGCTCCTTCATTTTGCAGCTGTGGAGGATGGGCGGTGTAAGTGGCTTTGGCCTGGAGCTTGCAGAGCAGCAGCCGATTCCTGACTCCACGGTTTCCTGACTGTGAAGGGGCCAGAAGCGCAGTTCTACGGTGTGGTTTTAGAAGATGTTCTTGAAAGGACAGCCCAGTGTTGATCTTCTTTAGACCTCTCGGTGATTGTGATACCCTTTGGCTTTGCTGTAATATAGCGGTCCCCAACATTTTTGGCTTCAGGGACTGATTTGTGGTTCAAGCCCATTACATCTATCTATCCGTCTGTCTGTCTGTCTGTCTGTCTATCTTTATTGATTTATTTTTGAGATAGAGTGTCACTCTGTCACCCAGGCTGGAGTGCAGTAGTGTGATCTCAGCTCACTGCAACCTTCTCCTCCTGGGTTCAAGCGATTCTCCTGCCTCAGCCTCCCAAGTATCTGGGACTACAGGCAGGCGCCACCAAGCCTGTTAAATTTTTGTATTTTTAGTAGAGACAGGGTTTTACTATGTTGGCCAGTCTGGTCTCGAACTCCTGACCTCAAGTGATCCACCTGCCTCAGCCTTCCAAAGTGCTGGGATTACAGGTGTCAGCCACCACACCTGGCCACATTACATTTATTGTGCACTTTATTTCTATTATTACACCATAATGTAGAATCAGTGGGATCCCAGAGCTTGTTTTCCTGAAACTAGAGGGTCCCATCAGGGGGTGATTGAGTGACAGATCATCAGGCATGAGGTTCTCATAAGGAGTGCACTTCCAGCTGGGCGCGGTGGCTCAAGCCTGTAATCCCAGCACTTTGGGAGGCCGAGGTGGGTGGATCACAAGGTCAAGAGATCGAGACCATCCTGGTCAACATGGTGAAACCCCGTCTCTACTAAAAAAAAATACAAAAAATTAGCTGGGCATGGTGGTGCGTGCCTGTAATCCCAGCTACTCAGGAGGCTGAGGCAGGAGAATTGCCTGAACCCAGGAGGCGGAGGTTGCGGTGAGCCGAGATTGCACCATTGCACTCCAGCCTGGGTAACAAGAGTGAAACTCCGTCTCAAAAAAAAAAAAAAAAAAAAAAAAAAGGAGTGCACAACCTAGATTCCTCAGCTGTGTAGTTCACAGTAGGGTTTGCACTCCTAAGGCAACCACTGATCTGACAGGAGGTACCAGTCCATGACTTCGGGATTGGGAACCTCTGCTGTAATAAATTCACTTTAGATTAAACTAACTAGAGTACGTACTGTTGTATGCAATGGAACCCTCTCTGGTACATGTGGATTCCCTGCATTTTCTAGCATGTTGCAGTCATGGCTTCTTATTGAAGAGACGTTTTAAATCAATGATTTTAAAGCATTTGTTTCCATCATTGCTTGTGGTTTTTGGTGCTATGGTGGTAGGAGCATGTGCTCAGTCATTTTACTTTCACCTTTCTAGTGAGAATTAATGTTTCTTAGAGATAATAAAGTATAGTAACATAATAACATAATGTAATAAAGGATATTTCTGAAGAAGGCTTTGGTCCAAACATCTTTCAGTGTAAGAGGGTATATCCCTCCTTTTTTTTTTGAGTAAGAAACAGCACCTGGTTTGCATTTTAATAGAAGCTACGAGTTGCAGCTCTCTTCATGATATTCAGGGGTGGCACCAACCTTGACTAGATTTTGAGTCTTTCTTGATATATCAGGATTCTGTAGGGATTCCAGTTAATTTCACCTTTGTTCGTATTTTTAACCTAAACAACAACCGGAAAGAGGATCTCTTAAAGAAAACAATGCTTATTTGGAAATAGAGCATTGCTATGGGAATTTGCATGCCACAGTAAACTGTACGTATTCAGGGAGAGAAAGGAAGAATAAAAGTTTTTAAAGGAAAAATGAGGAGGATTATGTAAATGTTTTGAAATGATTATCCTTAGCTACAAAAATCAATAACAAATGTAGCACCAGTCCAAGGTTGTACATTGAGAAGATACAGTTTATTGAAAACTACTTCATTATAGGCTAGGGCATCCTCAGAAAGCAAGCAGAGGAATGTACTGTCTTTTAAGTTTTTCTTATAGGGGTCTTGTCTATGTAAAGACCAAACTAAGCTGTGCCTATATATGGGTGAGCAGACAGCATGACAAAATTTATCACACTGTAGATTTAAAGAAAATGATTCTTGACATTTTAGTGTGTAAGTACATCAAAGCATAACTGTAATTATTTTGAAAATGTGTATTGTTATGAGTATTGGGACATCTAGACTTTCTGCTGTTGTAGGAGTATGTCCTTGTAGGTTTTCCTCAACTGCGTCATGGCTGGCAAGGAATGTGCCTGGTTAGTCTCAAGATGGAGTGGAACTTAAAGTGGTGCCACCCTGGCTCTCCTAGGCTCCTGCTTCCCTAACAACCTTACTGATTCACCAAACACTATGTCTTATATCTTCTACCTAACTATATTTATGTACCCATTAATCAACCTCTCTATTCTCCCTTCCCCCTGTCCTTTTCAGTCTCTGGTAACCACTCTTCTCCTCTCTATCTCCATGAGGTCCACTTTTCTAGATCCCACATACGAGTGAGAACATGCATTATTTGTCTTTCTGTGCCTGGTTTATTTCATGTAACATAATGACCTCCAGTTCTGCTCATGTTGCTGCAAATGACAGAATTTCATTCTTTTTCATGGCTGAATAATATTCTGTTGTGTATGTGTATATATATGTACCACATTTTTTTTTAATCCATTGATAGATACTTAGGCTGATTCCATATTTTAGCTATCATGAATAATGCTACTATAAACATGTGAACACAGTTATTTCTTTGATATGTTGATTTTTTGGTATATACTCAGGAGTGGAATTGCTGTCTTCTATGGTAGCTCTATTTTTAGTTTTCTGAGGAACCTGTTCTCCATAGTGATTGTACTAATTTACATTCCCACCAACAGTGTACAAGTTTTCCCCTTTCTTCACATCCTTGCCAGCACTCATTATTTTTTGTCTTTTTAATAAAAGCCATTTTAACTAGGGTGAGAGGATATCTTACTGTGGTTTTGATTTGCATTTCTTTGATGATTAGTGATGTTGAGCATTTTATTGTATATCTATTGGCCATTTGTTTGTCTTCTTTTTGAAAAATGTCTACGCAGATATTTTTCTCATTTTTAATTGTATTATTTGTTTTTTTGCTATAGAGTTATTTGAGTTCCTCATATATCCTGGTAATTAATTCCTTGTTAGATGGATAATTTGCAAGTAATTTCTCCCGTTCAGTGGGCTGTCTCTTCTCTTTGTTATCACTGCTGTACAAAAGCTTTGTCACTTGATGTGATTCTGTTTGTCTGTTTTTGCTTTTGTAGCCTGTGCTTTTGAGATCTTACTCAAGAACCTCTGCCCAGAGTAATATCCTGGAGCATTTCCCCAATGTTTTCTCCTAGTAGTTTCATAGTTAAAGGTTTTGGATTTAAGTCTTTAATCCATTTTGACTTGATTTTTGTGTATGCTTAGAGATAGGGGTCTAGTTGCATTCTTCTGGAGAGGGTTATCCAGTTTTTCAGAGCCATCTGTTGAAGAGACTGTCATTTTCCCAGTGTTTGTTCTTGGCACCTTTGTAGAAATGAGTTGGTTGTAAATACATGGATTTATTTCTGGGTTCTCTGTTGCATTGTTCTATGTGTCTGTTTTCTTTTCTTTCTTTCCTTCTTTCTTTCTTTCTTTCTTTCTTTCTTTCTTTCTTTCTTTTCTTTCTTCTTTCTTTCTCTCTTTCTCTCTTTCTCTCTTCTTTCTTCTTTCTTTCTTTCTTTCTTTCTTTCTTTCTTTCTTTCTTTCTTCTTTCTTTTCTTTTCTTTCCCCT
>NW_016107453.1:3221669-3237014 GCF_001604975.1 Cebus imitator | reverse complement strand
TCCTTCCTTCCTTCCTTCCTTCCTTCCTTCCTTCCTTCCTTCCTTCCTTCCTTCCTTCCTTCCTTCCTTCCTTCCTTCCCTTTCTTTCTCCTACTTTCACAGGATCTTGCTCTGTCACCCAGGCTGGAGGGTAGTGGTGCAATCATAGCTCATTGCAGCCTCTAACTCCTAGGCTCACTCAAGAAGTCCTCCGGCCTCAGCCTCCTGAGCAGCTAGGGATCACTGGTGCACACCACCATGCCCAGCTATATATATTTTTTTCTTTTTTTGGAGAGACGGGATCTCCCTATGTTGCTAAGGCTGGTCTCTAACTCCTGGCCTCAAATGATCTTCCTGCCTCAGTCTCACAAAGTACTGAGAGTACATCCATGAGCCATTGCACCTGGCCTCATATGTCTATTTTTACCCAAGTACCATATTACTTTGGTTACCATTGGTTTTTTAATGTGTTTTGAAGTCATGTAGTATGATGCCTCCCGCTTTGTTTATTTTGCTCAGAATTTCTTTGGCTATGCCATCTTTTGTGGTTTCATATAAATTTTAGGACTATTTTTTCTATTTCTGTGAAGAATGTTATTGGTATTTGATTTCATTACGTCTGCAAATATGCAAATTGCTTTGTGCAGTATTGACATTTTGACAATATTATTAATTCTTCTAATTCATGATCATACAATATTTTTCCTCTTTTTGTTTTTTTGACAGAGTCTTGCTCTGTCAGCTAGGCTAGAGTGCAATGGTGCGATCTCGGCTCACTGCAACTTTTGCCTCCTAGGTTCAAGTGATTTCTGACTGATTTTTGTATTTTTTAAAGTAGAGACAGGGTTTCACCATGTTGGCCAGGCTGGTCATGAACACTTTCCATTTTTAAAATGTCCTTTTCAATTTCTTTCATCAGTTTGTTATAGTTTTCCTAAGGTAGATCTTTCACTTATTTGGTTAAATGTATTCTAGGTATTTTATAATTCATACAGCTATTGAAAATGGTTTGCCTTCTTGATTTCTTTTTCAGAGCATGTGCTGTTGGTGTATATAAATACTATTGATTTTTGTATGTTTATTTTGTATCCTGCAACTTTACTGAATTCATTTATCATTTCTAACTTTTTTTTTTTAGAGTCTTTAGGGTTTTCTACATGTACAGTCATGTTGTCTGGGAACAAGGATAATTTGACTTCTTTCTTTCCGATTTGGATGCCCTTAATTTATTTCTCTTTTCTAATTGTACTGTCTAGGACATCTAGTACTATGTTGAAGAGGAATGGTGGATGTGGACATCTTTGTCTTGTTCCAGTTCTTCTTTTTCTTTCTTTCTTTTTTAACTTTAAACAAATTTTTGTTAAACAAAGGTTGTCACATAATTGGGTATTTCTCTACTTTGTACATAATTATTCTCACTCTCCACAGAAAGGCTGCTTAACTTCTCATCTGGTGGTGGCAAGCCTGATTTTAGCACAATAGTAGTAAAAATGCCTCAGTGATTTAAGTTGAAAGCAGTACATTGGTACATGGCTCTTACACCCAGTATTAGAAATACACAAATGTCTTTTTATTAAAAGATACAAAATAAATTATCTTTAGGCATGGACAATGACAGCAGTAAACATTATGTATTTTGTCATTTGAAACCAGTAACTTATAGTTAGTGATTTCCTAAACATCAGCTAGTCTTTTCTTCCGTCATTTTCTCCAACTGACTTCTCTGAAATTATTGGTGAGGAATACTGCCTTGGGATTCCTGTCACAGTTTATTAATAAAGCTAAAGCACTTTTCTAAGAATTAGAACTTGCCACCTCCCATACCACCTCCCATTACACCCATTGCACCCATTTCGGGGGCCTTCTCTTTTTTTTTTTAGGAATTTCTGTGACTATAACTTCTGCTGTAGTTTAAACAGAGAGGTCACCCCAGCAGCATCCAATAAAGCATTTCTCACAAACTTTATTGGGTCAGTAATTCCTTTTTCCACCATATTCACAAAATCTCTGACCATGGCATCATAACCAACTTCGGAGGACCTGGATAAGTTTCTTGACTATCAAAGACCCTTTAACACCTGCATTTTTAGTAACGGTCATTGTGGGAATTTTGAGAGTTCTCTTAATAACTTCTATACCAATTTTTTGATCTTCATTAGCTGGAGTCAATGAGTCCAAGGCACCAATGCACCGAAGTAGGGTACAACCTCCTCCCAGAACAATGCCTTCTTCAACAGCAGCTCTTGTGTTTTAAGGGCATCTGTAACACTGTCTTTCTTTTCCTTTACTTCAACATCACTTGTCCCACTAACCTTAAGCACAGCTACTTCATCTGAAAGTTTTGCCAGTCGTTCATTCAGTTTTTCCTGTTCATATTCACTATTCGTGACATCTAACTGCTCAATGATTTCTTGCACACCTTTTTCAATTTGAGCCTTGCCACCTTTTCCTTTTAAGAGCACAGCGCCATCTTTGATCACAGTGACCTCTACAACTTCTGCTAAGTCATGAAGCTGAACATCTTCAAGACTTAGAGTCAACTTCTCTTCTCGAAACACTGCACCTCCAGGAGCAATGGTCATGTCTTTAAGCTGGTTCTTTGCACTGTCACTAAGCCCTGGAGCTTTGACTGCTACAACCTGAAGGCCAACTTTTAGCTATTCAGAATGAGTGTACTTAGAGTTTCTCTATCAACATTTTCAGCAATTGTGACCATAGGCTTATGGTGAGCATTGGCAATTTCAGGAGCAGGTACAAAGGCCTGGACACTAGAAACTTTCTTTTTACTCAATAGAACATTGGCATCCCGGAATCCACATTTCTGACCTTTTGATGTATTAATATAGTAAGGAGAAATATATCCTCAGTCAAACTTTCATGGCTTCAATAATTTCTAATTCATCGATCAGTGTTTTTCCATCTTTACTGTGATGAAACCCTTTCTTCTGAACTTTTTCATTGCATCAGAAATGACGTTGCCAATTTCTTTGTCTCCATTTACAAAAATTGTAGCAACCTGAGCAATTTCTTCAGGGGTGGTCACAGGTTTAGACTGTTTTTTAAGTGCAGCAATTACAGCTTCAACAGCTAACATCACATTTCTCTTGATTTTCACTGGATTAGCACCTTTGGTAATCTTCTTGAAGCCTTCTTTGGTGATTGAACATGCCCATCCCCAGTCTCTTCATTTGTGTTATTGGCAACATCTTGAACAAGTTTAGCTCCAATATTTTTATATTTATCCTTTAAGTCAATTAACTTTGCAAGAGTCACTCCATCTTTTGTTACTTTGGGACTTCCCCAGTTCTGGTCAATAACCACCGTTTTTCCCTTTGGCCCCATTGTAGCAGCTATGGCATTGGCTAAAAGGTCTACACCTTTAGCATTAAGATTCGGGCATCTGCACCAAATTTTACATCTTTGGCATAAACCTGAGTGAGATGAGGACCCAGGACCCTTGACACTGTTCTCATCTGTCGAAAGCCTGTGAGTAATTGAAGCATTTCTGCGGGACGGCAGCAGGATTTGCACAGGTAAGGCAGGTTGTCGGTGGCGAGTGAGGGGGCTTTTTCTAGTTCTTAAAGGAAAGGCTTTCAGTTTTTCCTTGTTGAGTATGATGTTAGCTGTCGGTTTGTCATATATACCCAGTTTCTGTGTATTTTTACCCACAACAAGTTGAGCATTTTTATCATAAAGGAATGTTGAATTTTATTGAATGCTTTTTCAGCATCTATTGAAATGATTACATGGCTTTTGTTCTCGGTTCTTTTAACATGATCTATCACATTTGTTGTTGATTTGTACATGCTGAACCATCCTTGCATCCCTGGGATGAATCCCACTTAATCATGGTGAATGACGTTTTTAATGTGTTGTTGCATTCAGTTTGCTAATACTCCATTGAGGATTTTTGCATCTATGTTCATCAAGGATATTGGTTTATAGTTTGTGTGTGTGTGTGTGTGTGTGTGTGTGTGTATGTGTCTGTGTCCTTGTCTGGTCTTGGTATGTCAGGTTTTCATGTGTGGTTTTATTTTTTTTATTATTAGAGACTCCATTTTGATTCTGACAACTTTCACAGTATAGTGAAATGATAATCTAAGATAGATAAATTTTTTCTTTATTTTTATTTTTTCTTTTGAGACAGGGTCTCATTCTATCACCTACGGTGGAGTGCAGTGGTGCCATCGCACCTCACTCCAGCCTCCACTTCTTAGCTCAAGCAATCCTTCCATCTCAGCCACCCAAGTAGCTGGGACTACTGGCACGTGCCATTGCACCCAGTTAATTTTTAAATATTTTGTAGAGATGGAGTGTCTCTATGTTGCTCAGGCAGATTTTAAACTCCTGTGCTCAAGCAATTCTCCTATCTTGGCCTCCAAAAGTGTTAGCAGTACAGGCGTGAGCCATTGCACCCAGCCCATAGATCATTTTAAAGGCACCTTCAAGAATGGTTCTAAAGTTTTACAACCATATAATTTGTTCCAATTGTTTTTGTTTCTCTAAAGCCTCAAGGTTGACCAACACTTAAAACACTACGACAGAGTAGGAGAAAATATTTACAAAAGTCATATCTGATAAAGAACAGCTATTCAAAATATGTAAAGTATTAGAATTCAACAATAAGAAAAGGAACAACCCCATTAAAAAACAGGCAAAAGACGTGGACAGACACCTCACCAAAAAAGAGATGTGGATGGCAAATATGCATGTGTAAGGATGATGCAAATAATATGGCATTAGAAAACTGCAAATTAAAGCCACACTGAGATATTGTTACATACTTATTATAATGGCCAAAATCTAAAACACTGACAACAAATGCTGATGAGAATGTGTAATAAGAACTCTCATTCATTGCTGATGGGAATGCAAAATGGTACAGCTACTTTGGAAGACAGCTGGGCAATTTCTTACAAAACCAAACATACTTTTACCATACTGTCCAACAATAGTGTTCTTTGGTATTTACTCAAACCAGTTGAAAACATGTGTCTATACAAAAACCTGCATATTGATAACAGCTTTGTTCATAATTGCCAAAATTTGGAAGCAATGAAGAAGTCCTTCTCTAGGTGAATGGGTAAATAAACCATGGTACATCCAGAAGATGGAACATTATTTAAAACTAAAAAGAAATAAGCTATCAAGCCACAAAAAGACATGGGGAAAACTTAAATGCATATTGCTAAGTGAAAGAAGCCAATCTTAAAAGGCTATATACTATACTATTTGAACTATATAACATTCTGGAAAATGCAAAACTATAGAGGCAGTATAAAGAACAGTCCTTGCCAGGGGTTAAGGAGGACTGAGATGTAAGTAGGTGGAACATAGAGGCTTTTTTAGAACAGTGAAATGATTGTTTATGATACTATGATTTTTTAAAATACATGTCATTATACATTCTTCCAAAGCCATAGAATATACAACATCAAGAATGAATTCTAATGTAAGCTATGGATTTTGGGTGATAAACATGTATAAATGTAGGTTTGTTGATGGTAACAAATGTGCCACTCTCATATATGGCGCGATAGTTGGGGAGGCTATGTGTGTGTGTCAGGGATTGCAGGGTATAGATGGGAACCCTCTGTACTTTGTATTCAATTTTGATGTGAACCTAAAACTTCTCTAAACAATAAATTTTATTTTGAAAAACACTATGATACATTAAAACTTTTTGTCCTTATTTGGTAATACTTAGAAGTATAATTTTATTAAAATTATATGTAAAAGTAGAGTCAAAAGATATGCATGTTTTGATGAAATATCTTCTATTATTACTATTATCATACTTATTATTATTTGACTTAGAAATCCTCAGTAGACATTATGAATTTAGAGATCAGTAATGTTCATATTGAAAAAAAGACATATACTTAATAAAATTGCCTCTTGTTCTTTTGGTGTTACTGTGGTTAAGAGTCTTGTGCTATAATGATTTCAGTTAAAAATAGTAAAAAGAATCTCTTCAATATTGTAGTGGACTCTGAACAGCTAATGCAACAAGAGGCATGGTTACCTGCCTGTACAGCTTTGTTTGTATCAGCCAGCTGAAATGTCAAGATGGTTCCTACTCCACTGGGTAATTTCACAATCCTTCTCTGAGTTTGGTTGCTTTGGACACATTCTATCCTGGAAACAAAATTTAGGCTTCATAATACAGTAGGAAATAATAGATTCATGTTCTTTTTTCCAGCTGGTACTGGTGGAGTTTACACATTTACTCCTGCTCCACAGGAACCGATGCTTAAAAAGCTGAAGTGTGCATTTGATTCCACTACATTGGCACAATAGAAAGTCACGTAAAAGAGGGAGACTTTCTCAGCTTCTCCATATTTGGAAAATTAATTCTTTTAAGTGCTTTAAAAAAAAATCTCTACAGGTGGTCAGATCCTATGAACTTAGGACCAGAAATGACCTCATCACCTTCAGCTGGTCTAAAAGTTGTCTTTGGCTGCTGCACACTTCACAACATCTTGTTAATTATGATTGTTTTTCCTAGTTATAAGTCCTTCTGGATAAATTTTTATAAAGCATTTATTTTTATCACTTACATAACTACATAAAATATTTTCATTGGTGTCAAAATGTCATGTTATTGCCAAACAGATTCCATTTCAGTTTCTAGAAATTATTGGAAAGTTAATACCCACATTTTAATGGCACCCTTGCTGTCATATTAAATCATGCTTTACTGAAATTCACAAGAATCATAATTACACTGCGTTTATCCGAAATAAAGCACTAGAACAGTTACTTTTTGGCCATCTTGCCCGTTAATTACTATGCTTGCACTTTCTCTTTTTATTTTTATTTTTCATTTTATTGCATTTTAGGTTTTGTGGTACATGTGAAGAAAATGCAGGATTGTTGCATAGGTACATACGTGGCAATATGATTTGCTGCCTTCCTCCCCATCATTTATATTTGGCATCTCTCCCCATGTTATCCCTCCCCAACTCCCCACCCCGCTGTCCCTCCCCTAGTCTCCCACAACAGACCCCAATGTGCGATGCTCCCCTCCCTGTGTCCATGTGTTCTCATCGTTCAACACCCACCTGTGAGTGAGAACATGCGGTGTTTGATTTTCTGTTCTTGTGTCAGTTTGCTGAGAATGTTGGTTTCCAGTTTCATCCACGTCTGTACAAAGGATATGAACTTATCATTTTTTATGGCTGAATAGTATTCCATGGTGTATATGTGCCACATGTTCCCTTTCCAGTGTATCATTGATGGGCATTTGGGTTGGTTCCAGGTCTTTGCTATTGTAAACAGTGCTGCAATGAACATTGCACTTTCTCTTTAGACAAACAATGAATGAAATTTAGTTTCTTTCTAGAATTGAGTTTTCATGAAAGTAGCTATTATATATACTCATCATCTACTTTTCTTTTCGGCACAGTGCTATTTTAGTTCAAGAATCGGTAAGTGAATCTTCTCCCTGGCTTGTAAAACTACACCCTATTTAGTACTATTTCAAGAAAAGTAAAAATATTTTAAAAAGTAAAATTAGCCAAGAAAGTCACCTTGCTAGCTAGGCATTTGGTTTCTCCTTAGAGGTGTTACTTAAGAAAACTCAGTCTCCCTAGACATCATTTCAAATATATAATTGTTAAGCTGCAAAGCGACAGTTTTGGGTAGAAAATTCCCTTTAAGGGTTTCGCATTGAACGCATATTTAGAGAACCTGAGAAATGAGCTTTCAGCAGTGATCATATTTGCTCTTCTCCCCACAGCTTGGGGCATCTGTAGGAAGCCACGAGGAAGCCGGAGGATGAGAAAAGGGCTGAGTTTGATCCAGTTTGCCAGATTAGGTCCATCGCCCTGAGCTCCTTTTTTGCCTAGGTCCTGCATATTTCATGCTATGGACTGAATTGCAACCCTGTAAAATTCATATTTTGAAGCTTTAATCCCCAATGTCATGGTATTTGTAGATGGGACCTCTGGGAGATAATTAAGTTTAGATGACGCCATGCCCTCATGATGGGATTAGTACTCTTAAAAGAAGTGACATCAGAGAGCTTGCTGTGTCTCTCTTTCTGCCACTGTGAGGACATAGTGAGAAGGTGGCCATCTGCAAGCCAGAAAGAGGGATGTAGCTCTAACCATGCTGGCGTCTTAATCTCAGACTTCCAGCCTCCATAACTGTGGAAATAAACGTCTGTGGTTTAAGCCACCCGGTCTATGGTATTGTGTTACGGCAGTATGAGCTGAGGAATAGAAATGGTCCCCAACCTAACAATGGTTCCACTTATGCTTTTTTGACTTTCTGATGCTGCAAAAGTGAAAAGCATTCAGTAGAAACTGTAATTTGAGTACTCATATAGTCATCCTAGTCATCTGTCTTTTTACTTTCAGTATAATATTCAAAAAATTATATGAGATATTCAACACTTTATTATAAAATAGGCTTTGTGTTAGGTAGTGTTGCCCATCTTGACTAATGTAAGTATTTTGAGCACATTTCAAGAAGGTTAGGCTAAACTGTGATAATCTGTAAATTTGGTATATTAAATGCATTTTAAACAATATATTTTCAATTTATAACTGGTTTATTGTGACATAACCTCATCACAAGTCAAGGTGCACCTGTCCATTCCCCTAGCACAAGAGACTTGGAGGCTGAGCACACAGGGATGGTGCAAACTCAGATGCTGGCCCAGGTGGTTTGGGAACACGTGTTTTCAAACTGAAATTGTTGCCTCAATTTTCTCTTTCAGTGTGTAAATAGAACCTCCAAATAAGGGTAAATTGAAGAGAAAGCATTAAAGGGCAGTATTCGAGTGGAATCAATGAACAGTTTGTAAGTAAAATTACCTGTTTGCTTGCACTGATTTGCTAAGTAAGGGAAATTTAAAAAGTACTCATTATTCTTAAGAAAGTTAAATTTATAGTTTAAGTTATGGTACATTTTGAACTGGTCACTGTGCCTTCCTTATAATATTGAATATTTGTTGATTTAAGATGTTTTTTACTTCATCACGTATATTTAGCAAAGAGTAAATTCTCCTAAAAGACTTTACCAAATCCTTGTGAGAAATTACACTCCATGCTAAATGTGGTACTAATTACTTGAGTGTGAAGGTGAAGATTTTCCCTGGCAAATTTGGAACAGCAGCTTAAAAAATAGATAACACACAGCTAGAGTCTTTCTTTCCAGATTCAACTCATATGCCTACTATCTTGACTTTCCCCAAGCATATATATTTAAATTGAAGAAACTGTGACCTTCACTTACTAAACACAAATGCCAAGCATGTGTCTAACATTTATTATTCTACATATTAATTTTTATGAAATATTGCTTGAAACAAAGAGTCACCCAGCACAGGGGCCCTGAACCCCTGGACCATGGACTGGTATTACTCTGTGGCCTGTGAATAACTGGGCTGGACAGCAGGAGGTGAGTGGCAGGTGTATGGGTATTACTGCCTAAGCTCCGCCTCCTGTCAGATCTGCGGTGGTGTTAGATTCTCATAAGAGCCTGAACCCTGTGGTGAACTGTGCATGCGAGGGATGTAGGTGGTGTGCTCCTTATGAGATTCTAATTAATCCCTGATGATTTGAGGTGGAACTGTTTTGTCCTGAAACTATCCCCTCCACCTCCTGAGCATGGAAAAATTGTCTTTCACAAAACTGGTCCTTGGTGTTAAAAAGGCTGGGGACCACTGATCTAGGGCATAGCTAGTTTTTGCCATAGCTATAACTATAGATGTGACAAAATCTCACCTGTACATCTGAGCTGAGCATGTGAGCCTATTTCATTGTGGTAGACAGTTCTGTTGTGGCCCTCCAAAGATATTCACATTCTAATCCCCAGAACCTGTGACTATGATACCTTAGGCAAAAGAGTTTGCACACGTGATTAAGATAAGGATCTTGATATGGGGAGGGTGTCCTGGATTAACCAGGTGGGTTCAATGTTATCAGAAGGCTCCTCCTATGAGGGAGGAAGAGAGTCAGAAATAAGATAGGAGTATTATGTTTGAGGAGGTGGTGAGAGAGAGAGAGAAGAGAGAGAGGGAGAGGGAGAGAGAGAGACGGGGAGAGAGAGAGAGAGAGACGGAGAGAGAGAGAGTTGAAGATGACATGCTGCTGGTTTTGTTTTGAAGACGGATGTAGGGTCCCTGAGCCAAGGAATGCAGGCCACCTCTAGAAGCTGGAAAAGGCATGGAAATGGATTCCCCCCAGAGCCTCCAGAGGAATGCAGCTGTGCTAACCCATTTTAGACTTCTGATCTCCTGAACTGTAAGATAGTCAATATGTGTTGTTTTAAGCCAATAAATTTGTGATAATTTGTTATAGTAGCAGTAGGAGACGAATACAGCAAATCAACAGATTTTATTTTCTTAGTGAATTTATTTTCTTAACTAATACCAATTTAAAAGCAATTTAAACTTCATACATAGTTGTCAAATCTCTAAACAGACAAACGTAAGTGGATATAAGAGACTAATTTAACCTTCTGACATCTGTTGGCACATTGAAGACTGGTAGAACTGGTAGTGTTCACACAGCACTTGTCCAGTCCTTTAACCCTGCACCCTCTAGACCTGTACTCTCCACCCAATCTGCAGCTACGGTGCCCTGGAAATAGAATATAATGAGATGTGCAGCAAGTGTAAGATACACTATGGATTTTGCAAAGAAGAATGCAAAATACCTTCATAATTTATTTATTTATTTTTGAGACAGAGTCTCTCTCTGCTACCTAGGCTGGTGTGTAGTGGTGCCATGTCGGCTCACTGCAACCTCCTCCTCCTGGGTTCAAGCAATTCTCCTGCCTCAGCCTCCCAAGTAACTGGGACTACAGGCACACAACCATGCCTGGCTAATTTTTGTATTTTTAGTAGAGACAGTGTTTCACCATGTTTCCCAGGCTGGTCTTAAACTTCTGACCTCAAGTGATCCACCTGCCTCCTCCTCCCAAAGTACTAGGATTACAGGTGTGAGCCACTGAGCCTGGCGATAATTTAAAAATATTGATCACATGTTGAAATGATCCTAGTTTGGCTATATTGGGTTAAATAAAATATATTATTAAATTTAATTTTAACTTTTTAAACTTTATGAATGCTGTTACAGAAAACTTAAATTACATATGTGGGTCGTATTTTATTTCTATTGGACAGTGTTGCTCTAAACAGATGAATTCTATGCAATGATGAAATTAATATAACCTAGGTTGTGTCAATTGATAGATTATTGATTAATGATTAGACTGCTGCAGTTGAGTTAATGGATTTATTTATATATATTTTATGCATTTTAAAACTAGTACCTCCATTTTTTGTAGTCATATTCTGCTAGAGTCTGACCTCTACAACTCTCAAGTTAAACTGTGGTGAGTTAAGTCAGACTCTGAAAAAAATATCTGGAGGAATGCCTAAGGGATTGTGAGAAATCCTGTTGGCGGCTCAAAGGTGGCATTTTTGGATGGGGAGAGGTAGGGTTTTCTGTGGTGGGGGAAAGTGATCTTTGTGCATGTTTTGTTGCCTTTTTTTTTTTTTTTTTTTTAAGGAAGGAAAGGTAGTCTGTAACTATGAAGACATTGTTACTATAAAAACCTCAATTTAGGTATTTTTTTTTGGTAAAATGAAAAACATATTATTTTCCCTTTAATGTAAGAATACTTACAGGGAAGACATAGAATTAAAAAACAGAAGGCTGCTTGCTTGGATAAAAATCACCCAATTGAAGCCATTAGGAAAAACCTAAAACTTGTAGTTTCATTAACACGTGTGTCTGGTTAGGAATAGAATACACTACCAAAGGAATGATTCGGTTAGCGCTTCCTAGACCATTGGCGAACTTCTTTTTTCGGGGTGGGGGGTTGAACAAATTTATTTTGATTTTTCTGGGAATATCAGGAACTATGAAAAAACAAGCTCAATATTTGGCTGTACCAAAAGCAAAATACAAGTAAAAATAACATTTGAAAACCATGTTTAACCTTAGAGAAACATGTTTTAAAATATGTAGTTTTACATTCCTTCCTCTATAGAGTTAGACAAGTTTCCTAAACCACAAGATTGCAGTTTTATTTCTTTTTTAACTGACGTAATTTTTTAAAAAGAAAAAAAAAAAAAAAAAAAAAAAAAAAAAAAAAAAAAAAAAAAAAAAAAAAAAAAGTATTTTTAAAAAGAAAAAAAAAAAAAAAAACACTAAAGGAGAATAAAAAGCACTCACTTCCTACCCTAGAATCCTGTCATGTATAAAATAACATGCTCAAATGTCAGTGAAAATAAAGTTGATAAACTTGAAAACAAGTCTTTCAATGAGTAAAGGTTATAGCCGAACACAGGATTTTGTAGTCGGGAAAGAACAGATTGTATGACAACCAAGCTTTACCAAATACAAGTAAATATAAAAGGCAATGAAAAACAAACTATGAAATAAAAATTTTTCTAGAGAGTAGCAGCTTTCAGAAAGTAAAAACAACTTAGTTCCACAGAGTTGTATGTTCCTTAGGCAGATGGCCAACTTTTTCCCAGACCTTTTGTCTTGCACTATAAAAATAAAAGAATCCTTGTCTTGGAGCAAGTCTGCTGAAGAAGGCACCAAAATCCTATCCTCTCTATTCCCCTAAATGATATTAATAATCCTCTTATCAATCCTTTCAAGGTAACTTCATCGTCATTAAGAATTAACATTCTAAATATGTAAGGCTATAGAAAGAAGGTCCTGCCTATTCTCTTTGCTTCTCTCAAATCATTCTCGTCTGGTTTACCAAACAGAAGCACAGCTAGGAGGATAAAAATATAGTCCCATATTCACTAGGCATTAAATAAACATAGCCACTTGTGCAGGAAGCCTAAGATTTTTACTACTTCCTAACTTTTTAAAACTTAAGGATAAGCCTATTTCCACAAGCTAACTTTACACCTCCTTAATATTTTTAATCTGGACAATTTTCTTTGCAGACTTTGTGTCTGCCTTTTTCAATTGTTTTACCCAAAAATATGCCTGAAATGACTTTCAAATTTAGAAAACCCCTGCAGGGATCCCTTATGGTATGTGAGTATGAACACTAAGTTGAAGAATATTCTTATTTCATAGAAATCTAGGACTGTCAGTCTAGGGATGAGTTCATTCTCTTCCTTCAGAGATAAAATTTTAAGCTGAGTAGATTTAGAGAAGGGATTCCTCATACGGTCATATACTACTGCTGGGAAAAGGAGAGAAGTTGCTATTTAATTGGGTTTTATGGTTCCTCCAGCTGGGTTATAGCAAGATTTGAGAGTTGTACCCTTCATTTTCAAGTCCAAGTGGCTGGAGAAAAATTTCAAGAATTTCTCTGGCAAGGTGGCAAGTCAGTTTCCTTTTAGATCTAAGGCTCTTTTCACTTTAAGAAAACATTTTTTCTCCAGAACCTTTCAGAGACTTGTTCATTTGTTCATGTGATGAAAAACATCTGCTAAATAGGCTAGTTTCTGTAGTGATTTTTTATTTCCAAAGCACTCAGCAAAAGCTGGCTGTTTTCTTGTGGGTATTCCGGCAATTCACCTTTCAACTCAAATATCCTGTAGGGAACTCTTCCTCTGATAAGCCACTGGATGTCTGCATGGTGCAGGAGGTTTATGTGCTGTTTGTCCAGGCTTTTGTTTGGGGTGTTTTTTGTTTTGTTTTGTTTTTTAACATTTTTGCATAAATGGGTCTTTGATACAGGTAACCAGTTTTGTAGGAGTATTCAGGATGTCACTGTATCTTCAAGTTTTTGATATCAGCATCTTTGTGAAGAAAGCAGTGTGCTGTAACATCAACATCAGGATTTCTTTCTTTCCTTTTTTTTTTTTTAATGTACATAATCTGAAATGCCCCTTTGTTTGGAGCTTTAAACCAGGGTTCCAAACATGTTTCTCCATATTTTCTCATATCTTCTAAAAAAGCCTTGCATGTGCCTGAGATGGGTAACATATGTAGAATAACTCGAGTCTTCTTCTTGGTTTTGTACGTATCCTGGAGAATATGATGTACCAGTTGCTCAGGTTCTATCCCAATTGTCTTGATGATGATGACATTATTTGCTCCACTTTCCATCGACTGGCATCTTCTTTGCCTCATCTCTGTAGATGCCTTAATGTCACTAACTTCTTTCTTCAGGGCAGCCTCCACATCATCATCTCCCTCACTTCCAGAGGGCTCCTGATCCTTGTCTGTAAACGTTTCTGGTCTATATATGTCGCCGTATGGGTTGAGCAGACTGTAGGCCTCCACACACTTGTGCTCGTCCACGTTGCAGGTGATGAGCATGCCCTGTAGCCCTGGCTAACATCCTACCTGGACTTCCATTAGCAAATGTCCTGTCTTTTTCCCAATGGGTAGGAGAGTGTATATTTCTTGACTTTGCAAGAATATAAAAATATCCCATTCATTTAGTTTGAATAAACAATTCCCCGGATTTCTAAGATAAGATACAGTTAGCTATGAATGGATATAGGTAGAATCTGGTGCATGTGTTTATCTCAAATCCAGGACTGTTTTTATATTTACAGACCATGCACTTCAAGTTTAACTGTTCCCGGTTAAAGGTGTCAAGGCAGGAGGCTGAGTGAGGACACACCAGCTTTACCTGCCTTGAGGCACTCTTGGGATTGATTGGTTTCCTCAGAGCCATAAAATTTTTTATTATTCCTCTGCATATATCAGACCCTGGAACTGTGTGGCCTTCTGGGACTTCTGCTGCTTGTAAAACGGCACAACATTTTTGTTGGCTGAAGTGCAGGGTGAGAATTGCTCATCACCCTTGCAGGGTAACTGGACACCTCCTTTAGGGTCACTGGTTAACCTGCACCAGAGGGCAGTTAATGAGCCAAAGAAGGAAATGCTAACATTAAATTAAAAAATGTGAAGAAGGATTCCTCCAAGCATCAGATGAGCTAGGAGGGGTAGAAACATTGAGACTGAGAATCTGGGAAATAACCAAGTGCTTTGTTTTTTTTCTAAGGTATGTAGAACTCATTACTGTTGATGGAAGCAAAATCAACAAGGCTGAGTGCCTTGAATAAATCAGAGGTTAGAAAACCTCCGGCTTAACTTTATTGGTCAATTTTCTTTAGGTGAGCAAAGAAGTCTCTAAAGAGAAGCCTGTTTGCCCTACTGGTAGAGCAGTCACTGCTTTTATAAATGATCAATACCACATATCTTTACATATAGTTTTATCAGACTTAAAATATTTCAGCTTCTCAGTGGTATAGAAGTTATAGATAGATCAAAACAAAATGCTTAAAATTCAACCCTGAGAATATGGAATTGGTCTTAGAAGATGGTATTCTTTGCGGCTGAGAGGTAAGTTGGATACTAGATGTCTCTTACTGGGAGGTCCTACTGAATTCTTTTTTTTTTTTTTTTTCATTTTTAA
>NW_016107453.1:3218891-3220239 GCF_001604975.1 Cebus imitator | reverse complement strand
ACGGGGTGCTCCTCAGGAGCCACACGCAGCTCGTTGTAGAAAGTGTGATGCCAGATCTTCTCCATGTCGTCCCAGTTGGTGACAATGCCGTGCTCAATGGGGTACTTCAGGGTCAGGATGCCTCTCTTGCTCTGGGCCTCCTCACCCAAGTAGGAGTCCTTCTGACCCATGCCCACCATCACGCCCTGGTGCCTGGGGCACCCCACGATGGAGGAGAAGATGGCCCGGGGAGCATCGTCGCCCGTGAAGCCGGCCTTGCACATGCCAGAGCCGTTGTCGACAACAAGTGCAGCGATATCATCATCCATGGTAAACTGGCGGCGGGTGTGGACGGGCGACAGAACGGCAAAGGCAAGGCTCTGTGCTCACGGGGCGGCGCGGTCTCCGCGGTCTGAATTCTTATCTAAATGATCATAATTAAGCCAGCTGGAGCAGAAAAAATAATTCAGGTGGTGTAATGCAGGAATTAGAAATCAGGCCTGGGAACTGGCAGACCAGGTACCAAATCCCTACTAGTTTGTGTTATTTAACATAGTAGAATTACAGTATATAATTAATAAAATAGTTATACAGAGTTTTATTTAGTTCTTTTGGCTTTAAGGAATAGTCACCTATCCCAATAATTAAAAGAATTTTAGCGTATCATTATGATACACACACACACACACACACACATATTGTTGAGAAAGATCATCTCTTAAAAATCCAAGAGCAAGATTTGTAATAGAACAATTTCGGTGGAAATGGAACAGAAAGTGGGAAATGATTTGGAACCCAACACAAGTCTGGGATCCTCAGAAGTAGAAGTCCATTAATTTCACTCTGACCACCCAATTTTAATATGAAGACACTGTGCATCTTTTGTATTCTCTGTGCTCCCTTGGCTACCAAAGGACTTGTGTTTTCTGTATTTCACAATTCAGGCTCCTGAAACAGGCATTCTGGCAGGTTTGGGCACAGACTTACTGGCCAGGTCACATTTTAGCCCAATGACTAGTTTATGGATTGGCTGGTGATGGGACAGACAGGCCTTTACTCCTAATCTAATTAAAGAAGTTCATTAAGAAGGCTACCCTTGACTGGGCACGGTGGCTCACGCCTGTAATCCCAGCACTTTGGGAGGCCGAGGCGGGCAGATCGCCTGAGGTCAGGAGTTCGAGACCAGCCTAACCAACATGGAGAAAACCCATCTTTACTAAAAGTACGAAAAATTAGCCGGGTGTGGTGGCATGTGCCTGTAATCCCAGTTACTTGGGAGGCTGAGGCAGAAGAATTGCTTGAACCCAGGAGGTGGAGGTTGCAGTGAGCTGAGATGGTGCCATTGCACTCCAGCCCGGGCAACAAGAGT
>NW_016107453.1:3204885-3217551 GCF_001604975.1 Cebus imitator | reverse complement strand
AAAAAAAAAAAAAAAAAAAAAAAAAAAAAAAGGGAAGAAGAAGAAAAGAAGGCTACCCTTCAGTGAGGGGAATGGGTGGACAGGTTCCTTTTGCTAAGGTGTGACTGGCACAATGAATGATATGACAGTTCTTGAGAGTTGTTATGGATAAGTTAGATCTGCATGCCATCTTACTTTCTGATTATACTTCTTCACAATCATTGGGACACAAGTGGAAGGAAGATAAATGTCCCCTTTATTTGAGAGCAAATCTTCTGAATATCCATTCAATGAAACTCAGGTACCCTCTCTAGGTAAGACTTAACTTTGCAACTATTCACCTCAGAGATGTAACCATAAAGAAAATTGCCCTATAGGTAAGTGACAGAGCAGAGTGAATCTTAAGCAAAATGGTCAAGTAGGCAATGAGATTTTTTGTCATTGTCATTCTTTCTTTTAAAACCCAGAGCCATTTTATAAACTAGCAAATTAAAGGCACCTTTACTTTGGGAGGAAGAGGATGTGACTTAGTTGGCAGATAATCTTAAGTCATACCTTTGCCCCATATCCAATAGCCTTGGGTAAATAAATGAGCTGCTTTGAGCTTTAATCTCCTCGAGGTCAGATATAACTGTCTGCTGTGGTTGAACATTTTCCCCAAATTCATGTGTTGAAAACTCAATCCCCAATATAACAATGCTGAAAGGTGAGTCCCTTTGGGAGGTGTTTGGGTTGTGAGGGCTTTGCCCTTATAAATAGATTAATGCCATCAAATTAGGACTTGATGGAGGGAGTTAGTCTCTCTTTGACCTTCTGACTTTCCTCATATAAGGACACAGCAGAAAAGCCCTCACAAGACACCAAATGCTGATGCATTGCTCTTGGACTTCCCAGTCCCTAGAACTGTGAGAAAATAAAATGCTGTTCTTTATAAATTACCTAGTTTCAGATCTTTTGTTGTAGTAGAACAAAACAGATGAAGACACTATCATACAAGGTTGTTGTTCTAAATATTGTCTGAAAGAGGTGGGCATATGATGGATAATTATTTCATAAGTACTTAAAATAAAGATGGAAGGGATACCAAAGAACTCTCATTTTATAGATGTGGGAACTGGGGCCTGAGAATTATTTTTGTTGTTTAAGTTCAGTCAGCTTACTTAGTCAAAACTAGAACCCAGGTCTCTTGACCTCCTAGGCTAGTATTTTTTCAAGCTACCTCTAAGTTTTTCTACAATTCTAAAAACTTGCTGTTAAGACTGTAGATGTGTGTGAAATTGTAGCTTCCAGTAACCTACAATGAACAAAACTATTTTTACTATTGGGCTCAATTTCTTTGTTTCTTTTCTTTTTTTCTTTTTTGAGATGGAGTCTTACTCTGTTGCCCAGGCTAGAGTACAGTGGCATGATCTCAGCTCACTGCAACCTGTGCCTCCTGGGTTCAAGCTATTCTCCTGTCTCAGTCTCCCCAAGTAGCTGAGACTACAGGTATGTGCCACCATGCCTGGCTAATTTTTTTTTTTTTTTGCTAGAGAGGGGTTTCACTATGTTGTTCAGTCTGGTCTCAAACTCCTGACCTCAAGTGACCTGCTTTCCTTGGCCTCCCAAAATGCTGGGATTATAGGCATGAAACACCATGCCAGGCCAAAGTTCTTTTTTTAAAAGAAGAATCTATCTGGTCCTTATTTCTGTGAAGACTGAATAACTGTTAATAGCCCAAATTATGAATTGTCCTAGAAGAATGTATTTTAATAGTAACAAGTCTTAAAGAAGGGAAACTCCTTAGCTAGGCATCCCTGAGGCTCCCTGGCCTCCTGCAGTCACTCTAGCCACATGGCTAAACTGTAGCTCTAAGATCAAGGAGCCAATCTCGCTCCAGACTGAAAAGCCATGAAACACAAGTTACTTGAGCTCAACTGGCTGAACGTCACAATCCAGAAGTGTGTTCCAGGCCATGCACTCCTCTGCCACGTGAGCAAAGTGTGTCATGGTGCAGTGGAAATTTTGTGTAATTCATTCTATCTTAAATTGCCAAGGAGTTGAATTTTATGAAATATTTAAGGACTAGATTCTAGAAGACCTTCATGGGATACGGTTGGTTTGTTCACATAATTGTTTTTTTCTTTGCCCAGGAGTATAAGATTTTCCAAGCATGTCTTCCTTCTTCCACTTAGAATTCCTTCACAGACTCTTGTTGTCTATTTTGTGTAAAGCACCATGGGAAATGCAAAATGATATTTTATATGCTCTCTTTCCCAATAGAGCTTGTTTTCTGGTTGCTATATGAATGGAGACTCCATGAAGTCTGGAATTTTGTCTGTTTTATCCGCTGTTGGGATCTAGTGCCTAGAACAGCATCTTGCAGAGAAAAGGCACCTAAGAAACATTTGTGGAATGCATGAATGAACATTAGTCATAACCAACAAACATTTATATGTCTAATATCCATCCTCTGTCTCCCTCATTTTTTCTTTAGAGACAGGTTCTTACTATGTTGCTCAGTCTGGACTCAAACTCCTGGGCTAAGCTGATCTTCCACCTTGGCCTTCCAAGTAAGTGGGATTACAGGCATGTGCCACAGTGCTTGACTGTGCCCCCTAGTATTTTTTTTTTTTTTAAGACAGAGTCTCACTCTGTTGTCCAGGCTAGAGTACAGTGGCACGATCACAACTCACTGCAGACTCCACCTCCTGAGTTCCAGCGATTCTCCTGCCTCAGCTACCCGAGTAGCTGGGATTACTAGTGTGCACCACCACATTCAGCTATTTTTTGTATTTTTAGTAGAGACAGGGTTTCACCATATTGGCCAGGCTGGTCTTGAATTCCTGACCTCAAGTGATCCATCCATCTCAGCCTCCCAAAGTGCTGGGATAACAGGTGTGAGCCACCACGCCTGGCCTGCCCCCTGCTATTTTAAGTACAATTGCTGCCTCATTTGATCCTCACAATTCCATGAGGTAGAAACTATTAACATTCCCATTTTGCAAATGGGAAAACTAAGGCTTGGAAAGATTAAGTAACTTTTTCAATGTTGCCCAGTGGTGATCCTGGGATTTGTAGCAAAGTCAGTTGGCCCTGAAATCTGTTCTCTTGGCCACTTTGTTCTGTTGCCTCTGCATACTATGCTGTCTTCTCCCTCAGAATAACATGTACTCCTTACCTGTTTTTATAACCCAAATCAAGAGGTGTTTATAATGGCGTCACATCTGTGATGTAAACAGCAATGGGCTGTTTACATCCTGTTTTCGAGGCCTGAACCAGATGTGGGACTAAAGCTGCCCTTGAGGGATAGGAAGGACTTAAACAGGTGAGAGATAGAGCTCCTCTCACTTAGACTTCTGGGAGAAGATGGCTTGAAAATCCTCTCCATAATATTGTGATCTCATAACATATTATAGTATTATTTTTCATCTTTAACCCAGCTTCATCATCTTAAACAGCTTGTGTGGGTGAGAATAGTCTTGTTCATACTTCTATACAAGCTCAGCACCCAGCATGACACCTTCTCTTTGATTTGACTGAAATTGAATTATTGTTGATGGCAAGTTGGGTGGGCTTTGGAAAGTATTCTTGCCAAACCTTGAATTCTGATAAGCTTTCCTTCTTCATGTTTTTTTCAAACTCTTCCTCTGCTTTTGTAGAGGTTCTAAAGAAAAAAGGAACGCAACTCTTCATTTGAAATCATTTTTGACATCTTCGGAGATTTCTCTAGGTTCTGGCCCAAGCCTGACTGTTGTTCTGTTCTACCTACATTCTTCCTACACTTGAGGGATTTCAAAAAATGTACTTAATGATTTGGACTTATTTTAATTTTCTCTAACTTATTTATTTTCTCTGAGGTTAAGAACATTTTGTAAATTCACAAACCAAAGATATTTTGCAAATGATATAATAGCTTTTAAAAAACACTGGATCAGAGTTAGAATATTTCCCCAAGGAAAGGAAATATACAAAATAGTCACATGATTGATTGAAAAAACAAAGCAAGAGAACTAAAATATCCTCCTAAACTAGTTCCTAAGGTACACTCTTTTTCCATTCTGAAACACTGACTAGTCTGCACTGTTTGTTATTTGAAGTGAAACTTTGATGGGAAAATTTATAGCCGAATTTTCTGTGTATTTCACAGTAACATTCTTTCTCTTGCCAACAATTTTGCTATGAACTCAGGCATTTATCATATGTTTTCCAGCCTGTTCAGGTGTTCGTCTCTCTTGTTCTCAATAAATATCCTACTAAATTTTCAAGTCAAGCTTCTGGAAAGGTAGTTTGGTCACCATGTCTTTGTAGAGAGTGATTATAATGCAAATTTTCTTTTATTTGTTCATAATAAGGAACACAAACCCCTGCTGTGAATTTCACTTTGTTAGTAGAGTCTTTACAGTCTGAGGATCTGGTATTAGCAAACAAGTCAATTTTGGAAATGTTGGCTATCCGAAGAAGAGTAACAAATCCTGAATGACCTAATTGATAAGTTGACAAAACTATTGAAATTGCTAAATTGACAGACCAAAATTGATAAACATTTTTTGAGCAGTGACTGTATGCAAAGCCAAACTTCCAATTGAAATTTGCTTTCTACTGAACAGAAGCAAAGATGTTGGGGCTTGGAGTGGTCATGTTGTTAGGAATGTCCTTCCTTATTCCTGCCAGTGTGAACACGAACACTGACCAGAATGAACTCTTCCCACCTTCTTTCTCTTTGTAACTTACTGTAACTGGGAAAGAATTTTACGCTTACACCCAGATCAGTCAGTTTTTATAACTGACATTTTCTAATGCATTCAGCTCCATTAGTAGTGCCACCAAATATTACTTCTGATTTACTTTGGAATTAATTCAAATTTTTTTCTTCAGATTTTATCATGCTAAGAAACATTTCTCATGCCTGCAAGACCTAATATCTATTTCCACAAGTCAAATTAAAAAATATTGATGGGGCTGGGCACAGTGGCTCACGCCTGTAATCCCAGCACTTTGGGAGGCAGAGGCGGGTGGATCACGAGGTCAGGATATTGAGACCTTCCTGGCCAACATGGTGAAACCTCATTTCTACTAAAATACAAAAGATTAGCTGGGAGTGGTGGCATTCACCTGTAGTCCCAGCTACTTGGGAGGCTGAGGCAGGAGAGTTGCTTGAACCCAGGAGGCAGAGGTTGCAGTGAGCCGAGATATATATATGTGTATATATATATATATATATATGGACTTATCTCTGCCCCAGTATCAGTAGCTATCAGGGACTCAGGAGGCTCTAAAGATACAGAAATAATAGTAGTAGAAATAGCAATCATAATAGTAGTAAAATTATTAAAAATAGTAGAAATGATAGTATTTACTGAATGCTTTCTACCCAGGCACTGTGCTAAGCACTTTATTTTCAGTGACGATTTCATTTTACAGAAGAAGAAACCAAGGCTCAGAGAGGTGAAATAACCTTACATGGTCCAAGTGGTAGAGCCAGAAAATACATTGTTTCTTAAAATTTCTGTAGAACTCACCCGTGAAACCATCTGGATGTGCTTTTTTTGAGAAGGGAAGTTTTTGATTATCATTTTAATTTCCCACTTTTAATTGGATAGATTGAATTTTTTTCTCTGGGCTTATTTTTGAGATGGAGGCTCACTCTGTCACCCAGGCTGGAGTGCAGTGATGTAATATTGGCTCACTGCAGCCTCTGCCTGCCAGGTTCAGAAGATTCTCCTGCCTTGTTTTGTATTTTTAGTAGTGATAGAGTTTTGTCATGTTGGCCAGGCTGGTCTTGAACTCCTGACTTCTGGTGATCCACTGGGCTTGGCCTCCCAAAGTGCTGGGATTATAGGCATGAGCCACTATGCCTGGCCATATTTATTTTCTTCGATTGAGTTCTTATATTTTTCAATGCCCTTATTTTCTTTGCACTAAATAATTTAATGTGGGCTTCATGTCACTTTGTTCTCTTCCTCACTGCTATCTCACATCTTTTGCTTATATTTTCTAGAATAATTCTGAGTCACTAGGTGTGCAGTGGTGTGATCACCACACACTGCAGCCTCTACCTCATGGGTTCAAGTGATTCTCCTGTCTCAGCCTCCCGAGTGGCTGGATTTCTCTCGATTTCATCATGCTAAGAAACCTTTCTCCTGCCTGCAAGACCTAATATCTATTTCCTTAAGTCAAATTCAAAACTGTTGATAGACTTATCTTTGCCCCAATATCAGTAGCTGTAGGGGCATATATTATCCTTTATTTGATAAGAAACTGGTGAGTTCTACTAAACTTTTAAGAAACAGTGAATTTTCTGGCTCTACTACTTGGACTGTGTAAGGTTATTTCACTTCTTTGAGCCTTGGTTTCTTCTTCTGTAAAACGAAATTGAAACTGAAAATAAGATAATGTATGCCTTTACAGCTACAGCCCTATAATATATAAGGACATATATTATCTTTTTCTTCATTTTGGTCCTAGCACTTTAAAGATGACTTTCACATTATTTAAAATTTCTATGCCCTTACTTATCTATTTTTTGTCTGCTTGTTCTATCAGTTTCAGAGAGAGGTGTATTGAAGTTTCCCACTATGATTGGTAGATAATTCTATTTTTTTCAAGTGGTTTCCATTTTTACATTATAGAATTCAAACTTATGCTAGTAGGCGACCAACTTCAGAATAATTATATCTTCCTGGTGAATTGAATTTTTATCATTGTGGAAATGTTCCTTTTTCTCTTTAGCAAAGCTTTTTACCTGAGCACCTATTTTGTGTGACAGTATAGTTTAGTAGGTATCTGAGTCAGTTTGGTCTGCTATAACAAAGTACAGTAGACTGAGTGACTTATCAGTAACAGAAATTTATTATTTATAGTTCTGGAGGCTGGAAGTCTGAGTTCAGGGTGGCAGCATTTTGGTTGGAGTGAGGGCTCTCTTCCAGGTTATAGGCTACCATCTTCCCATTGTATCCTCACATGGCAGAAAGAGCGCTGGAGAGCTTTCTTGGATCCTTTGATAGAGGCATGCATTCTGTTTATGAGCATTCCACATTCATGTGCTTGCCTACGGAAGACCCACCTCCTCACACCATCACACTGGGGGCTAGGATTTAAAGATATTAATTTTGCAGGGACAAATTTCAGTGTATAACATTCGGTTTTTTTGCATTTATATTTAGCATGTTTTAGCTTTTTCCATCATTTTACTTTCAGACTTAAAAAAAATTAAGTTGTGTGTTATGTTCTGAATGTATCTCTCCAAAATTCATACCCAGAAGCCCTAACTCCTTCAATGTGTCTATATTTGGAGATGGGCCTCTAAGGAAGTAATTAAGCTTAAATGTGATATAATCACTTACCTCCTAAAAGCTAAGAGCCAAAATAAATGACCCTTTGATCTCAGTTTCTTTTTTTTTCAGAATATTCTACCCCTAAATTAAAATAAATTTATATACAGCTCATTAATTTATGTGATACAGGTTTTATTCTTCTTTTGGTAATTACACCAAGATAAATGGGAGCTAGAAGCAATTTTCTTTCTTTATATATATACATTTTTAAAAATTACACTTTAGGTTATGGGGTACATGTGAAGAACATGCAGGATTGTTGCATAGGTACATACATGGCAATGTGGTTTGCTGCCTCCATCCCCGTTACCTGTATCTGGCATTTCTCCCCATGTTATCCTTTCCTTACTCCCTAGCCCCTGCTGTCCCTCCTCTAGTCCCTCCAACAGACCTCAGTGTGTAATGCTCCCCTCCCTGTGTCCGTGAGTTCTCATTGTTCAACACCTGCCTATGAGTGAGAACATGCGGTGTTTGATTTTCTGTTCTTGTGTCAGTTTGCTGAGAATGATGGTTTCCAGGTTCATCCATGTCCCTACAAAGGACACAAACTCATAGTTTTTTTTTTATGGCTGCATAGTATTCCATGGCATATATGTGTCACATTTTCCCTGCAGTCTATCATCAGTGGGCATTTGGGTTGGTTCCATGTCTTTGCTATTGTAAGCAGTGCCGCAATGAACATACGTGTACATGTGTCTTTATAATAGAATGATTTATAATCCTTTGGGTATATAGTCAGCAATAGGATTGCTGTGTCAAATGGAATTTCTATTTCTAGGTCCTTGAGGAATCGCCACACTGTCTTCCACAATGGTTGAACTCATTTACACTCCCACCAACAGTGTAAAAGTGTTCCTATTTCTCCACATCCTCTCCAGCATCTGTTGTCTCCAGATTTTTTAATGATCGCTATTCTAACTGGCATGAGATGGTATCTCAAATGTGGTTTTCATTAACATTTCTCTAGTGACCAATGATGATGAGCATTTTTTTATATGTTTGTTGCCCTCATATGTATCTTCTTTCGAAAAGTGTCTGTTCATATCCTTCACCCACTTTTGAATGGATTTGTTTGTTTTTTTCTTGTAAATCTGTTGTAGCTCTTTGTAGATTCTGGATATTAGCCCTTTGTCAGATAGGTAGATTGCAAAAATTTTTTGCCATTCTGTTGGTTGCCGGTTCACTCTAATGATTGTTTTTTTTTTTTTCTCTGTACAGAAGCTCTGGGGTTTAATTAGATCCCATTTGTCTATTTTGGCTTTTGTTGCCAATGTTTTTGGTGTTTTAGTCATGAAGTCCTTGCCTATGCTTATGTGCTGAATGGTTTTGCCTAGGTTTTCTTTTTGGGTTTTTATAGTGTTTGGTCTTATGTTTAAGTCTTTAATCCATCTGGAGTTAATTTTAGTGTAAGGTGTCAGGAAGGGGTCCAGTTTCTGCTTTCTGCACGTGGCTAGCCAGCTTTCTTAACACCATTTATTAAACAGGGAATCCTTTCCCCATTGCTTGTTTTTGTCAGGTTTGTCAAAGATCAGATGGTTGTAGATGTGTGGCGTTGCCTCTGAGGCCTCTGTTCTGTTCCATTGGTTTATATCTCTGTTTTGGTACTAGTACTGTGCTGTTTTGATTACTTAGCCTTGTAGTATAGTTTGAAGTCAGGTAACATGCCTCCAGTTTTGTTCTTTTTGCTTAGGATTGTCTTGGCTATGTAGGCTCTCTTTTGGTTCCATATGAAGTTTAAGGGTTTTTTTTTTCCAGTTCTGTGAAGGTCATTTTCAGCTTCATGGCGTTAGCATTGAATCTATAAATTACTTTGGGCAGTATGGCCATTTTCACGATATTGACTCTTCCTAACCATGAGCATGGAATGTTTTTCCATCTGTTTGTGTCCTCTCTTATTTCCTTGAGCAGTGGTTTGTAGTTCTCCCTTAAACTACATCTTTTAAATGATGTTCTTTACGTCCTTTGTTAGTTGTATTCCTAGGTATTTTTTTTTCTTTTTGTAGCAATTGTGAATGAAAGTTCGCTCTTGATTTGGCTCTGTGTTAGTCTGTTATGGGTGTATAGGAATGCTTCTGATTTCTGCACATTGATTTTGTACCCTGAGTCTTTGCTGAAGTTGCTTATCAGTTTAAGGAGATTTTGAGATGAGACCATGGGGTCTTCTAAATATACAATCATGTCGTCTGCAAATAGAGACAATTTGACTTCCTCCTATCCCAATTGAATACCCTTTATTTCTTTTTCTTGCCTGATTGTTCTGGCTAGAACATCCAATACCATATTGAATAGGAGTGGTGAGGGAAGGCATCCTTGTCTAGTGCCAGATTTCAAAGGGAATGCTTCCAGTTTTTGCCCATTCAGTATGTTATTGGCTGTGGGTTTGTCATAAACAGCTTTTATTATTTTGAGACGTTCCGTGGATATCTAGTTTATTGAGAGTTTTTAGCATAAAGAGGTGTTGAATTTTGCTGAAGGCCTTCTCTGCATCTATTGAGATAATCATGTGGTTTTTGTCTTTGGTTCTGTTTATGTGGTGGATTACATTTATAGACTTGTGTATTTTGAACCAGCCTTGCATCCCCAGATGAAGCCTACTTGATCATGATGGAGAAGCTTTTTGATGTGCACATTGCAGTCAGTTTGCCAGTATTTTATTGATTTTTGCATCTCTGTTCATCATGGATATTGGCCTGAAGTTTTCTTTTTTTGTTGAGTCTCTGTTGGGTTTTGTATCAGGATGATGTTGGTCTCATAAAATGATTTGGGAAGGATTCCCTCTTTTTGAATTGTTTGGAACGGTTTCAAAAGGAGTGGTACCAGCTCCCCTTTGTATGTCTGGTAGAATTCAGCTGTGAACCTGTCTGGTCTTGGACTTTTTTTGGTTGGTAGGCTACTAATTGCTGCCTCAGCTTCAGCCCTTGTTACTGTTCTGTTCAGAATTTCAACTTCTTCCTGGTTTAGGCTTGGGAGGGTGCAAGTGTCCGGGAGTTTATCCATTTCTTTCAGGTTTACTGGTTTATTTGCATATAGTTGTTTATAGCAATCTCTGATGGTAGTTTGTATTTTTGTGGAATCTGTGGTGATATCCCCTTTATCGTTTTTTATTGCATCTGTTTGATTCTGCTCTCTTTTCTTTTTTATTAATCTGGCTATCGGTCTGTCTACTTTGTTGATCTTTTCAAAAAACCAGCTCCTGGATAATATTCAACATTTTTAAAGAGAAGGATTTCCAATCAGATTTTCATATCTAGCCATATGAAGCTTCATAAGCACAGGAACAATAAGATCCTTTTCGGTCAAGCAAATGATGAGGGAATTCATCACCACAAGGCGTGCCTAGCAAGAGCTCCAGAAGGAAGCACTAAATATGGAAAGGAAAAACAATTATCAGCCACTAAAAACACACTGAAATACACAGACCAGTCACACTATGAAGCAACTGCATAAATAAGGCTACAAAATAACCAGTTAGCATCATGATGACAGGATCAAATTCACACATAACAATATTAACCTTAAATGTAAACAGGTTAAATGCTGCAGTTGAAAGACACAGAATGGCAGCCTGGATAGAGTCAAGACTTATCCGTATGCTATCTTCAAGAGACTCATCTCACATTCAAAGACATACATAGGCTCAAAATACAGGGATGGAGGAAAATTTACCAAGCAAATGGAAAACAGACAAAAACAGGGTTTACAATCCTAGTTTCTGACAAAACAGACTTTAAACTACCAAAGGTCAAAGAATAACAAGGAAGATCATTAAATAATGGTAAAGAGTTCAAATCAACAAGAAGAGCTAACTTTCCTAAATATATATGCACCCAATACAGGACCACCCAGACTCATCAATCAAGTTCTCAGAGACCTACAAAGAGACTTAGACTCTCACACAATACTGGGAAACTTTAATACCCTGCTGACAATATTAGGCAGTATTAGGCAGATCACTGACACAGAAAATTTACAAAGATGCTCAGGACCTGAACTCAGCTCTGGATAAAGTGGACCTGATAGATATCTATAGAACTCTACACCCAAAAACAACAGAATATACATTCTTCTCATCACCAATGGCACTTACTCTAAAATTGGCCACATAATTGGAAGTAAATCATTTCTTGGTAAAAGAAAAAAAAAAAACTAGAATCATAACAGTCTTTCAGACTACAGCACAATCAAATTAGAACTCAAGGTTAAGAAACTCACTCAAAACCACACAAGTACATGGAAATTGGACAACCTGCTCCGGAATGACTCCTAGGTAAATAATAAACTTAAGGCAGAAATCAAGAAGTTCTTTGAAACTGATGAGAACAAAGAGACAATGGTACTAGAATTTCTGGGACACAGCTAAAGCAGTGTGAAGCGGGAATTTTATAGCACTAAATATCCACATCAAAAATCTAGAAAGATCTCAAATTGACAACCTGACATCACAGCTAAAAGAACTAGAGAACCAAGAGAAAGCAAACTACAGAGATAGCAGAAGACAAGAAATAAGATGAGAGTGGAACTGAAGAAGACGGAGGCATGAAAATCCCTTCAAACAATCAACAATCCAGGAGCTGGTTTTAAAAAAAAATAATAAAATATATAGATAGCTAGTTAGACTAATAGAAAAAAAAGGGAGAAGAATCAAATAGACACAATCAGAAATAAGGAGGATAGCACCACTGACCCCACAGAAATACAAACAACCATCAGAGTATATTATAAACATCTCTAGCACATAAACTAGAAAAGCTAGAAGAAACAGATAAGTTCCTAGACTCATACATCCTTCCAAGACTGAAGCAGGAAGAAGTTGAGTACCTAAATGGATCAATAATGAGTTCTGAAATTGAGGCAGTAATAAAAAGCCTACTAATCAAAAAAATCCTAGGACCAGATGGATTTACAGCCAATTCTACCAGGGGAACAATGGGGAGCTAGTATCATTTCTTCTGAAACTATTTCAAACAGCTGAAAAGGAGACACTCTTCCCTAACTCTTGAGGCCAGCATTATCCTGATACCAAAACCTGGCAGAGATACAACAGCAACAACAAAAAAGGCAGGCCAATATCCCTGATGAACATTGATACAAAAATCCTCAATAAAATATTGGCAAACCAAATCCAGCAGTGCATCAAAAAGCTTATCCACCACTATTAAATTGGCTTCATCCCCACGATGCAAGGTTGGCTCAACATATACAAATCAATAAACGCAATTCCTCACATAAACAGAATGAAAGACAAAAACCACATGATTATTGCTTGACTTGGGAGGCAAAGATTGCCGTGAGTAGAGAATGTGCCTCTGAACTCCAATCTGGGCAACAGAGTGAGACTCCTCAAAAAAAAAAAAAAAAAAAAAAAAAAAAA
>NW_016107453.1:3195076-3204836 GCF_001604975.1 Cebus imitator | reverse complement strand
GTCTTTGATAAAATTCAATATCCTTTCATGTTAAAAACTCAAGAAACTAGGTATTGAAGGAACATACCTCAAAATAATAAAAGCCATATATGACAAACCCACAGCCAATATAATATTGAATGGGCAAAAGCTGGAAGTATTCCCCTTGAAAACCAGCACAAGACAAGGATGTCTTCTCTCACTGTTTCTATTCAACATAGTATTGGAAGTTCTGGTCAGGACAATTGGGCCAGACCAGATTGTCTGGCCCAAGGGAAAAACATAAAGTGTATTCAAATAGAAAGAGAGGAAGTCAAATTATCTTGGTTTGCAGATGACATGATCCTATATCTAGAAAACCCCATTGACTCAGCTCATGAGCTTCTTAAGCTGACAGGTAACTTCAGCAAAGTCTCAGAATACAAAATCAATGTGCAAAAATTTCTACCATTTCTGTCACTAGCGACAGGTAAGCAGACAGCCAAATCATGAATGAACTCTCATTCACAATTGCTACAACGAGAAGAAAATACCTAGGACTACAGCTAGCAAGGGAAGTAAAGGATCTCTTCAAGGAGAACTACAAATTACTGCTCAAGGAAATCAGAGAGGATACAAACAAATGGAAAAAACATTCTGTGTTCATAAATCGGAAGAACCAATATCATGAAAATGGCCATAATGCCAATGTAATTTATAGATTCAATGCTATTCCCATTAAACTACCATTAACATTCTTCACAGAATTAGAAAAACTATTTAAAAATTCATATGGGACCAAAAAAGAGCCAATATAGCCAAGACAATCTTATCTAAAAGAATAAAGCTGGAGGCATCACACTACCCAACTTGAAACTATACTGCAAGGCTACAGTAACCAAAACAGGATGCTACTAGTATGAAAACAGACACATAGACAAATGGAACAGAATAGAGAACTCAGAAATAAAACTGCATGTCTACAACCATCTGATGTTTGACAACCCCACCAAAAACAAGCAATGGGGAAAAGATTCCCTATTTAAGAAATGATGCTGGGAGAACAGGCTAGCATATGCAGAAAACTAAAACTGGACCCCTTCCTTACGGCTCACACAAAAAATAACTCAAGATATGTTAAATACTTAAATATAAAACTCAAAACTATAAAAAACCTCTAAGAAAATCTAGGCAATATCATTCAGGATATAGGCATGTGCAAAGATTTCATGACCAAAACGTCAAAAGCAATTGCAACAAAAGCAAAAATTGACAAATGAAAGAGCTTCTGCACAGAAAAATAAACTATCATCAGAGTAAACAGGCAACCTATGGAATGGGAGAAAATTTTTGTGATCTATCCATCTAACAAAGGTCTAATATCCAGAGTCTACAATGAACTTACATTTACAAGAAAACATAACCCCATAAGAAGTGGGCAAAGGACATGAACATACCCTTCTCAACAGAAGACATTCATGTGGCCAAGAAACATGAAAAAAAGCTCAATATCACTGATATTAGAGAAATGTCAGTCTAAATCACAATAAGATACCATCTGAAGCCTATCAGAATGACAATTATTAAAAAGTCAAGAAACAACAGATGCTGGCAAAGTTGCAGAAAAGAAGGAACACTTTTACACTGTCGGTGGGAATGTAAATTAGTTCAAACATTGTGGAAGGCAGTGTGGTGATTCCTCAAAAATCTAGAAGCAGAAATACCATCTGATCCAGCAATTCCATCACTGGGTATACACCTAAAGGAATATAAATCATTCTATTATAAAGATATATGCACATGTATGTTCATTGCAGCACTATTTACAATAGCAGACATAGAATCAATCTGAATGCCCATCACTGATAGACTGGATAAAGAAAATGTGCTACATATCCACGATGAAGTACTATGCATGCATAAAAAGGAATGAGATCATGTCCTTTGCAGGAACATGGATGGAGCTGGAACCTGTTATCCTCAGCAAACTAACACAGGAACAGAAAACCAAGCACCACATGTTCTCACTTATATGTGGGAGCTGAATGATGAGAACATGTGGACAGATTCAGGGGAACAACACACACTGGGGCCTGTCGGGGGGTGGGAAGAGGGAGAGCATCAGGAAGAATAGCTAATGGATGCTGGACGTAACTAAGTGATGGGTTGATCTGTGCAGCAAACCACCATGGCACACATTTAGCTATATAACAAACGTGCACATCCTGCACACGTATCCTGGAACTTAAAGTGAAAGTTGATGGAAAAAATAGTTTTAATTAAAAAACTTCTTTTGAAATATTTTTTTCTTTAACAGTTCAAATAATATTATGTTACTCTTTAAAGAATAGCTAAATCTCAGTTATAAAAACATTTGATCATGGCACCTTCAGTTAAATTTATGATCATCTTTCCTTTACCTTTATGAATTAATCTACTCATAAGTCAGTTTTAGTAATTTTTCTTTTTCTTTGTGTGTTCGGGGGAGGGGTTGTTTCTTTGTTTGTTTGTTTTTTGTTTCGAGACAGTCTCACCCTGTCACCCAGGCTGGACTGCAGTGGTGCAGTCTTGGCTCAAGCAATCCTCCCACCTCAGCTTCCTGAGTTGCTGGGACTACAGGCATGTGCCAACACACCCAGTTAATTTGGGTATTTTTTGTAGAGATGGGGTCTCACTATGTTGCCCAGGCTTGTCTCGAACTTTTGGGCTCAAGTTATCCACCCACCTTGACCTCCCAAAGTGCTGGGATTGCAGGTATGAGCCACCATGCCTGGTCAGCTTCCGCCTTTGTAAATGAAATTATTTTTTCTAGGTTTCAAATATGTTACCCTAGAGTTGCATGCATTTCTTTTTCTTTTTTCTTTTTACTTCAATAGGTTTTCGGGAAACAAGTGGTGTTTAGTTACATGAAGAAGTTCTTTAGTGCTGATTTCCAAGATTTTGGTGTACCTATCAATGAAGCAGTGTATACTTGCAGTCTTCTTGGATGATGGGCAAAAGCAATGTGCAGTCTCTTATCCTTTACCCCTTACTACCCTTCTCCCCTTCTCCCTGAGTCCCCAAAGTTTATTATATAATTCTTATGCCTTTGCCTCCTCATAGTTTAACTCCCACTTATAAGTGAGAACATATGATGTTTGGTTTACCATTCCTGAGTTACTTCATTTAGAATAGGTTGCTGCAAATGCCATTATTTTATTCTTTTTAATGACTGAAGAGTATTCCTTCATATATAGGCATATATAGACGCCACATTTTAAGAAATCTATTTGTTGATAGATGGGCATTTGGGCTGGTTCCATATTTTTTGCAATTGTGAATTGTGCTGCTATAAACGTGTGCAAATATCTTTTTTGTATAGTGACTTCTTTTCCTCTGGATAGATACCCAGGAGTGGGATTACTGGATCAAACGGATTTACTATTAGTTCTTAATGAATCTCCATACTATTTTCCATAATGGTTGTACTAGTTTACATTCCCGCCAGCAGTGTAAACGTGTTCCCTTTTCACCACATCCTTGCCCATGTCTGTTATTTTTTGATTTTTAAATTATGGCCATTTTTTGCAGGAGGAAGGTGGTATCACATTGTGCTCTTGATTTCCATTTCTCTAATAATTAGTGATGTTGAGCATTTATTCATATGTTTGTTGCCCGTTTTTATATCTTCTTTTGAGAAATGTCTATTCATGTCCTTAGCCCACTTTTTAATGAGATTATTTGTTTTTCTTTCTTGCTGATTTGTTTGAGTTCCTTGCAGGTCCTGGATATTAGCCCTGCATTGGATGGATAGTTTGCAAGTTTTCTTCCATTCTGTGGGTTGTCTGTTTATTCTGCTGATTATTTCTTTTGTTATGCAGAAGCTTTGTAGTTTAATTCACATTTATTTATCTTTGTTTTTGTTGCATTTGCTTTTGGGTTCTTGGTCATGAGCTCTTTGCCTAAGTCAATGTCTAAAAGAGTTTTTCTGCTGTTATCTTCTAGAATTTTTATGGCTTCAGGTCTTAGATTTAAGTCTTTGATCCATCTTGAGTCATTTTTATCTTATAATAATTTTAAACCCTTATCTGTGATTATGTATCTCTTTTCATTTTGTGTGTATATGTGTTTAATCTTTTTTTCTTAAACCTTAAGTTCTGGGATACATGTACTGAATGTGCAGGTTTGTTACATAGTTATATTTTCATTCTTTTTAATAGATGAGATCTCACTATGTTACCCAGGCTGGTCTTGAAGTCCTGGGCTCAAGTGATCCTCTTGCCTCTGCCTCCCAAAATGCTGAGATTACAGATACTTTTTTCATTCTTAATCTTTATGATTTTTCTCTTTTTCTTCTTTTTTTTTTTTTGAGACGGAGTTTCGCTCTTGTTACCCAGGCTGGAGTGCAATGGTGTGATCTCGGCTCACCGCAACCTCCGTCTCCTGGGTTCAGGCAATTCTCCTGCCACAGCCTCCTGAGTAGTTGGGATTACAGGCACGCACCACCATGCCCAGCTAATGTTTTTTTTGTATTTTTAGTAGAGACGGGGTTTCACCATGTTGACCAGGATGGTCTTGATCTCTTGACCTCGTGATCCACCCGCCCCGGCCTCCCAAAGTGCTGGGATTACAGGCGTGAGCCACCGCGCCTGGCCTGATTTTTCTCTTTTTCTTAATCAGGACCATAATGTGCTCAACTATTTTACAGGTATTTAAAAAGTAAATTTTTGAAATGTTTATTATTTTTCCACTTTTTATTCATCAATTTCAGATTTTACTTCTTATAACTCATCTCTTCTGGCTTTTTTTGTTTTTCATTTTCTGATTTAAGTGGAGTCTTTTTCTATCTATTTGATTTTTATTTTTAATAATGATGGCATTTAAAGCTAAAACTTTTCCTCCAAGTTATAGCTTTGAATGGCTCCCAATGGTTTCAGAAGTATCCTCCTTTTCATTGTTTTACACATAGTTTATAGTTTCCATTTTAAATTTGGTTTAATCCAAGAGTTATATAGAAATATGCTTATTAATTTCCAAGGAGATTAAACTTTTTAGCAAACTTTGTATAAAGTATTTTATTGAATTTGTTCTTTAATTTTATTGAATTTGATCAAAAAAACTTAGACTACAAAATTTCTACCTTAAAATTGTTGAGGTTTTCCTGAGACTAAGCACCATACAAGTACAAAACCTATTTTGAAAATGTTTCATGAACATGTACAAGAAAGATTCTTCGTTGGAAGGATGTAAAGTTTAATAATGTACATCGATTAAACAAAGTTTATTGATTGTATGAGTCTTTTCTGCATGACTTTTTTTTGGCTGGTTTTTAACTAGACCTGTGTAATTCTGAAAGAGAAATAATTTATCTCTTGTGATAGTTTTATTTTCTAAAATTTTTATTCATGTAGTTAGCTGCTGTGTCACTTAATACAAACAGATTTATACATGTAATATACTCTTCATAAACTGTTCCTTTCGTTATTATATAGCATACCTCTTCAGTGCATTTAACATTTCACCTTGTCTGTTATTGATATTGCAATTTGTTACATAAAATTAACTGCAGTCCTGTCAGAACATAGATGTTCTGGGTCTTATTAAGAATAACCAAAGGTTTCTCTTCTTTAGGAAAAGAGATTCTGTGAGCTACTTGCTATGTTAAGTCTTTATACTGTTTAACTGGCATACACGTGTGTCGCAAAGGTATATATGTTCTAAGAACAGAGCCTGCACAGCCCACTGTTCATACAAACACTATCCAGACTGCATCAGGTGTTGTGGTTGGCTTTGACTTTTCAACAGGAACAGGCCTCTTGTTTCATAGGTCATGCTGACCCACTCAGCCTATAATCCTGCAATAAAGATCTTCTATCCTTGGTCTTATCATTATGTGACTGAACAACAAAACAGCTGCAAGGTTCCACCTTTCTTTTTATTTGAATGTCTCATATCTCATTGCTCAATTCTCAATTTCAGCTGTTAACCCTGCTTAAGTGAGGTTTTATCCTCTTTTACATAGCAAATAGCTACGATTTGTTTGTATCCTAGTCTACAATCTCTGCCAACTATGTCCCTAACCACTCTTTTTTCCCCACCAGGATGCCCTACTTCACCTCTACTTCTTCCTTAACCCCAATAAGTTGAAGACTATAGATTACCTTCACTTCACCTCTCTTCTCCCCAACTTCATTCTCTGCACCAATGAGAACCTTGGGATGCATCTACTTTCCATTATTCTCACAATCACCAGCTGCTAAGTTTTCTGCATTTGTGTAGTACATATTAGAAATGTCTTACCATTCCTCTTTCAAGAGACTTGCTTATGGATCACATTTTGAGATACTGTGTTCTTATTCAGATAGATGCATAGATGAAAACAGGAAGGAGGGAGGGAGGAAGAGAGGAAGAGGGGAAGGGAAGGGAAGGAAAGGGAAATGGAAAGGAAGGGAAGGGGACGTCTCTTTTTTTTCTCCATCCTGCTGTGGTTCATTTATTGCTCAGAGTCTTTTCTCAATAAAATTTTTAAAAGGGATCATGCCAGGAGTTCATTGTCACAGGGAGCTATGATCGAACCACTGCACTTCAGCCTGGGTGTCAGAGCAACTCTCTAAAACATAAAAACAAAATAAAGAGGTAAATGGCTGACATGCTCTATGAATTTTTGTTTATCCTCACATATTTTTCTTTCACTCTGACAGGTCAATCATCTTATTTGAGAATACTTTGGGTTGCAATTCTTTTTTTTTTTTTGGAGAACAGGCTCTCACTATATTGCCCAGGCAGGTCTCGAATTCCTGGGCTAAAGCTTTCCTCCCGCCTTTGCCTCCCTAACAGCTGGGATCACAGGCGTGAGCAACAGCACCTGGCCTCGGTTGTAATTCTTTAATTGATGTTCTTTCACTATCAGCCAAATTTCAGTATTAATTAAAAATTAACAGAGGATTCCATTGTCCAATGTTTTGTTCATATATTCCTTTGTTATTTATTTGTTATTCCTACCTAGAAGCCTATAATATTCTCTTCACTATTAAAGTTCCAGAATTCCCTCAGGACACGTCTGGTGTGTATCTTATCATTAAAGCCTGCAACTTGGAAAGCTCTTCATGCCACAGTCTCGTAACTGTATTTACTTTAGATAAATTGTTTTTTAGTATTTGTTTAATGATTGCCTATCTTCCGTCTGCTTTTTTTTTTCTTAAGAATCTCCAGTTATTTTCATGGCAAGGATCCCCAAATATTGCATTCAAGTTGCCTACATTTTTATTTGTGCTTTGAGCTAGTCCTTGCACTTGATCATTCAGTTTACCAATTCAGATGTCAATAATGACCATCCTTATCTTAATTTTATCTACTGAGTATTTGAGAAATCGTGGTGTTAAAGTCAATCGCAGTTGCTGTAACCAGATGTGGTTTAATTGCTTGAGCAAATTAACACAACTTGTACCTGGTGTGTAGCTACTGACTTGACAAATGCCTTTTTCTCCATTCCTGTTCATAAGGCCCATCAGAAGCAATTTCCCTTCAGCTGGCAAGGCAAGCAATATAACTTTACTGTCCTACATTGGGGTATATTAACTCTCCAGCTTTGTGTCATAATCTTATTCGGAGAGACCTTGATCACTTTTCCCTTCCATAAGATATAACACTGGTGTGTTACATTGATGACATTATGCTGATTGGATCCAGTGAGTGAGAATTAGACACATTGCACTTATTGGTGAGACATTTGCATGCCACAGGATGGAAAATAAGTCCTACTAAAATTCAGGGACTTTCTACCTCAGCAAAATGTCTAGGGGTTCAATGATGTGGGGCCTGTCGAGATATTCCTTCTAAGGTGAAGGATAAGTTGCTGCATTTGACCCCTCTTACAACCAAGAAAGAGGCACAACTCCTACTGGGCCTACTTGGATTTTGGAGGTAACACGCTCTTTGAGTGTGTTACTCTGGCTGATTTACTGAGCGACCTGAAGGGCTGCCATTTTTGAGTGGGGTTCAGAATAAGAGAAGGCTCTGCAACAGGTCCAGGCTGCTGTGCAAGCTGTTCTTCCACTTGGGCCATATGACCCAGAAGATCCAATGGTGCTTGAGGTGTCAGCCACAGATAGGGATGCTCTTCGGAACCTTTGGCAGGCCCCCATAGGTGAATCACAGTGGAGGCCTCTAGGATTTGGAGTAAGGCCCTGCCATCTTCTGCAGATAACTACTCTCCTTTTGAGAAACAGCTCTTTGCCTGTTACTGGGATTTGGTAGAAACTGAATGTTTGACTATGGGTCATCAGGTCACCATGTGTCTTAAACTGCCTATCACGAACTGGGTGTTTTCTGACCCATCTAGCCATAGGTAAGGTGTGCACAGCAGCATTCCATTATCAAATGGAAGTTGAATATATGTGACTGGGCTTGAGCAGGTCAAGAGGGCACAAATAAGTTCCATGAGCAAGTGGCTCAAATGCCCATAGTCTCCAGTCCTGCCACCTTGCCTTTTCTCCCCTTCTCCTTCCCAGCCTGCACTGATAGCTTCATGGTGAGTTCCCTACAATCAATTGATAGAGGAAGAGAAGATAAAGGCCTGGTTAATAAACACCCCTTAGTAAACTCCCTTTTATAGATACGTCTATCCTATTAGTTCTGTCCCTCTAGAGAAACCTGACTAATACAATAGTCTATGTACTTAAGTGTGTTTTTGTGGTGGCCAGTAATTGTCTTTTGTTCCAATAATTAGCACTCCCTTAAAGACCTTTTGTAAGGTAGGTCTGATGGTAAGAAATTACCTTAGCATTTACTTGTTTGAAAAGGATTTTATTTCCCCTTCTCCTATGAAGTTTAGTTTGGCTGGATGTAAAATTCTTGGTTGGAATTTCTTTTCTTTAAGAATGCTGAATATAGGTAGCCAGTCTCATTCGGCTTGTAGGGTTTCTGCTGAAAAGCTGGCTGTTAGTCTGACAGGATTTCCTTTGTACGTGACCTGTCCGTTCTCTCTAGCTGTCTTTAACGATTTTTCTTTCATTTTGACCTTGAGGAATGTGATGATTATGTGTCTTGGGGATCATTGTCTTGCATAGTAACTCACAGGGGTTCTGTGCCTTTCTTTAATTTGCATGTTTCCTCTTTAGTTAGGTTAGGAAAATTTTCGTGGACGATATCCTCAAATATGTTTTCCAAGTTGTTTGCTTTCTCTCTCTCTTTCAGGGTTGCCAATGAGTCACAGATTTGGTCCCTTTACATAATCCCATGTTTCTGGGAGGTTTTATTCATTCTTCTTTATTGTTTCTTTATTTTTGTCTAAGTTATTTTGGAGAACTTGTCTTCAGTCTCTGACATTCTTTCATCAGCTTGGTTTATTCTGCTGTCAGTACTTAACTATTGTATTATGACATATTTGAAGTGAGTTTTTCAGCTGTATCAGATCAGTTTCTTTTTTTCTTAAAATGGCCATTTCATGTTTTATCTCTCGTATCATTTTATTGTATCCCTTAGATTCCTTGGATTGGGTTTTGACTGTCTCTTGGATGTCAATGATCTTTTTTCCTAACCATATTCTAAATTCTATTTCTGTCAGCCATTTAAGCTTGGTTAAAAATCACTGCTAGCAAACTAGTGCAGACATTTGGAAGTGAGAAGACACTCTGGCTTTTTGAGTTTTCAGAGTTCTTGCTCTGTTTTTTTCTCATCTGTGTGGCCTGATGTTCCTTTAATCTTTGAAGCTGATATCCTTTGGATGTTTTTTTTTTTTCTTTTCCTTTGTTTTTACTTTTATCTTCTTTGATGCTCTGGGAGTTTGACTGTGGTATAATGTGGGTTCAATTGGCTGTTTTTT
>NW_016107453.1:3130672-3195041 GCF_001604975.1 Cebus imitator | reverse complement strand
CCCTGGAAGATACCAGGGAGCCAAACCTCAGCTCAGCATTCCTGCTCTATATACTGTAACTCGGGGGTGGGGGTGGGGAGCCGATATTGGGCCCCTGGCTTTGTTAGAAAGTTAGCCCCTCAAAGTTAGAAACCTTCTATGATGGAGGGTCTGAGGTCTTCCCGGTCCACTGGCCCAAACACTCTGCTGGGTGGTGCTGGCCAAAGTACATTGTCAGGGTGGTGGCTGTAGGACCTGTGCTAACTCACACATGCCAGCAGCTGGGGCAGCACAGTGGGGTGCATGTGTGTCACCTGGGATGGGGTACTGGTGGGAGTGGGGCTGCAGAGTTCCTGTGTGCACTCGTACCAGGGGCAAGGCGCAGGCAGGGGCAGGGTTGCTGGTGTCTGTGCTTGTACTCACACTGGCAGTGACTGGGTGGGGGGGCGGTGCTGACGGGTGTGAGACTGCTGGCTTCCATGTGTGTATTCATAGTTTGTGGTGTCAGGTAATGTCAACAGTAGCAAGCAGTGGGTAGAATAATGCATTTCACAAAGCAGATTTTTCTTTTAGATTTTCAGTCGTTGAATATTGGGAAATTTTATCAACATAATCTATTATAACAACACATTGAGGGAAAACTGTAATTTTTATCAATAGATGCCTAAAGGACTTAGAAAGAAATGAATGATTTCTGATAACATTGCTAAGTAAAATAGAATATAATGAAACTAGAAAACATAAAGCCATTCAGAAAATACTTAAAATTTTAAAATTCTAAAACTATTTTAATTAAATTAGTTACTAGAGGAGGACACTCATTATCATTCTATTTAACATTACCTCAGAAGGGCTACTGAATGCAGTAAGATAAGAAAATAAAAAAAAAAACTGATATAAACTTAAGACAAAGGGATCAAATGATCTCTTTTTGATGATAATATTGTATGCCTAGAAAAGTCAAGAAACCATGGTAAATAATACTAGATTTAAAAATAAGACTTTTTCTACAGTGAGAATTACAAAACCTGGCTAAAAAAAATTAGAGACAACATGAACAAATGAAAAAACATTCCATGCTCATGGATAGGAGGAATTAATATTATTAAAATAGCCATACTGCTGAAAATAATTTGTAGATTGAATGCTATTCCTGTCAAACTATCAATGATATTTTTCACAGAAGTAGAAAACACTGTTCTAAAATTCATTTGGAACCAAAAAAGAGCTTGAATAGCCAAACCAATCCTAAGCAAAAAGAACAAAGCTGGAGGCATCACACTACCTGACTTCAAACTACTATAAGGCTACAGTAACTGAGACAGCATGGTACTAGTACAAAAACTGGCACACAGATCAATGGAACAGGTTAGAGGACCCAGAAATAAACATTCACATCTATGACTATCTGATCTTTGACAAAGTCAACAGTAGCAAGCAATGGGGAAAGGATTCACTCTGTTCTGTAAATGGTGCTGGGATAACTGGCTAGCCACCCATAGAAAACTGAGACTGGACTTCTACATTTTCCCATACACAAAAATCAAGTCAAGGTGGATTAAAGACTTAAATGTAAAACCTAAAACTAAAAAATTCATAGAAGAAAATCTAGGAAATAATTCTGCACATTGGCCATGGCAAAGGCTTTGTGACGAAGATGACAAAAGCAATTGCAACAAAAACAAAAATTGACAAATGGGACCTAATTAAATGAAAGAGCTTCTACACAGCAAAAGAAACTTTTAGCAGAGTAAACAAACAACCTACAGAAAAGGAGAAAATATTTGCAAACTATGTGTCCAAAACATATCTAATATCCAGAGTTTATAGGGAACTTAACAAGTAAAAAACAAACAACTTTGTTAAAACGTGAGTAAAGAACATGAACATACTTTTTTCAAAGGAAGACATATCCATGGCTAACAAGCATATGAAAATATGCTCCACATTGCTAATCATTAGGGAAATGCAAATCAAAACCACAATGAGATGCCATCTCACACCAGTAAGTATGGCTCTTACTAAATGCCAAGAAATAAATGATGCTGGTGAGGTTGCAGAGAAAAGGGAATCCTTATACATTGCTGGTGGGAATATAAATTAATTCAGCCACTGTGGAAGGCAGTCTGGAGATTTCTCAAAGAACTTAAACAGAAATAGCAATCCCATCACAAGTTGTATATCTAAAGTAATATAAATTGTCCATAAAAATAATGCATACATATGTTCATCACAGCACTCTTCACAATAGCAAAGACATGGAATCAACCTAGATGCTAATCAGTGGTGGACTTGATAAAGAAAATGTGGTACATGTTTATCATGGAATATTACACAGCCATAAAAAAGATAATGTTCTTCACAGCAACACACGTGAAGTTGGAGGCCATTATTCTAAGTGAACTAATTCAGGAGCAGGAAACCAAATACCATATTATTGCTTATAAGTGGGAGCTAAAATTAAGTACAAATGGAGCTTACTTAAGGGTAGATGGTGGGAGGAGGCCAAAGATTCAAAAATTATGTAGTAGACACTATGCTTACTACCTGGGTGATGAAATAATCTGCATACCAAGCCCCTGCCACACAGAATTTACCTATATAACAAACCTGCACATGTACCCTTGAACCTAAAATAAAAGTAAAACAAAAATTGGCAAAGGGCACGAACAGACACTTCTTAAAAGAAGACATGCATGTGTCCAACAGACATATGAAAAAATGCTCAATATTACTAATCATTAGGGAAATTTAAATTGAAACCTCAACAGGATACCATCGCACACTAGTTAGAGTGGCTATTGCTAAAAAGTCAAAAACAACTGATGGTGGCAAGGTTGCAGAGAAAAGGAACACTTACATATTGCTGGTGGAAATGTAAATTAGTTTAGCCATTGTGGAAAGCAATGTGGAGATTTCCCAAAGAATTTAAAACAGAACTACCAGTTGAACCAGCAATACCATTACTGGGGTATATATCCAAAGGAACAGAAATCATTTCTATCATAAAGACACATGCATGCCTATGTTTATTGCAGCACTATTCACAACAGCAAAGACATGGAATCAGCTTAGACGCCCATCAGTGGTGGACTGGATAAAGAAAATGTGGCACATGTAAACCATGGAATACCATGCAGCCATAAAAAAGAATAATATTATGTTCTTTGTAGCAATATGGATGGAGCTGGAGGCCATTATCTGAAGCAAGCTAAAGTAGGAACAGAAAACTAAATACCACATGTTCTGACTTATAAGGAGGAGATAAACATTGAGTATACATGGACACAAAGAAGGGAACAATAAACACTGGGCCTACTTAAGGGCAGAGGGTGGGAGGATGGTAAGGACTCAAAAACTACTTATTGGATTTTATGCTGATTATCTGGGTGACAAAATTATCTATACATGAAACCCCCATGACACATAATTTACCCATGTAACAAATCTGCACATGTACCACTTGAACTTAAAATAAAAATTTTAAAGAAAACAAAGAGAGGAATTTGGTAAGGAGACTAATAGATGATAAATTTTTAAAAAGCGACAGTTTTTCTCTGTTTTAACAAAATATTTAGAAATAGAAGTGAGAAAAAAATTTCTATTTACAATTCTTGGAAAAATATAAAATACTTAGTAACAAATTGAACAAGAAAAGTATATAAAGAAAAATATAAAATCTTACTGAAAGAAATAAGATTTGAACAAATGGAAAGACAGATCATGTTGAATAGAAAAACTTAATAACAGAAGCATTAAATACATCTAATGAGTGTATAAACATAAGGCAGTAAAATTAGAATTGGCTTTCTTTGGAGGGATGATTGGCCAAAGAAGATTAAAGTTTATACTGAAGAATAAATGCTTCAGAATAGCTGAGAAAATATGCAAAGGAAGAACAGTGAGAGGTCTTGTCTTACTGGATATTAGCATAAATAGTGAAACTACCACATCATAATCATGTGGTATTGGCAAAGGAATAAAACACAGATTGTGGAAATAGAACTCAGTATAGATGAGTTTAATATATTTCCAAAGTAGTAGTTCGTTTTAATGGGAAATGAGTCAATTATTTAATAAATGATGTCTGGACAACTGATTATTCACCTGGAAGAAAAGAAAAGAGGATTACCATTTTATTCTACCTTTAAATATAAATTCCAGATGGCTGAGAAGCTCACATGGTCAAAACAAAATTGTAAAAACCTTGCAAGAAGATCTAGAAAATAGAGTGTATAAAAATGTATGAACTGAGAGCATCTTTTCCAGAAGCTGTAAAAGAAGAGATAGACATATTTGAACCTTGATGTCACAAAGGATGTCGTAAACAAAACAGTAGACAGACATTCAATTTATAACAAATATTTGTAACTAATTTTTCCAAATAGCTGAACATTTGGCCCAAATAACACAATCCAATTTAAAAAAATGATCAAAGAATTGTGAATCCAAATGGCCAAAAGATACTTAGAAGGGTTCTCAAGTTTGTTGCTAGTAAGGAAAATGTAAATTAAAGTAAAAGAAACTAATTTTACATCAATCAGATGACAAACATTGAAGAGTTATATTAAATATTACTGTTGGTGATTTAGGGAAAGGATTAGTCTCATGGCTGGGAAAAATACGAGGTGTTATAGGTTTTGGGAAAGCCATTTGCCAACATCTATTAAAATTTAAAATATATGTGTGCTTCTTGGCCCACCAATTCCAGTATTTGGGCTCTATTCCACAGAAAGAAAGATTTTCATATGTAAGCCCATGTATTTGTAGTATTCCACACAAAATTATGTGTATATGTAGTATTGTAGTATTCATTTGTAAGTCCATGTATTTGCAGTATTCCACACAAAAGTATGTGTGTATATATACATGTATGTAGTATTGCAATATTCATATGTAAGGCCATGTATTTGAAGTATTCCACACAAAAGTATGAGGAAACAAGATGTAGAAATTTTAAGATCCCTTTTTGTAAAATAAACAATAATACTTATATATGTAGACTTACATGCACATTTCTATGTGGGATTACATGGTCATGGAAAGAAGTATGGAATTAGGCTAATGTGAAGAGTGGAGAAAAAAGCAGATGGCTAGCTTCTCCACTTTGAAAGAATGACCATCAACCACTGTTGAGGATATTTAAAATCAGATGCTATTGACTGTGAATAAAATTCCTAATGAGAAATTCAAACAATTAAAGCTTATCAAATTGACCACTACGGAGGATATAGGTGCTTGATATTTGTGTGTATATATGTATTAGGTTTAAATGTGTATATATGTATATAATTCCTTTGTCATTTTTCTTATTGCTTTACATATTGGAAGTAGGTATTATATAACACATAAATAAGCAATAGATTATTAAAACTTTGATTTAAAAACAATCACATTATAATACCCTCTAATACTGCATATAAATATATGGTTTATGTTTTATTTTTAAGCATTTCAAAATTCAGATTCCCTTAAAATTCCTTAAAAACAATTTCACATTATGTGGTTTCCCAGTCCCAAATTACACATTTTACTACTATGTGAAGCAGGATGCCCTTCAGAGAAATTGGCAAAGGATAATGGCATGTAAAATAATGTTCATTTCTCATTTCCCAACCATGAACAGTAATATCCACAATGTAAACATAAAATATACTCCTCAGAGTTCACATCCAGAGAACTGGGTTATTTGCATAGAAAAATTCATGTTTAATCAAGAAGATCTTTAACCCGAAAGGAGACCATGACATGCTTTAGAAGAGAAAATAACTTTCTGGTTCTATCTTCCTACTTTTCTTCACAAAATAATTGAGTTCTGATTGAAGTTTGTTATTATTGAGTATGTCTTTTTTGGAAGATCATTAAATTTGAATTGCACATGTGCTACCTTTTCAGAATTCCCAGATAAGGGCTTAATATGGTTTTGGATTGTAATTTGAATTGTAATCGCCACATGTCAAGGGAGAGACCTGGTGGGAGGTAGTTGGATCATGGGAGTTGTTTCCCCCATGCTGTTCTCAGGATAGTTAGTGAGTTCTTATGATATGTCTGATGCTTCCCCCTTCACTCTCTCTTCTGCCACCATGAGAAGTCTGCCTTGCTTCCTCCTTGCCTTTTGCCATGATTGTAAGTTCCCTGAAGCCTCGCTGGCCATGCAGAACTGTGAGTCAAGTAAACCTTTTTCCTTTACAAATTGCCCAGTCTCAGATAGTATCTTTATAGCAGCGTGAAAATGGACTAATACAGGGCTGTGCATAATTTGTCTTTACAAAACACATGTGAAAACTGCATGTGTTTCAGGTGCATGAAGATACTATTAGTCTCATGTAAGAGAAGACTCAGCCAATAGTGACAAGACAAAATGAGCATTAACTTTTCTTATTTAAAGGAAGTCTAAATATAAGTAGTTACAAAGTTGTAGTTCAACAATTTTGTCAAGGCAAAACTGTCTATCTTCCCTTTCTTCTATCTCCAGTGATTTGATGCTGTGTCCCATTGTAGACTTGGAATAACAACTGCACACTTAGCAGCAGGTCTTCACATATTCCTCTCCAAAGCTGGGCAACCAGAGGAGCAAATGGACCCTTCTAATATCTACCTGATTCTCTGTGTACAATCAGAGGAGGAAATCTTTCCCTGTTGCTTACTGGGAAAGCAACCTTTGTTGCTTTGTCTCCTCATCCATAACCAGGTCCCATGATCACCTGAAATAAATCATTGGCAAAAGGAAATGCGACTACTAGCACTAGCTTAGCCTAGCCAAGATTTATCCTCTGGGACTAGGCACGTTGTTGTTGAACAAAACTCAGCTTCTGTTAGGCAGGGAGAGGGGGTAATGGCTTTGGGTAGGCAATTAACAGTGACTGCCACATGAGCAATACTTTCCAGATACCACCTGGTTCTGTTCTCTACAAGTCATCAGGAAGGAACAGTAGAAAACACAATCAAATGCTATCAGGCCAAGTGCTAACAAGCATCCAATTATTTCATAGCATCTGTTGATAGTCTCAGAAGTTAGGATATTAGTTCATGTATTCAGTAGAAGCACAGCAAAACCAACAAAGGGTGAGAGAGATAAATCAATGTTTAAGGAACAATAAGACAAGAAAGAATTATCTCAATCTTTTATTAAGAATGTGTAGAAAACTGAGTTAGTTATATATGTGATATAATAAGATAAAACTGTACATGAATAAATAATGTAATATGTAATAATAATACCAATAACACCCACTGAACACTTTGGGCTAGCCATTATGTCAAATACTTGATATGTATGCTACTGTTTAATCTTCATAATTATTTTTTGAGATAATGTGTTAGGCCTCTATCCCTAAGACCACCCTCAGGTTCAGTGACTTTCTAGAAGAACTCACAGAACTCAGAAGTTGTAATACAGTTACAGTTTATTGTAGCTAAAGGATGTACAGCAAAATCAGCAAATGGAATAGGCACATGGGACTAAATCCAAAGGAAACCAGCCTTAAGCTTCCAAGAGTCCACTCCAAGTGGAGTTGCACAGAACGTGCCTAATTCCTCCAGCAACGAGTTGAAACAAGTGTAAAATGTTGTCTGTCAGCAGAGCCCTCCTAGCCTAGGAGTCTAGGGGTTTTTATTTTTATTATTTTTATTTTTCCATAAGTTATTGGGATACCGGTGGTATTTGGTTACATGAGTAAGTTCTTCAGCTGTGATTTGTGAGATTTTGGTGCACCCCTCACCTGCACAGTATACACTGCACCACATTTGTTGTTGTTTATCCCTCACCCCCTCCCACTCTTCCCTGCAACTCCCCAAAGTCCGTTGCATTATTCTCATGCTTTGTGTCCTCTTAGCTTAGCTCCCACATATCAGTGAGAACATACAATGTTTGGTTTTCCATTCCCGAGTGACTTCACTTAGAATAATAGTCTCCATTCTCATCCAGGTCACTCTGGATGCTGTTAATTCATTCATTTTTATGGCTGCATAGCATTCCATCATATAAATATATGGAATATATGATGGAATATGTATATCAGTTTCTTTTCTCTATATATAGAATATATATATATATGTCACGGTTTCTCTATCCACTCACTGATTGATGGGCATTTGGAGTGGTTCTACGATTTGGCAATTGTAAATTGTGCTGCTATAAACATGCTTGTGCAAATGTCTTTTTTGAATAATGACTTCTTTTCCTCTGAGTAGATACCCAGTAGTGGAATTGCTGAATCAAATGGTAGTTCTATTTTTAGTTCTTTAAGGAATCTCCACACTGTTTCCCATAACAGCTGTACTGGTTTACATTCCCACCAACAGTGTAGAAGTGTTTCTGTTCACTGCATCCATCCCAACATCTATTGTTTTTTTAATTATGGCCATTCTTGCAGGAGTGAGGTGGTATTGCATTGTGGTTTTGATTTGCATTTCTCTGATCATTAGTAATGTTGAGCATTTTTTCATGTTTGTTGGTCATTTGTATATCTTCTTTTGAGAATTGGCTATTCATGTCTTTATCCCACTTTTTGATAACATTTTTTTTCTTAGTGATTTGTTTGAGTTCATTGTAGATTCTGAATATTAGTCCTTTGCCAGGTGTATAGATTGTGAAGATTTTTCTCCCCCTTGTGGGTTCTGCTTACTCGGCTGACTTTTCCTTTTGCCCACAAAAGCTCTTTAGTTTAATTAGATGCCAGATATTTATCTTTGTTTTTATTTTGCTTTTGGGTTCTTGGTCATGAAATCCTTGCCTAAGCCAATGTCTAGAAGGGTTTTTCTAATGTTATCTTCTAGAATTTTTATAGTTTCCGGTCTTAGGTTTAAGTGCCTAATCCAACTTGAGTTGATTTTGCATTAGGTGAGAGATGAGGATCCAGTTTCATTCTCCTATATGTGGCTAGCCAGTTATCCCAGCACTATTTGTTGAAAGAATGCCCTTTCCCTACTTTATGATTTTGTTTACTTTGTTGAATATCAGTTGGCTGTAAGTATCTGGGTTTATTTCTAGGCTCTCTCTTCTGTTCCATTGGTCTATGTGCCTATTTTTGTACCTGCACCATGCTCTTCTCGTGACTATAGCTTTATTGTATAGTTTAAAATTAGGTAGTGTGATGTCTCCAGATTTATTGTTTTTGCTGAGGCTTGCTTTGGCTCTGCAGGCTCTTTTATGGTTCCATATGAATTTTAGAATTGTTTTTCTAATTCTGTGAAGAATGTTGGTGGTAGTTTGATGGGGATTGCATTAAATTTGTAGATTGCTTTTCGCAGTAAGGTCATTTTCACAATATTGATTGTACCTATTCATGAGCATGGGATGTGTTTCCATTTTTTCATGTTGTCTATGATTTCTTTTAGCAGTGTTTTGTAGTTTTCCTTGTAGAGGTCTTTCTACTCCTTTGTTAGGTATATTCCTAAGTATTTTATTATTATTATTTTTACAGCTATTGTAGAAGTGGTTGTGTTCTTGATTTGATTCTCTGCTTGGTTACTGTTGGTGTATAGAAGAGCCACTGATTTGTGTACATTAATCTTGTATCCAGAAACTTTGTTGAATTCTTTTATCAGTTCTAGGAGCTTTCTGGAGGAGTTCTTAGGGTTTTCAAGGTAAACAATCATACTGTTATCAAACAGTGACAGTTTGACTTCCTCTTTAGTGATTTGGATACCCTTTACTTCTTTCTTTTGTCTGATTGCTCTGGCTAGGACTTCCAGTACTATGTTGAAGAGGAGTGCTGAGAGCAGGCATCATTGTCTTGTTCCCATTCTCAGAGGGAATGCTTTCAACTTTTACCATTCTGTATTAAGTTGGCTGTGAGTTTGTCATAAATGGCTTTATTATATTAAGGTATATCCGTTGCATGCTGAATTTGTTGAGAGTTTTAACCATAAAGGGATGCTGGATTTTGTTGAATGCTTTTTCTGTATGTATTGAAATGATCATGTGATTTTTGTTTTTAATTCTGTTTATCTGGTGTATCATATTTATTGACTTGCATATGTTAAACCATTCCTACATCCCTGGTCTGAAGCCCAGTTTATCATGGGTGGATTATTATTATTATTATTATTTTTCTGAGACGGAGTTTCACTCTTGTTGCCCGGGCTGGAGTGCAGAAAATATTACCAATTGGAAAGAGCCAGAGAGAAGACTCAGGACCAAAAAGCCAGTTTTAAATATTGACTAATTTTATGACTTCAAGCAAGTCAGTTACCTTTTCTGAGTCTTAGTTTCCTATCTGTAAAATAAAAAATGCTAATTTTTGTTACTAATACCAAATGAGATAATGTGTTAAAATAACTAGTGCAATACCTAGCACATGATAGGCACCTACATAAGATAAAGTCTTTAGCTCAGTATCTAGTACATGGGTCTTACTCCAAAAACATCAGCTGAATCTGAATTTGCGTTCCCTCAGAGCAGGCACTCAATTCGTCATTGCTGTTTAAACATATGAATAGATACATGAATGGTTATGGTTAACTCAGTAGTCTATATGTATATGTAACACTTATATGTTAAATCCTCTAGTAATGGATAAGTGAGATAAGCCAAATATTTAGAGTGTGAGCATTTGTCACCTAGATTGTGAGAATGGAAGAGTTAATGGTTCTTAGGTGGAACATGATGTTTAGAGAGTTTTAACACTGAATATAGGAGGAGCTAGCTCAAAACAATCTTCTCAATTTATATCATAATACAAGTTCTTTGTTGCAGCAGAATCTGCCCTCAATTCAATGATTCATTTGTTAGTATACTACTGCTATTAAGTTTGTGTTCAAAAGAGCTCAAGTATTTCAACATTTTTGTTTCCGGCTCTTGTTACTAATTATTTACATCAATGGTAATGGAGACTCTTGGAGAGGTAGAGGGAAGAACAAGAAGACTCCAGGTAATGGGGACACACTCAAGACACCTCCTGATTGTTATTTCCTGTCTCAATCCAGTTTTGTGATTGTATCACCTTTGGCTAAAACCACATCCTGAAACATGACTGTGCCTCTTTGTACTGCCTCCAGCATGTATGCCCTACGATGTGAGATCTTGTGCGCCTTCCAGGGAAGGATACTCAAGTCTAGTCCTGATAATAAGGCAGAGTGACTCCAGGGAAAAATGCCTGGTGTCTGGGCTCTGCTAAGTTGGGTTTATGATGAAAAACTGCAAATCAAAAAGCTTTATGTTAGTAATGGTGCTTTTAAAGTCTGAGAGAGCTACATAAATATACATTCCTTGTTAAAAAAATAGTAAATTCTCTTTAGCAGTTTGCTAGTATATTAAACTTTCCACCTCCTACAAATATGATATTTTGGTAAACAATTATACTATATACATTACAAAATCTGAATTAAATAGTGTTTTTTTGTTTTTGCTTTCTGTCTTGTGTACATATAGTAAAAATGACACAGAATACAGACAGCTGTGGAACATAAGTGTGACAATACTCAACATATAGGTATTAGGACTCCATCACTGTTTGAAAGGTGACACTTTTCTTTTTTTTTCTTTTGAGACACAATCTTGCTCTGTCACCCAGGCTGGAGTGCAGTGGCATGATCTTGGCTCACTTCAACCTCCACCTCCCAGGTTCAAGTGATTCTGCTGCCTCAGCCTCCTGAGTAGCTGGGATTACAAGCATCTGCCACCATACCTTGCTAATTTTTGTATTTTTTGTAGAGATAGCATTTTGCCATGTTGCCCAGGCTGGTCTCAAACTCCTGACCTTAGGTCATCTGCTCACCTCGGCCTCCCAAAGTTCTGGAATTACAGGCTTGAGCCACTGCTTCCAGCTGATACTGTTCTTTATGACTTTTAATTACTAAGTTTCTTCTGTTTGTGTAGCTATGAGACATAGCATCCCTCCTGTCCCTAGAAATTGATTTCTACTCATTAACTGAATATCAGGAGTCATGGGCTCATAAATCTACAAAGCTGAATCCAAAAGAAATCAGGATAGAAGACAATACATATTTTTTAAAGTTTTCCACAGATGGATAGAATACTAATTTTCTATTTCCTTTCTGCCTTTCCCTTTCTATTCTTTTCTTTCTGCTACCCATCTACATTTTTTAAAAATAAAAAACATTTTGAAGATATTGTAGTCTATTCTCACACCGCTATCAAGAATTACCTGACCTGGATAATTTATGAAGAAAGAATATTAATTGACTCACAGTTTCACAGACTGTATAGGAATCATGGCTGGCAGGCCTCAGGAAACTTATAGTCATGGCAGAAGGTGAAGAGAAGCAAGCATGTTTTACCATGGTGGAAAGAGAGAGAGAGAGAGTGAAGGGGGGAAGTGCCACACCCTTTTAAACATTTATCAGATCTGGTGAGAAGTTACTATCATGAGAACAGCAAGGGGGAAATCTGCCTCCATGATCCAGTCACCTCCCACCAGATCCCTCCCCCAACACTGGGAATTACAATTCGACGTGAGATTTGGGTGGGGACACAGAGCCAAACTGTATCAGATATTTTCTGCTGTAAGTATCTGGATGTACCATACCCAGGGTTCTCAGTTTTAGGTAACGTAATTGGACTCCAGTTTACTCGGGTTAAAAAAAAAGAACCTATATGGGATAACTCCCAGCCCGGAGGATTAGTCTCTGGCAAGAATTCAGGGAGGCAAAATGTGGCTAAGATCTTAGTGTAGAAAAAGCCCACCCTCTGACTGGGAGCAGACAGATCTTCTGCCCCTTAGGAGTCTATATTGGGAGTTGGGACCTTTGCTTACTATTTTTCCAGTAATTTTCTCCAAGTGAGCAGGACATTTCATGGCAGTTGGCCAAAATGAAACATATTTCATTATAATCAGTATCAGTGAAACTTTCACTCTGATGTGAACCACATCTTTGATTTCCAAAGTTTTAGAAACAGGTAGAGAGTGTATGTTCTTGTAAACTAATTGGTCTAGGGAAAATACCTTTTTGAGAGGACATAATTAACTCTCTCTACCCAGATGTCTTAAAATTCATGGAGCTTTGTCTTAAAAAGAATTGCTGCTGCTGAGAATGGGATATTGTCTTAGTCTGTTTTGTGCAGCTATAACACAATACCTGAGACTGGATAATTTATAATGAACAGAAATTTACTGATTTATAGTTCTTGAGTTGGGAAGTCCAAGATGGTGGCACTGGTATCTATCAGGGACCTTCTTGCTGTGTCATCTCATGGCAGAAGGCATCAGATGTCAGAGGGGCAAAAAGAGGATGAGAGAGAGGAAAGGTGGCTGACCTTGTTATTTTGTAAGGAACCTACTCCCGAATTGATGGCGTTAATCTATCCATGAGAGCAGAGCCCTCATGGCCTAATTACCTCTCATTAGGACCTACCTCCCAACAAACACTGTTGGATTGGAGGTTAAGTTTCTAACATATGCTTTCTGAGGGACACGTTCAAACCTTAGCAGATACCAAGAGGCAACTCATACCTAACAAGACTTGGGTAATGGTAGATGCCTAAGTGCTTACTGTGTAATTAACAATTTTGCATGTTCTAAAGAAGCATTTCTCAAGAGGCAGCTGCAGTCCATCTTCATCAAAATCATTGTTAGAAATGTAGATTGTTGAGGATCCCTCCAGGCCTTCAGAATTAGAAATTTTGAGAGGAACTCTTGAAGTCAGCAATTTTTATAAATCCCCAGATGAACTTTAAACCCACTAAAGTTTGAGAAACACCAGGAATGTAAAGGAATGCAGGTCTATTAAAAATTGTTAAAGCTCTTGTTAAAATCACTCATTTTCAGCCTGCCCTCTCCCTGCTTATAATAATCACTGTATATATTTTTATTAAATATTGCATTTATAATTAACAAAGAAAGATGCTATTCTAAGGCTTAATGAATTAAAAAGAAAACCAAGTTGTTGCAGCTGAGTGGGTTTCTTTACAGAGATGGATATTTTTAAAGTGTTAGGTGGTTATTTGTGTGAAAGATCAACAAGCCCACTGGAAACTTTTGGAAGGTGAGCAGCATAGAATTTCTGGAAGAAAGGGAAAATTTTCTGACAGTGGTTGGTCAATGCTGAACTTTCAGATAATGATGCATTGGTGGTCCAAAGGCTACTTAAGCTAAGTGCCTTATAGTCAGCTTTTAGTTTGCTTGATCTGCTTGGTGTCTAGTAGCTTCTCAGTTTGGAAAAAGCTGAAGGCTGCTTCAATTTATTTACAAATGTGTTGTTCAGAACTGGTGCCACTATTGTGGGTGTTCATCCAGTAGTTCTTAGAGCCTCATTGGTATGAGTTACCTACATTGTCTGCTTCTTGTTGGTACATGAAGCATTAAAACGAGGGCTTCAGGGTCACTTTAGAGGAGAAAGGCCCCTCAAATCAACTTCACTCTTTCTTTAGGTTGGAATCTCTCATGATGCTCAACATGTACATCTAAATCCCACTGCTCCAACCCTTCCTCCCTACTTACTCTGTCTTGGGGTTTCAACCCTTAGAGTTGCACACACCTGCACACAAATCCTGTTCTACCACCTGTGGTCTGCAGGGTCGGATCAGGCTTTGTAGGTCTTACCCTTACACAAATTTTGAAATACTCTTTAAAAAATAGATAAGAAAATGTATGACTGTGCAAATGTGTTTCTAAGGACGCTTTCTAGAATTTTGGAAAAGCCTGTGCTAGTGGAGGACCTGTAGCCTAATCTACCAGAGGTAAGTTACCTGATACTCTACATTATATATACACATGTAAAAATATAAGTATACACACCTACCTCTATACATACCCTTCAGAGAACTATGGGAATCGATGGAGATGATATATGCTGGCTCAGAGCAAGTTTTCAATAAATTGCCGCTATTGTGGTTAAGGCCCACGGCGATTAGTTTAAATAAAGTGGTTGCAAATTATCAACTCAAGGAAGTATTAAAAGCAGCATGCAATTTCTTGCAAGAACTCATCAAAGCAAAAACTAGACACATGCAATTATAACCATAGAAAACCAATAATCAATATAGAAATTCTAATAGTTCACTACATAAGTGATTTTAACATAGTGGTTAAGATCTTGAACGGGAAGTGGACTGTCTGTGTTCACTTCCTGGCCCCATCATTGACAGACCCAGGGTAACCTAGTTAATCCCACTGTGATTCATTTCCCCTTGATTTCTAAAGTAGAAAGAGCATGCTGCCTGTCATGCAGGACTGAGGATTGAGTGGAGTAATGTGCATAAAACACTCAGTGTAGTGCCTGGCACATAATAAGTATTCGCTAAATAGTAGCTATTGACAGTCTTAGAATCACAATAACATTTGATGAGACTCTGATCTCTCACAGAAACAGTAAGTATTTTTTCCCAAAAGTGACTCAAATAATAAGCCTTTGAGAAGGAAAGGCTTAACTCTTAGGTATCAAAAACAGTTAGTTGCACTGAGAACAATACAAAGGTTGGGGAAAATTCTCTCTCTTCTGTGTTTCTCTGAGGTTGCATATATCCTTTTATTATAAAACGCCTTAGAGGTACTGCAGTTATTTGTTGATTTGTCTTCTTGTCCTATGTGGTTATAAATGTCTAGAAAGCAGTTCCGCTAGACTTTGTAGCTTTTCTGCCTAGGATGGGGTCCGGCATTGTGACGGCACATCATAACTGTCTGTTGAATGAAAGATTGAATGGATGGACAAATTCCTGCTTCTTCTGGCATTTTCTCCCAGGTTATCCGGGAGATTTTCAGTCTTCTCCAGTCTGCTTTGAACTTCTACTTCAGCTCTGGGATAGTCTCCTCGTTGGATCTCTGTTTCAACCTACTTACTGGATGACATGGCTCATTCCAGAAGGACATAGGGTACTTGCATGTTGAAGATACTGGTTATGCCAGATTCTCCTTGATCATGAAGTCTCAGCACAATGCAACACTCAATCCACCAAGGCTAAAGTTCATTATCATAGTGAATATTTGAAGTGTGATTGAGAAGATTATTTCCACGTAAGCAGCATTTTGCAGGAGTTAGTTGCTGGGAGGATGGATTAGTTAATGTTTGCTTTCGGATTTTGCGATGGTTTAGGTACTTTCCCTGATGATGATTTTTGTTACTGTTAAATGTTTTCTGTTATAATTTTTTACAGATTGTGGGCAACATTAGTAAAGAACATTTCAAAGAGTTCTCATGATTAGCAGGCTGTGTTGCTGTCAATAGTGGCCCTCCCGCATGCACCCCATTCTGGTGGAATATTAATATTTGGTTATGAAAGAGATTTGAAATAACTCTGGCATACTGGGAATGGCACTAAGGATCTTAGGTGAAATCTACATTCCCAACAGAGATTCTTTCCCCAGATTTAAATATCGTTTAGTGTTTTAATCATTTTGAACTATGTGTTCATTCTGCTTAGCTTATTTTTGTGTGTGAAGGAAACCAAAAGAACATGGGGTACTCTGCTAATATTTACAAATGTTTTTTTTGTTCCCTTACTGGTGTGTACTTATCAGGGCTCTTTAAGGCTATACTTACAATGAGGTCTTAAGTGTGTGTGATGATTGTCAAAAGGCAGTGAGGGAGACTTCCATCTACGGGGTGTCTGGATGGTTCTGTTTGTGCTGAACTTTTCCACTTTCATGAGTTTAGAAAAACTGCAGGCCTGTGGAGTCATTTAACGTGTTTTGCCCATTTAAAGCAAATGCATTTCAGCATTTATAGACCATATTTCTGGGTGCCCTTTCATCCTCTCTTGAAGGCTATAGGTTGCAATGAGCATACTGGCTCTCTCCCTCATTCTTCAACCGGCCCCTCCTGTTCTCATGTGTGCTTTCTTTTCTTATGGCTGGAGCCACCTGACCCAGAGATGTAGGTGGATCTAGGCTCCAGTATCCTGAGAGCACAATTAGGGTGACCAGATGTTTCAGGACTGAGGGGTTTTTAGGCCCTGTACGTTCAGTGCTAACGTCAGGAAATTCCTGGGAAAACTAGGATAGTTTACCTAACTTTTATGGTTGTCAGGGGATCTTAAAAATTCCTAATTCAGGAGCGCCAGTGACTGGTCATTAAGTCTGTGCTCCTGAATGATTGCTTACGCATTGAATTTTGCCTTGTTCCTAAGGCCAACACCCCACCTTACACTCACATCCAGTAGAAAGATCTTGGTCATACTTCTTTAAGATGGAGCTTCTGTTTTGTTGATCTGCTTAGTATTCCAGATCCTCTTAGCCTGGTTCTCCCGTGTTAGCTCAGATTTGCTCAGTGATTTGAGACCTGCCTTTGGTTCTTAGCTTCTATCTCTACCTAATGTGGCCTGCTAGCTCCCTGGTGCCAAGACATTATCTTCACACCTATTTCTTATGCTCAACCAAAAGTCTAGACCAGCAGCCACAGCAGTGGTTCTCAAGGTGTGATCCTGGGACCAACAGCAACAGCATCACCTGGGAATGTGTTAGAAATGCAGGTTCTAGGCTCTTCTCCAGACCTACTGAATCAGGAACTCTGGAGATTGTGCCCAGCAATCTGTGTTTTAACAAGCCCCCCAGGAGATAGTAATGCACACTCAAGTTGGAGAGCCTCTTCCCTAGGTCATGCACTGTGCCTCCCCAGCTAGACTTCAAAGCCTGAAGCCAAGTATACCCACCTTCATGAATCTTTATTGTCTCACTCTCTGCCCATTGCTGGTCTGGCTGATCTTCCTAACCAACCTTAAACTCCCATTCTTACAGAGATCTGCAAAGCACTGTTTATTTCCACTGCTGATAGGACTGTCCAGGTTTGCCCAAGACAGGGGTTAACAGGGCACAGAACTTTCAGTACTAAAACAGAACATTCTGGGCAAACAGGGAGAGATTAAAAACCCTAACTGAGCAAGCCTATTAATACATTCAGTGACGTTGCCTTATGGAGACAGAAAAATAGAGAAATAGGAGAATTATTGACCCTTTTGGATATGCCCTTCTTTATAACAACAACAAAAAAGCCAAAAGGAAGACTGTCCATTATGGAATGTGGATGGACTAATTATTTGAATAATTTTTAGTATTGAATAGGTTACATTTCAACTATGACTGTTCAAAGAATCTCTCTCTCTCTCTCTCTCTCTCTCTTTTTATTTCTGGTAAGTAACTCCAATGACGTCAGAATTTTAGAATGAACGTGCTGTGTGATCTCAGGCAAAGTAGTCATCTTTTGCTTTATCTATAATTGGAATACTAATTGTTTCTTCTAATTACATTATAGCAGATGAATTGAGGATAAATAAAATTAAGTGGTATTTATAAAAGTCGTTTCTTGGATGGGTGCTACATTTTTAAAATAATAGCCAACTCATACACACACACTTTTCCAAGAGAACGTGAAGTCTTTTGCAAGATATGCGAGGAAATGAAAAGTAGTATCTGACCACTTCAGATAGAAGTGATTTCTTCCTGTTGTAAATTCTGATACAGCCTAAAGTCTAGAACCATGGTTTGCAGCCTTGGATGCCCATTAGAGTCACATGGGGACTTAGCAACAACAACAACAACAACAACAGTGACTGATGCTCAGGCTCCCCTCACCCCAGAGGGTCTGGTTTAATTGATTTGCTGTGGTACTTCGTCATTGGTGGTCTTAAATTCACCAGGTGATTCAAATGTGCATCCATGTTTGAGAATCATGAGTCTAGAATAGTTATACAACATTACTCATAAGCATCATTTGGGAGAAACTTATAAAAATGCAAAATTAGCCCCCTACTCTGATCAAGTAGATCTGGGGTGGGATTCAGGAATCTGCTTAATACACAAGCTTACCTGAGGGTTCTGGTCAAGACGATTGGCAGACCAGGTAACATTTAGAAACCTTCAACTCTTTTTTTTTTTTTTTTTGAGACAGAGTCTTAATCTGTTGCCCAGGCTGGGTTGCAGTGGTATGATCTTGGCTCGCTGCAACCTCCGCCTCTTGGGTTCAAGCCATTCTCCTGCCTCAGCCTCCTGAATAGCTGAGATTACAGGTGTGCACCACCACGCCTGGCTACTTTTTGTATTTTTAGTAGAGACGGGATTTCACTAGGTTGGTCAGGCTGGCCTTGAACTCCTGACCTCGTGATCTGCTTGCCTCGGTCTTGCAAAGTGCTGGGATTACAGGCATGAACCACTGCATCCTGCCAACTTTTTTTTTTTTCCACAGTATATAACACATGGTTAGTAGAGGGTTAACATATGGCAGGTACTTAACATGTGCTGTATGAAATTTGCTGATTTATGTCCAAGAAACAATGATTTTAGCTCTTACATTGTAGAGTGCTAGGTCCTAGGATTTGCGGGCTACTTTTTAAATTATCTGTGTCTCAGTTAAGCCCGATACAGACAAGGTAATAGAAGAGCTCAGTATACATCTCTATAGTGCTCACTCAGATGCTTAACCAGTTGGAAAATGCCCCAACAGTAGGCAGATAACCCCACATTGCGGATTAGGTTGTAACCTAGCTTTGTGTTTCCATGTCTGAGATGGTTCAGTGGAAACAAAGATCCCGTGTAAAATTAAAAAAAACAAAGAACGAGCCAAAAGAAATTAGCAGAGCACACTGTGATATCCGAATCTATGTTTTTGTTCAATTATTTTTCTTTCTCTTAGAACCTAATTTCTAGGCATGGATTCAGCAAATAATGATCCATGGAGTTTTCTAAGTGTTATCATGGCCTCAAATGAAAATCCCCAGAGCACTTTGAGCTTTCCTGTTGAAAAATCACAACAGAAAAGCAAAGCCTTGGATATAAAATTGTCAAAAGCCTTTGGATGTAAAATTGTCGACTTGGCAGTTTAACAAGGCCCACCCTGTTTGCAGCAAAAGGCCAAAAGTCCAAGACAAGCAAAAGCTTATAGCAATCACTTACCAGAATGAGCCCTGCTGCCCTGTTCACATTACAGTACATTTGTCAAGCTTGATAGCCATCTCTCTTCCTGGAGGAACCCACTTTTTTTTTAAGTTGACTTTTGTTTTCTGAGCCATGCCAACATTCCAGCCACATGAGAGAGCCTGAACAGATTTAAACCTCAAATTCAAAAATTCAAAGTACTGTTTGTACTACAAACATATTACAGTTGTCAGCAAGCAGTACACAAACACATTAGAAGGGGGGGGAATGGAAATTGAATGGACATTAATTTTTGGGATTAGCTGTTGGGTGGAATGCTATATTTCAGATGGTTCATCTAAATTGTAATAGGCTTCCCAAAAGTTTATATATCAAGTAATTATGGGACAGAGCTTTGTTGATGCTAATTACAGCAGCGCAGCTAGATAATTAAATATAACCTTCAATAATAATTGGGGAAAGGAATGGCTCCAGCTGGAGTTCCTCAACTTTTTCACAGCAAAGCTAGTCTAGCAATCCAACAATTACTAGGGCTCAGGGGTATATATATATGTGTGTGTGTGTGTGTGTGTGTGTGTGTGTGTATGTATTTATATAAAGTGCATTGTAGCCACTTTTATGGTGTGGCTCATTTAAGGAAATAAACTGGAGAAATTCCTTACATGTTTTATTCCACACATGTTCTATAAATTTTTTGTTACAATTGGTCTCTTACAATATCTTTTTAGAACATGGGCCAAGAAATTCAGCATTTTTAAAGCAAATTACTATTTCATATGCTGTGTGATTTAAATTGTGGGTATCTTAATATTGTAATAGGGCTTAGGCCACAATTGCCAAATGATTAAAATAACTGAACCTTATATTCTGCTCAATCTGGAATGATATCATTAGGTAAATTTGTAATTGCTAAGGAAATGAAAAAATACTTTATTTTCTTTGTCCCAGTGGATATATAAGATACCTCCCTGAGTGCTTCTAAACCACTTGACTCCACTATAAGTCAAAAAGGAAAATGAGTTTTCAGAGTGTGGCTAAACTGGGGATCGGAATTCTGTACCAGGATGAAATATCCATAAAAGGGGAACGGAGAATGTGATATTCTACAAAACAGAGCATCTCTCTTCTTTGCAGTTGTTTGTCCATATTGCCTCACTCAATTATGCTAATATTTGTATTTATCTTACTTTTTGGTCCTCCAGGAGGTATTACTGAAGTAAACTTCCAGAATCCAGATCCAAAGAGGTGGACAGCGAAAACACCTGGAACTAGTAAGTGTTGCCATCAACAGGCAGAGAAAGGGCAAGGTCTTGAAGTACCTTCTGATGTGTACAAAAACCTTCTAAATTATACTTTAATTTGAATATATTTTATTCTATTAAATTTTTCATTGAAGATTGAGCCACTAATATATTATAGCAGCAAACAGATGTCAAAATTGTTGGTCTTATTATTAGCAATTGAGGGAGAGGCACTGGAAATTCTTGGGAAGAGTATTCTTGGGTTTTCTGAGACTGGAAACTTGGCAGAAGTCTCTACTGACTTTTTCAGATAAACATTTTGCCTCTTTTCTTTGGCATACTGCCACTGAACTTTCATTTAGATTGTTAAGATAAAGGTGTGCGCTGGAAAAGTGGTATGAGTTTATAGACACAATCATTTTTATTCTTCCTTCCAAATTCCTCAAACTAGGGAAAAGAAACTAGAATTTACTGAGCATCTATTATGAGTCAGTTTCTTTCACATAGGTCAACTCATTTAAATATTTCCAGAAGATTACCCAGTTTTGCTATTATCTCCACTTTTACAGATAGAGAAATACAGGCTCAGAGAAGTTAGGAATCCCTCAGCGGGGCAGCAGAGACTCATCCTGAGGTTGCCTATTCTGGGGCCCACATCCTCTTCTTCTATGGTGCAGTATAATTAGTGCTAGACGTTGAAATAGGTTTTGGAAGGTGTTAGTGAGCCAAATGGAGGGGGCCAGGGTGAGGTGATGGTGGGTGGAGTGGAAGGTTGGCAGGAAGGATCTTCAAGGAAAACTGAACAATGGAATAAGTCCAAAGTCAGACAAAAATGACATTTCAGAAATTTACTGTTTATGTTTTACTATCTTTCTTAAGAGTCACAGAATTATAAATATAAGAAATGAAAACATTTGGTTTCTGGGAAAGTAAGAGGAAAGGAATATACTAATTGTTAGTGGAGAGTGCTCAGACAATTGGGATACCTTTTGGAATTCAGCCCTTGATATATGTGTTGAGAAACGACTTTACTTGTGTATTTCACATAGGAGGTCAAACAAAAACATATGATTGCTTCAGATTCCCTGCATTTCAGCTTCCCCACATTTTTATAAGACACAGAAAACCCCTTTATGGAAGACATTCAAAAATAAGACCCAGAAATGCAGTAACCCAAAAGCTATACACTTTTTATAGGGGTGAAGGGAAAGCTTGAAATGTTTGCTAAAAGATCAACTCACAAAAAGATTAATAAACAAAAAGGCACACAGATTTATTACTATTATGTGCATGTAGGGAATCGCAGAGTGATTGTCCAATATTCAAATGGGACATAGGTGCTTATATACTCTACTTCTTAGAAGGAAGGGAAATGGGAAAATGTGGATGATTTGAGGGGGATAGTAAATGATTTTTAGGGGAAATCAGTGGGCTTGAAGAACATACAGTGGTTTTTTGGGCCCACAGAGTGGACAAAGTTTTGTGACAAAAGTCTGTTGAGGTTTGTTGACAGACTTTAGTCTTCCTTCCTGCAATATGGGTTCAGTTAATGAAAACTCAGGGATGGGACCAAAGGTCATTGTTTTCTTCTTTAGTATGTTCGGACTTAAGGCAGACAAGGGAACCTTAGCTTTTGTTTGGGAGACGCAGAGGATTGAGAGGCAAGAGGTAGGAGAGGAAAACGGTTCTCTTTATGGGCCTCGTACCATTGTAAGTTCTTGTCTGGTCTTTACGTAGATAGGGAAAAAGTCTCTTCTAAAATCTGTTGATCTCTAAAGGCCTTTAGTTCAAAATATTCATTATGCCAGGAAACCATATTGTGGGGTCAAGTTCCCTGAACTCCATACTTTAAAGCATTTGTATATCATAATGAAATCTGGAAATTTTCTTGTACATTTAACTTTTTATGAAAAAGACATAAATTGTCAACCCTTGAATTCATATCAGTTAGTAAACTGGCAGCCAGGATGATATTTCTGAGGCTTTTACAGTAAGAACTAATTGGTTAAAAAGTCATGTACCTTAAGTGAGATAAAGCTATTGAGTAAAGGACCTGGGAAAACTTGGTAAAGAAATCATTAGAAAATAAAGGCGGAAAGCTAAAGGAACTCTTTGGTAAATCCTCCACTAACTAGAAATTCAATAAGTCAAAATATTGCCCAAATATTCTCATGTATTTGAGTTAATTGAATTTTTTGGTTATATAACTTTTACCTATGCTTAAATAAAAAAAAGTTAAAAAACTTTTTTATATGCTACATAAAGCATATAAAAATATGTATATGCACACGAATGGCATAGATTTAAATGACCAGGGCCTTTTTTTTTTTTTAAAGCTAATAAACTGCATGGTTGTTGTGTAGCTTAGATGGCACATTTTGACTCAGCAACATAGAAGACTTTGTATATCTTTACGTCATGGGTATCCAACAATACCCATCTAGTTTTACTTGAGGCTTTTCTATACCCTATTATTTGTTGGCTTTTCCTTGAGCAAGTACCAGAGCTTCAAGAATTTCCAGTTTCTTTAAGTATTCACCAACTGAGGGTAATGAAAACATTAATGACTGATTATAGATAACCCACAGTTCTCAGCCTTGGAAATGGTAAAGACAGGACATGTGAGGAAGAACATTGAAAACAAAACAGCAAATATAGATCTTAGGTCAACATACCAAAAAGCAACTTTTAAATCAGCCAGAACATTCCTCTGTAATTATGTTACTTTTGGCACTAAGAAATGAATCCTACTTTCTTTCTTTTTGGTCCACTTTTTTTGGTAGGAATGAGCTGACATGATTTGGGGAGGCTGTGAAAACCATAGTCATTTGCCTCAATGTGGTAGCAATTAATGGTGAAGCTAAGCTGATGCTGACAGAGCTTAATATTGAGCCCCATGGACTGTGGTGCAGTCCCTGTGAGGCTCCAGGGAAACTGCAGTGGGGTCCAATTGTGGCAAGCGTATCAGGCCAACTTCTCCCTGCAGCTTTCCCAGAGTATGGATTGGCTGAAAATTCCTTTGGAGAGGTTGGGCAAGGAAGGGGAAGGAGAGAAAAACAGAAGGTGCTTTCGAGGTGAGGAGGGTCTCAGGCTCTGACTAGACATTACTCTATATTCCTGTCTGTGTTAGTTCTGTCTCTAGAGGGACAGAACTAATAGGATATATATATATATATATACACACACACACACATACACACATATATATATGTTTGGATATATATATATATATACACACACACACATATACATGTGTATATATATGTATATATGTATACACACACGTGTGTGTATATATATATGTACATATGTGTATATATACACACATGTGTGTGTATATATGTACATATGTGTATATACACACATATGTACATATATACACACACATGTGTACATGTCTCTGTGTATATATGTATATATACATATACACATATATGTGTTTATACATATATACATGTGTATATACATATACACATATATATATGTGTGTACTCATATACACATATATATGTACTCATATACACATATATGTGTGTGTGTATATATATATACCTACTCACATACACACACCCATATATGAGTTTATTCATGAATATTTACTCACTTTATCATAAGGTGAGGTCCCATGATAGGCCATCTGCAAGCTGAGGATCAAGGAAGTCAATCCAAGTCCCAAAACCTCAAAAGTATGGAAGTCAACAGTGCAGCCTTCAGTCTGTGGTTGAAGATCCAAGAGTCTCAAAGCTCAAGAACTTGGAGTTTGATGTTTAAGGGCAGGAAGCATCCAGCACGGGAGAAAGATGGAGGCCAGAGGACTCAGCCAGTCTAGCCCTTTCATGTTCTTCCTCCTGGTTTTTATTCTGGCCACACTGGCTGCTGATTAGATTATGTCCATCCAGAGTGAGGGTGGACCTGCCTTTCCCAATTTACTGACTCAAATGTTAATATCCTTTGGCAACACCCACACAGACACACCTAGGAACAATACTTTGCATCCTTCAATCCAATCAAGTTGACACTCAATATTAACCATCACACTGTCCTTACATGCAGATGGTTGGTCACCAAGAGAGACTTGACTTATTTATCTACACAGCAATTTTACAAGATGGTACTAATTTCACTTTAACAATGGATGCACCAGAGCTCCAAGATAGTAACTATCGTGACTAAGGACATACAGCTAGTAAATGGGAAGTTGGGACCTGAGCCTCATCTATGTTTTTGATTACTGCACTGTCTCCTAACAGTAATGGCCAAGAGATAGGATGGGCAGTTGAAAGGGTCATGGCTCCCTGCTACTTTTATAGACAAATTTTCTTCATCAGACATTTATTAGCAGCTATGTGGTATAATTACTACTCTCAAGGAAATCTTTCATTTTCCTTTCTTAATGACTTTCAAAGGGTATATATTTCTCAAAAATAAATACTTAAGCTTATGTTTTTTCAGTTAAAATCTAGAGTTAATAAAGAGGATTCCCAAATAAGAGAAGTTGATCCCATTTTTGTCCTCTTTGCCCAGTCCTACACCTATCATAGAGAGATCACTTATGATTTGGATTATAAAAGCTTATTAAATAAAAATAGTACATCACTAAATTTTGAAATGGCTACTTTTTTCTTTGTTTTCTACAATTTACTGTATTCCATATCTTCCTCTCCATTATATTTTATCTTTAATTTTTTTTAGAATACATCCTTGAGAAACTATTTCCAAAAGGGTAAACAAATAGGCTTTCTGAGTCCTTGCATATCAGAAAATGTCTTTATTTTGTGTTTGAAATTGGGCTGGGAATGAGATTCTAGGTTCAAGGTGATTTTTTTTTGAGAATTTCAAATATAATATTCCAGCATTTCTTAGCACCTAGTGTTGCTGTTGTGATTACAGATAGTAATCTAATTTTCATTCATGAGTTTATAATCACCCCCCACAGAAGTGTTTAGCATTTTCTTTTTCATTGGATTTTGAACTTTCATGTGGATGTGTTTTGCTGTGGTTCTTTTATTCACTCTGCATGATATTCGATGGTCCATTCCAATGAAAAGATTTATGTGTTTCTTCAGCTCTGAGGAAATTTCTTCAATGACTTTTGAGTTATCATCTCATGTCTTCTACTATCTCTGTTTTCACTCTGGAACACTTACCAGGCAGCCGCTGAAATTCCTGGATGCATCCTCCATGTCTTCTCTTCCTCCGTGCTTTCTACTTCACTTTATTTGCACAGCATTTTGGGAGAATTGCTTAGCTTGATCGCCCAGCTCACTAATTTATTCTTCAGCGATATCTCTTCTCTTAGGTAACTTTTAATTTTTTTTTTTAAGAGACAGAGCTCACCCTGACTCCCAGGCTGTAGTGCAGTGATGTGCTTATATTTCAGTGCTGCCTCCAGCTCCTGGGCTCAAGCCATACTCCTGCGTCACCCTCTCAAGTAGCTGGGACTACAAGCGTGTGCCACCGTACGTGGCTAATTATTCATTTTCTTTTTTATTTTTGTAGAGACAGTGTCTTGCTTTGTGGCCCAGGCTGCTCTTGAACTCGTGGCTTCAAATAGTCTTCCTACCTCAGACTTTCAAAGTGCTGAGCTTACAGGCATGAGCCACTGTGTCCAGCTGGATAACTTTAAAAAAATTTATTTTTTATTTATCTGGGATATAGATCCTGACACAAATTAATTTTAACAATCACATTCTAAATTTCCAAATTATTTAGTTTGTTTTCCTGGTAATAATATTCTCCTAACTTCTTTCTGAGAATATCACTATTGTATTAGTTTGCTAGGAATGAAGTATCACAGGCTGGGTGGCTGAAATAACAGAAATTTATTTTCTCACAGTTCAGTAGGTTGGAAGCCCAAGATCAAGGTGCCAGCACAATTCACTTCCCCTGAGGCCTCTCTGCTTGGCTTCAGATGCCGTCTTTTGCTGCCTTTTCACTTGATCTTTCCTCTGGGTGTACACACGTCTGGTGTCTCTTTGTGTGCCCTAATCTTCAGTCATATTGGGTTACAGTCCACACTAACAGCCTCATTTTACCTTAATTACCTCTTCAAAGGTCCTATTTCAAAATAAAATCACATTTTGAGGCACAAGGGATTACAGCTTCAATACATAAATTCTGGGGGAAATAATAATTCAGTCCATAACAACTATATGTATGTTTTACTAGAGAAATCTTCCTCCCTCAATTTTTCTATTAATTCTGTTTTCTCAGATGTCATTTATTTAGTTGGTTAGATTTGGTGCTATTTTTGATGGTGTTGGTTTTTCTCAAATATTTGGTAATTTTCATTTTTGTGTTGCTCATCTTTGTCACATGCTTGAAGATGCTGATTGTGGTAACTGTACCTTTCTTCAGTGAATGCGTTGAAAGCATGGAATGTCCTGTTGGTGAAAGGTGCTATGTAAGGTGTTACCCTCTTCCTCCCTGGGTCATTTTTTACCTAGACACCATCCGTGTTTTGGGTCTCTGGAGCTAATATTGCTGCTTTACTCCAGTTGCCATTTTTTGTGGCAGCTGTTTGTAGGATGTGGGAGAGACTAACCAGCTTGGCATCTTCAAAGCTGCCTTCAGAGCCTTCCCTATTTTTTTTTTTTTTGAGACTGAGTATTGCTCTGTCACCCAGGCTGGAGTGCAGTGGCACGATCTTGGCTCACTGTAACCTCCACCTCCCAGGTTCAAGTGATTCTCCTGCCTCAACTTCCAGTTAGCTAGGACTACAGGTGTGTGCCACCACGCCTGGCTAACTTTTGTATTTTTAGTAAAGACGGAATTTCACCATGTTGACCAGGCTTGTCTTGAACTTCTGACCTCAGGTAATCCTCCTGCCTTGGCCTCCTAAAGTCCTGGGATTACAGGCATGAGCCACCACACACGGCCCCTTCCCTAGTTTTTTAAAAAAATATATTGACTCTGGGACTTCCTAAGTTGCAAGTAGCTTTCTCCTGCATGTATTTTATGCTGAGACTTCTTTAGTTTTATGATTCTGAAGATAAAATCTGTTTTCTCACTAACTTTCAGAAATTTCTCAAAATGTCTTCAGATTTCTTTTCTTCCAACATGGTTCTGAATGTTTTTGAAGTGTTTTCTTTTTTTTGGCTTTTTAAGTAATTTGGGATAGGAGTGATTATACATATATAAAATAAAATTTTAAAAGGGGTAAATATATAAGTATTAATATAGTAAATAAATATATGTATTTGCCCCTTTAAAAATTTTGTATCTTTTTTTTATTATACTTTAAGTTCTGGAATACATTATATATATTTATAATGAATATATATATTTGCCCCTTTTAAAATTTTATATCAATATATATTTTTCATTATACTTTAAGTTCCGTGATACATGTTCAGAATGTGCAGGTTTGTAACACAGATATACACGTGCCATGGTGGTTTCTGCACCCATCAACCCTCATCTACTTTAGGTATTTCTCCTAATGCTATCCCTCCCCTTGCCCCCACACCCTGACAGGCCCCAGTGTGTGATGTTCCCCTCCATATGTCCATGTATTCTCACTGCTCAACTCCCACTTATGGTTGAGAACATGCATGTTTGGTTTTCTGTTCCTGTGTTAGTTTGCTGAGAATGATGGCTTCCAGCTTCATCCATGTCCCTGCAAAGAACACGAACTTATCCTTTTTATGGCTGCATAGTATTCCATGTTATATATGTGCCACAATTTCTTTATCCAGTCTATCATTGATGGGTATTTGGGTTTGTTCCAAGTCTTTGCTATTGTGAATAGTGCCGCAATAAACATATGTGTGCAAGTGTCTTTATAGTAGAATGATTTAAAATCGTTTGGGTATATACCCAGGAATGGGATTACTGTGTCAAAACGTATTTCTGGTTCTAGATCCTTGAGGAATCGCCAGTCACCACACTGTCTTCCACAATGGCTGAAGTAAATTATACTCCCACCAACAGTGTAAAAGCATTCCCATTTCTCCAAATCCTCTCCAACATCTGTTCGTTCTTTCTTCTTTTTTTTTTTTTTTTAAATATATCTTATTGCACTTTACATTCTGGGGTACATGTACAGTACATGCAGGATTGTTGCATGGGTACATACATGGCAATGTGGTTTGCTGCCTCCATCCCAGCCACCTATATCTGGCATTTCTCCCCATGTTATCTCTCCCCAACCCCCTCCCCCCAGCTGTCCCTCCCCTAGTCCCCCACAACAGACCTCAGTGTGTGATGCTCCCCTCCCTGTGTCCGTGTGTTCTCATTGTCCAACACCCACCTATGAGTGAGAACATGCGGTGTTTATTTTTCTGTTCTTGTGTCAGTTTGCTGAGAATGATGGTTTCCAGATTCATCCATGTCCCTACAAAGGACACAAACTCATATTTTTTGTGGCTGCATGGTATTCCATGGTGTATATATACCGCATTTTCCTTGTCCAATCTATCATCGATGGGCATTTGGGTTGGTTCCAGGTCTTTGCTTTTGTAAACGGTGCCACAATAAACATACGTGTGTATGTGTCTTTATAATAGAACAATTTATAATCCTTTGGATATATACCCAGTAATGGGATTGCTGGGTCAAATGGAATTTCTATTTCTAGGTCCTTGAGGAATCGCCACACTGTCTTCCATAATGGTTGAACTAATTTACACTCCCACCAACAGTGCAAAAGTTTTCCTATTTCTCCACATACTCTCCAGCATCTGTTGTCTTCAGATTTTTTAATGATCACCATTTTTCCCCATTCTGTTGGTTGCCAGTTCACTGTAATGATTGGTTATTTTGCTATGCAGAAGCTCTGGAGTTTAGTTAGATCCCATTTGTCTATTTTGGCTATTGTTGCCAATGCTTTTGGTGTTTTAGTCATGAAGTCGTTGCCTTTGCCTATGTCCTGAATGGTTTTGCCTAGGTTTTATTCTAGGGTTTTTATGGTGTTAGGTCTTATGTTTAAGTCTTCAATCCATCTGGAGTTAATTTTAGTGTAAGGTGTCAGGATGGGATCCAGTTTCCGCTTTCTGCACATGACTAGCCAGTTTTCCCAACACCATTTATTAAACAGGGAATCCTTTCCCCATTGCTTTTTTTTTTGTTGGATTTGTCAAAGATCAGATGGTTGTAGATGTGTGGCATTGCCTCCGAGGCCTCTGTTCTCTTCTATTGGTCCAGATCTCTGTTTTGGTACCAGTACCATGCTGTTTTGATTACTGTAGCCTTGTAGTATAGTTTGAAGTCAGGTAGCATGATGCCTCCAGCTCTGTTCTTTTTTCTTAGAATTGACTTGGCTATGCAGGCTCTCTTTTGGTTCCATATGAAGTTTAAGGTGTTTTTTTTCCAGTTCTGTGAAAAGGGTCATAGGTAGCTCGATGGGGATAGCATTTAATCTATAAATTCCTTTGGGCAGTATGGCCATTTTCACAATATTAATTCTTCCTAACCATGAGCCTAGAATGTTTTTCCATCTGTTGGTGTCCTCTCTTATTTCCTTGAGCAGTGGTTTTTAGTTCTCCTTGAAGAGGTCCTTTGCATCCTTTGTTAGTTGTATTCCTAGGTATTTTATTCTCTTTGTAGCAATTGTGAATGGCAGTTCATTGTTGATTTGGCTCTCTTTAAGTCTTTTATTGGTGAATTGGACTGCTTGTGATTTTTTCACATTGATTTGTATCCTGAGACTTTGCTGAAGTTGCTTATCAGTCTAAGGAGATTTTGGGCTAAGACTGTGGGGTCTTCTAAATATACAATCATGTCGTCTGCAAATATAGACAATTTGACTTTCTGCTTTTCTAATTGAATACACTTCGTTTCTTTTTCTTGCCTGATTGCTCTGGCTAGAACTTCCAATACTGTATTGAATAGGAGTGGTGAGAGAGGCCATCCTTGTCTAGTGCCAGATTTCAAAGGGAGTATTTTCAGTTTTTGCCCATTCAGTATGTATTGGCTGTGGGTTTGTCATAAATAGCTTTTATTATTTTGAGATATGTTTTGTTGATACCTAGTTTATTGAAAGTTTTTAGTATAAAGGGCTGTTGAATTTTGTCAAAGGCCTTCTCTGTATCTATTGAGATAATCATGTGGTTTTTGTCTTTGGTTCTGTTTATGTGGTGAATTATGTTTATAGACTTGTGTATGTTAAACCAGCCTTGTATCTCTGGGATGAAGCCTACTTGATCGTGATGGATAAGCTTTTTGATGTGCTGTTGCAATTGGTTTGCCAGTATTTTATTGAAGATTTTTGCATCTATGTTCATCATGGATATTGGCTTGAAGTTTTCTTTTTTTGTTGAGTCTCTGCTAGGTTTTGGTGTCAAGATGATGTTGGTCTCATAAAATGGTTTGGGAAGGATTCCCTCTTTTTGGATGGTTTGGAATACTTTCAGAAGGAGTGGTACCAGCTCTTCTTTGTATGTCTGGTAGAATTCAGCTGTGAACCCATCTGGACCTGGGCTTTTTTTGATTGGTAGGCTCTTAATTGCTGCCTCAGCTTCAGCCCTTGTTATTGGTCTATTTGGGGTTTTGAGTTCTTCTTTGTTTAGGCTTGGGAGGGTGCAGGTGTCCAGGAATTTATCCATTTCTTCCAGGCTTACGGGTTTATGTGCATAGAGTTGTTTGCTGTAATCTCTGATGGTCGTCTGTATTTCTGTGAAATCTGTGGTGATATCCCTTTTATCGTTTTTTATTGCATCTATTTGATTCTGCTCTTTTTTATTTTTTATTAATCTGGGTAATGGTCTGTCTATTTTGTTGTTCTTTTCAAAAAACTAGCTCCTGGATTTTTTAATCTTTTGGAGGATTTTTTTTGTATCTTTATCTCCTTCACTTCTGCTCTGATCTTAGTTATTTCTTGTCTTCTGCTAGTTTTTGAGTTTTTTTTTTATCTTGCTCCTCTAGCTCTTTTCTATTTTGATGATAGGGTGTCAGTTTCAGATGTTTCCTTGCTTCTCATGTGTGCATTTACTACTATAAATTTTCCTCTAGACACTGCTTTAAATGTGTCCCAGAGATTCTGGTATGTTGCGTCTTCATTCTTATTGGTTGTGAAGAACATCTTTATTTCTGCCTTCATTTCATTGTTTATCCAGTCTCAACATTCAAGAGCTAGTTGTTGAGTTTCCATGAAGTTGTGCGGTTCTGAGTTACTTTCTTAATCCTGAGTTCTAATTTGATTGCACTGTGGTCTGAGAGATTGTTTGTTATGATTTCTGTTCTTTTGCATTTGCTGAGGAGTGATTTACTTCCAATTGTGTGGTCAGTTTTAGAGTAGGTGTGATATGGTGCTAAGAAGAATGTATATTCTGGGGATTTGGGGTGGAGAGTGCTGTAAATGTCTATTAGGCTTGCTTGGTCCAGATCTGAGTTTAAGTCCTGGATATCCTTGTTAATTTTCTGTCTTATTGATCTGTCTAATATTGACAGTGGAGTGTTAAAGTCTCCCACTATTATTGTGTGGGAGTCTAAGTCTCTTTGTAAGTCATTAAGAACTTGCCTTATGTATCTGGGTGCTCCTGTGCTGTGTGCATATATATTTAGGATGGTTAGCTCTTCTTGTTACATTGATCTTTTACAATTATGTAATGCCCTTCTTTGTTTCTTTTGATCTTTGTTGTTTTAAAGTCTATTTTATCAGAGTCTAGAATTGCAACTTCTGCTTTTTTTTTTTTTTTNCTTCATTTCATTGTTTATCCAGTCGACATTCAGGAGCCAGTTGTTCAGTTTCCATTAAGTTGTGTGGTTCTGAGGTAGTTTCTTAACTCTGAGTTCTAATTTGATTGCACTGTGGTTAGAGAGACTGTTTATGATTTCCGTGCTTTTGCATTTGCTGAGGAGTGATTTACTTCCAATTATGTGGTCAGTTTTAGAGTAGGTGCCATGCAGTGCTGAGAAGAATGTATATTCTGTGGATTTAGGGTGGAGATTTCTGTAGATATCTATTAGTTCTGCTTGGTCCAGATCTGCATTTAAGTCCTGGTTAGCCTTGTTAATTTTCTGTCTCATTGCTCTGTCCAATATTGACAGTGGAGTGTTAAAGTTTCCCACTGTTATTGTGTGGGAGTCTAAGTCTCTTTGTAGGTCGTTAAGAACTTTCTTTATGTATCTGGGTGCTCCTGTATTGGGTGTATATATATTTAGGATCATTAGTTCTTCTTGTTGCATTGATCTTTTTACCATTATGTAATGTCCTTTTTGTCTCTTTTGATCTTTGTTGGTTTAAAGTCCATTTTATCAGAGACTAGGATTGCAAAACCTGCTTTTTTTTCTCTCCATTTGCTTGATAAATCATCCTCCACCCCTTTATTTTTAGCCTATGTCTGTCCTTGTATGTGAGATGGGTTTCCTGAATTCAGCGCATCGATGGGTTTTGACTTTTTATCCAATTTTCCAGTCTGTGTCTTTTGATTGGGGCATTTAGTCCATTTACATTTAAGATTAGTATTGTTATGTGTGAATTCGATCCCGCCATTTTGATGCTAGCTGGTCGTTTTGCCTAGTAGTTGACACATTTTCTTCATTGAATCAATGGTCTTTACCATTTGGTATGTTTTTGGAGTGGCTGTTATTGGTTGTTCCTTTCCTTGTTTAGTGCTTCTTTCAGGAGCTCTTGTAAGGCAGGCCTGGTGGTGATTAAATCTTTCAGCAATTGCTTGTCCATAAAGGATTTTCTTTCTCCTTCGCTTATGAAGCTTAGTTTGGCTGGATATGAAATTCTAGTTTAAAAATTCTTTTCTTTAAGGATGTTGAATATTGGCCCCCACTCTCTTCTGGCTTGTAGGGTTTCTGCCGAGATATCTGCTGTGAGTCTAATGATCTTCCCTTTGTGGGTAACCTGACCTTTCTCTCTGGCTGCCTTTAGCATTTTTTACTTCATTTCAACCCTTGTGAATCTGACGATTATGTGCCGTTGGGTTGCTCTTCTTGAGGAATATCTTTGTGGTGTTCTCTGTATTTCCTGGACTTGAATGTTGGCCTACCTTTCTAGGTTGAGGAAGTTCTCCTGGATAATATCCTGAAGAGTGTTTTGCAGCTTAGATTAATTCTCTCCATCACATTCAGCTATTCCTGTCAAATGTAGATTAGGTCTTTTTACATAATCCCATGTTTCTTGGAGGCTTTGTTCATTTCTTTTCATTCTTTTTTCTCTATTCTTGCCTTGTTGTTTTATTTCATTGAGTTGATCTTTAGTCTCTGATATCCTTTCTTCTGCTTGGCCAATTCGGCTGTTGAAACTTGTGTATGCTTTGCAAAGTTCTTGTGTTGTGTTTTTCACTCCATCGGGTCATTTATATTTTTCTCTAAGCTGTTTATTTTTGCTAGTATTTTGTCAAACCTTTTTTCAAGGTTCTTAGTTTCTTTGCATTGGGTTAGAACATGTTCTTTTAGCTCAGAGAAGTTTGTTATTACCCACTTCCTGAAGCCTCTTTCTGTCAATTCATCAGACTCATTCTCCATCCAGCTTTGTTCCCTTGCTGCTGAGGAGTTGTGATCCCTTGGAGGAGGAGAGACATTCGGGTTTTGGGTGTTTTCATCCTTTTTGTGCTAGTTTCTTCCCATCTTTGTGGATTTATCTATCTGTGGTCTTTGTAGTTGGTGAATTTCGGATGGGGTCTCTGAGTGGACCTCCTTTTTGTTGATGATGAAGTTATTTCTTTCTGTTTTTTAGTTTTCCTTCTAACAGTCAGGCCTCTCTGTGGTAGGACTGCTGGAGGTCTACTCCAGACCCTGCTTGCCTGGGGATCAGCTGCAGCGGCAGCAGAACAGTAAGGGTTGCTGCCAGTTTGTTCTTCCGTTATCTTTGTTCCAGAAGGATACCCACCAGATGTCATCCTGAGCTCTTCTTTATGAGGTGTCTCTTTGGATATACGTGGGTTGGGGAGTTGCTTGAGGAGACAGTCTGTCCCTTATAGGAGCTAGAGTGTTGAGCTGTGAGCTCCATTGTTCCATTCAGAGCTGCTGAGCAGGTATGTTTAAGTCTGCTGCAGCAGAACTCATGACTGCCCCTCCCTTTTTTTCCCATATGCTCTGTCCTGGGAAGGTGGAGCTTTATTTATAAGTTCCTGATGTGCTGCTGCCTTTTTTCAGAGATGCCCTGCCCAGCGAGGAGGTAGCCTAGTCACAGTCTGCCAGTAGAGGTGTTACTGAGCTGTCGTGGGCTCTGCCCAGCTGCTGTGTGAACTTCCTTGCAGTTTTGTTTATAGAGGTACAGTTAGAACTGCCTCGGTAATGGCAGTCTGCCTCAGTAATGGTGGACTGCTTCTGTAATGGCGGACTGCCTCGGTAGTGGTGGACTGCCTTGGTAATGGCAGATGCCCTTACCCCCACAGAGCTGGACCATCCCGCATCCAGCTGTGCTTGCTGTGAAACTCAATCCACAGCATTTCAGATTCTTGGTCTTTGTCAGTGTGGGACCTGCTGAGCCAGATCACCTGGCTTCCTGTTTCAAACCCTTTTTTTTCAGTTAAATGGGCAACTCTGTCTCTCAGGTGTTCCAGGCACCAGTTGAAATGGCTGCCCAGATTTGTGTGAGTTTTTGTGCAGAGATCCACCACACTGGGTGAAACAGCCATGCTGGAGACTTGTGGCACTTTTCCACCTGGGAATCTTCTGGTCTGTGGGCAGTAAAAATTTGTTTGGAATGCGGTGATCAATCACCTCTGCATTCCTGTTGGGATCTGCACTCCAAAGCTGTTCTTATTTGGCCATGTTGGATCATCCCCCTTTCCTAAATTTTTAATGATCACCATTCTAACTGGCATGAGATGGTATCCCCTGTGGTTTTGATTTGAATTTCTCTATTAACTAGTGATGATGAGCTTTTTTTCATATGTTGATTGGCTACATAAATGTCTTCTTTTGAGAAATGTTTGTTCATATTCTTTGCCCACTTTTTGTTGGGGATGTTTGTTTTTTTATTGTAAATTTGTTTAAGTTCCTTGTGGATTCTGAATATTAGCCTTTTGTTAGATTGATAGATTGCAAAATTTTTCTCCCATTCTGTAGGTTGCCTGTTCACTGGGATGATAGTTTCTTTTTCTGTACAGAAGCTCTTTAGTTTAATTAGATCTCATTTGTCAATTTTGGCTTTTGTTTCCATTGCTTTTGGTGTTTTTGTCTTGTAGGCTTTGCCCATGCTTATGTCCTGAATATTATTGCTAGGTTTTCTTCTAGGGTCTTTGTGATATTAGGTCTTATGTTTAAGTCTTTTTTTTTTTTTTTTTTTTTNATGGAGTCTCACTCTGTCATGCAGACTAGAGTGCAGTGGTGTGATCTTGGCTCACTGCAACCTCTGCCTTCTGGGTCCCAGTTTATTTCATCAGCAAGATCCAGTCTAGATTATCCCAATGTGAGGCACATTTGTGAATTGAGAAAAACAGAAATGAAAGAGGAGCCACTGATCTTTAGTTGCACCAGGAGGCAGGTGACAGAAATGAGGTTTGCAAATGGTTACTGAGTGAGCTTCTGAGAGCTGACCATTCTGGTACCAGCAGATATTTCTTCAGATTCATACCCTTTTTGATTTATTGTATGTAAATGAAAACTTCCATGACTGTTGCTTTCTCAGTCCTTTCAACAGTTTTGTAAGTCCTTGAGTCCTTCTATTAAATTATTACTGACTAAAATACCTAGAGTGGCTTCAGTTTTCCTGATGCAAAGCTGAATGACCAAATGGAAATGACTACTTTTTGAATGGGTGGGAAAAATTTGTGTCCTGTTGGGGTATCCTAATCTTGCACTGTACCAGAGATAGTTTCCCCAAGAACTAAATGCATAGATACTGCTAAATGGAGAGAAGCACATTTCTGGCAGAGCAGTGCATTGGCACTGGGATGAGGGAATCTATGGATATTCCATGGCCCTGGTGGCTGCAGTTGTTCAGACTAGTATAGTTTTGTTTTATACCATTTCAATAGCCTTGTAGACCATGACATTACATAGAAGAGTAAGGCAATGAGAGAATACAAGGAAACTTATGCCCAGAAATTGTTAATCTTACAAGGTTTGGATCAATGGCTACTCATTCTTTGAAGCATTTCCTTGAATATTTTAGAGTTGATACTCCCTTTGGATGGCATTCAAGATAGATCCAACTGTCTATGAATTCTGCTCTGTAATTAATATATTTATTGTGAGTTTTTAGCACAATATATCAAAGCAATTATAAAACACTAGAATGCAATATATATTTTTTTGTCTTGGATAATTTTATCCACATAGCAGAAATTGCTTCCTCATTTCAGAATGTTAAATAGGTGTCAGCCTTGTATTAAGCCATCCTTATGGGATTTGACATGAGGACTTCCAGTTGTTGCATTTTAAATAAAGCTATTAGCCATCTTCAAGAATGTAAATTATTTATTTGGCTTCCCAAAAACACTGGTATAACACTGGTATGGGAAAACTATTCCGCTCTTAGGTGAACCGTTAGCTGTAGAAGTATTTGTATCTATTATCTCCTCTCGGAGCTCAAGCTTTCTTTGTCTATGGCCTAGTTGGAAGATTTCCTCTTGTAATTCTTCACTACTTAAAAATCTTTACATAAGTAGACCATAAAATACAAACCCAGTAGCCTATAATTTGAGACCCTCTGATATTATGTGTCAGTATTTCTCATCACAATTTGATTTGTTCTTTGCCTCTACACTTGGATCTTGTTTTGTTAATTTTTCTCTTTACCTTTGCTAATTCTCTGCCTGTATCTTTCCTACCATTAATTTGACAGCCTAAACTTTCTTCAAAGGCTAGCTGAGATATCTTGTTCTCCAAAAAGTTTTCTTCAATTTATACTACTAATCTGCAATCCCTCTCATCATTTGAAGTTATGATGAATATGTAACCTCTATACAGTAATTGTAAATTCCTCTGGCACAATTCATTAAAGATAAAATTTTATTCTGCTTTATTGCCACTCTATGTAAAAACAAGCAAAAAAGTATATACAATTTGATGACCGCAATGACAGTTTTAATCTGCTGTTCTTGAATGCTTTGAAAAATGGATTAACTTAATGAACATTAATGATATCATTCCTTAATTAAAACTATTAAATTTGAATAAGTTGAAATGCATTTTGTTAAACAATAACATAAATATCAGACAGGAAAAAGTAAAATTGTCTTTATTAACAAATGACATGGTTATTTACATATATAATTCTAAGAGATTTACAACCACTAGAACTCATACTCATAAGTGAATTTAGCAAAATCACAGTATACAATGTTAATATAAAAGATCAATTTTATTTCATATGCTAGCAGTACGTAATTGAAAAATGAAATAAAAGAACAACTGCATTTATAATAACATAAAAAAAGTATAATGTATTTGTAAATAAATATATAAGCTCTCTATGCTGAAAACCAGAAACTAATGCTGATGAAAATTAAAAAAGACCCAAATATAAGGAGATATACCATGTTCATAGATCGAAACATTCAATATAGTTGAGATGTTAATTGTCATCAAATTGATTTACTGATTCAATGCAATCCTCATCATATTTCCAGCAGGCTGTTTTTGGAAGGGCAGAATTTGACAAACTAATTTAAAAATATATATGGAAATACAAATCTAGAACATTTCAAAAATATTGGAAAAGAAGAACAAAGTTGGTTGAATTATATTACCTGACTTCAAGACTTACTGTAAAGTTATAGTAAACAAGGTAATGTGGTACTGAAATGAGGTTTGAAAAATAAACAGCACTGGAACAGTACTCCTCACAGGAGTTTTTGTTGAGGTGTTTGTCCTTGTCCCTGCCAATGTGGCCCAATTTAGATTCTGCCCTTTTGTTGGGGCCCACAACTTCTCTGCTGTCATCATCTTCCTTGTGTCTCCTCTTTCTTCGTCTTGGGGGCAATCTTGTTTCATGGTTTTGGGGGAGGCACTGTACTCTCTTCAAGTCCTTTGCCCTAGCTCTCTGTTTTGCTCAAACTTACTTTATAAACCTAAAGTTTTGTTAGCATCCTGGAAAGATCCAGCTAATGGAAATGCATTCTAGAGAACTCTTTCAAGTCCACTTCCTGAAATTAAGGACACAGACTGGCTGAGTTGGAAAATGGAGGGGATGGACAGGAAAAAAGTTAATCATTAGTTTTCCTGAATTTTCACAGGTATTTAGTTTTACAGGATTTAGCTGGTCACGATATTTCTTCTTTCCCTTCTAGTGTACCAGATGTAGTTGTATGCTATCTGGATCTTTTTGTGAACCAAGGTACTTATTACCTTAGCTGCTGAAAAATTTGGAGGCTGATGGCTCTCCACCAAGGACTTTCTCCAGGAATTGCTCTCTGCCAAAAGAGCCACATCAGCCAAGGCCACATTCCCTTCTCAGGGATGACCTGCGCTCACTAACTGGTCAGTGGAATGGGGGTAAAGATGACTCAAGGTAGGGGCCCTTACAGCTTCAGAGTTCTTTGTAGGATGAACTGAGGTCTTTGTGGTGACTGCACTGCAGTTCAGCTTCTCCCTCTGTCTCTGGGTGTTGATTCTGAGAGCAATCCCTAATAACAATTCTATATGCTAATCTCTACCTCAGAGTATGTCTCCCAGGGAAATGACCTGGAGATAGAATTTAGAGGACACATAGATGGACTGGATATGGTGGTTAGGCAGGAAGGCATCAGGATGACTTCTGGGTTTTTCTTTAAATAACTTTTAAGGTGATGCCTTTACTTAGATGCAGTAGACTAGGGGAAGTATGGGCAGGCAATGAATCCAAAGTCCTGCTTTGATTGTGCTAACTTTGAGATGCTGTTAGGTAAGAGGAGCTACCCATAGGGTAGTTGCAGATTCAATTCTGGAGCTTAGGAAGTGGTCATGGCTGTAGGTAATATCTTTGGAAGTCATACGATATGAATAGCATTTAAAGTCCTATGCTGAATAAATTCACTTAAGCAGGAACCTCAGTTTAATCCTGCCTTCCTCTGACATTTTCCGGCCAAAAGTACCTGCAAGGGCTCTGTCTTAGTTTCCTAGAGCTGCCATAAAGAAGTGACACAAACTGAGTTGCTTAAGAACAGCAGAAATTTAGCCTCACAGTTATGGAGGCCAGAGGTCTGAACTCAAGAGGTTGGTAAGGCCATGGTCACTCTGAAACATCTGGGGAGCATCCTTCCTTGTCTTTTCTTAGCTTCTGGTGAACCCAGGTATTCTTTGGTGTGTGGCAGCATAACTTGAATCTCTGCTTCCATCTTCCTTTGTCCATTTTCTCCCTGGATGTCTCTTTACATAACCTTTTCTCTCTGCATGCCTATGTCTGTCCCAATTTCTCTTTGTAATTTTAATTTTTTGCCTTTTGCTGAACAGAAAAGATGCACCAGCCAGACAGCACAGCAGCCTCTGTGGGGCTACCCAATACCCCCTTTTTATAAGCCCAACAGTCATATTGGATTAGGATTCATGACCCCATGTTAACTAATTATATCTACAATTGCCCTATTTCTAAATAAGGTGACATTCTGAGTTACTGGGGGTTAGGACTTCAACGTACTTTTTTTTGAGAGAACACAATTTAACCCATATCAGGTTCCTAAAAAGATTTTCTACCAAGTTTACTGGTAGAGTTAAAAGAATATTCTTAAGTTTCAGTCATGTTACATATGACATGTGACATTTTACATGACCCAAGATATTAAATTCATTAATCACTGCCTTGTAGATTTATTCTGAACAACTAAAAGCCCACAATCCCATAATCATCTACCGTGACAACATTTTCCTCAGAAAGTAGGTGCAGAACACTTCAGAGACATCATAGGCCAATCAGGCAGTCACGTGGGGCCACTGGAGACGTAATTCCTGGAAATCACACTCAGATTCCATGAATACGGTATTTTACCAAATTTGTATATAATAGTTGAACAGCTGACTCATGTTTCTGGACTTTTGGAAAGCAGACACTATGCCTTGGGACATACTTACGTGTGTACTCAAAAACAAACAAGGGAAAAGATATCACAAAACTGCTGAAAAATCAGAGTAGGCAGAAACAGTATGTACTGGCTGAGTTTTTGGGACAATCTCAATTTCAGCTTTCCATCAAGGTTTCCTTGTTTCAGTGTTACATCATTTTTCATAGTTGTACACTTTTAAAGCATGTAGCACCTATAAATACACTAGTTTCAGAGAAAAGACAACAGAACTTTTAAATAAAACAATGTAAAATTGTATGGAAGCATCTGCCCAGCCAAAAGAATCAGGGACTCAAAACATACTCTGAAACTACTTTGTTTGAGAAGCAACTCAGCTGATGGCAGCCTCCAAATTTCTGATAAGTTGTGTCGATTAGGAATAGCTTGTTGTAATTCCCAAGCATTTTGGTTTCAACCAATGCTTTTTACTTTATAAAGGTATGGGTTGAGACATAGAAAATAGGATACGATCCTCATTAGTTTGTCTTTTTGCTGAAGTTGCAATACAAATTTTTGTCATATAATAACCAATAATATAATTTTTTTCTATTTGAAAATTTATTAAATACTTAATATTTAATTAAAAAGAATAAATATTACAACAATGAACACTCACAACACCCAGCTTAAGAAATAAAACACTACAGGTACAATTCAAGTTTCCTGTGTATCTCTCTCCTATTGCCCCTCCCATTCTTTCTCTTCTGAATTTGCTGTTTCCAATAATATAATTTAAGAGCCTATACGGTGCTGGATTTTATGGGCAGGTAGTGGGAGGGAAAACAGGCTGTGAGAAGCTAGAGCTGCAATAGATGGGGAACTGAAGCCACTATTCCAGTCACAGAGTGCAAATGGAGTTTTATTGGGCTTTGGCATGGCCGAGTGATAAGTCAGCTTTAGAGGCAACCTACTTGAGGTTGAATACCCAACTCTTCCTGTGTCATCTTGGTGCCCTGATAAATTGTTTAATTCTCACCGTTTCCTTGCTTCTGCAAGTCAAAAACAAGGAAAATAATTTTGTAACATTGCAATGAAGAGTACATTTTGTTAAAACACAGATTCCTGGGCTCCACCCTAGCCCAACTGAATCAGAATTTTCAGGAATGAGGCCTGGTAAGCTGTATATTTAATGATAACCCAGGTTTCTGTAGATTTACCAAACTCTCAGGGTACTTTGAGACACATGAATTACAAACAGTATGTAAAGTGCCTAGAATAGAGTATGTAGCATAATTGTCACTCAATGAATGCTGGTTTTCTTCCCAGCCCTTCCCATATTGTGTGTGCAGGAATGAAAGAAATGTGTGCATGTCATGTGGTCTGTCTAATGTCAGACTATAAAGTATTCTGAGTGAGAAAGCTTTTGGATAGGATTTTGGTTTATGATCCATCAGTCTATCAAGTGCCATTGTCTCTTCACCACAGGGAGATCATTTTAGGGGCATATGTATTACCTTTAAAAATGATTTCAACATTTACTTATTATTTTATTTTATTTTTAAGTTATTTGCAGAGATGGAGTCTCCCTGTGTTGCCCAGGCTGGTCTTGAACTCCTGGGCTCAAGAGATCATCTTGCCTCAGCTACCCAAAGTGCTGAGATTACAGTTGTGAGCAAACTGTGCCGGCCTCAACATTTAATTATATGACATATTCAAACTGATTGCTGGAATTTTTCTGTTGACAGCTAAAAAGAAAATCTGGCTGTTCTTATCTTTATTTTGAATTACAAAATGTTCAAATCTTGTTTTGCACTTTTTCAAGAAATGGAGCAACTCTAGATAAACATAAGCAGTACCAAAGTCGCAGATAGTAATTCTTGGGCTAGTTGAAACAACACAGAAAATCAAGTAAATTTGTCTGAACTTCCTGATCCTAGAAGATATGAGAAAAAAGCTTTTTCATAAGAAGGTGGCCTTTATCTTTTGGAAACAAAGCTAATGAATACCATATATTAATTGAACAAGATCATTTAGAATTTGGCTTCATTTTTTTAGACATTGATAGAGTACTTGTGCTTCATTTCTTCATTCCAAAACAATCTTTTGTTGTGAATTTCCTAAGGAATATGCTACAGTCATTTTCGAAGAAATTCTATTAGCAGCACAATGTTGATAATTGCAGTTGCAACAGGGACAGAAATTATTTGTAAGTATGTATAACTTCTTGCCCTTCTCTTGCCCATGAAAGACAATTCTGGCATTGCTCTGAAGTTCTGCCTCCCCCAACCCAACCCTATTATTCAGACAATTACTCTAATTGGGGTACCCAAGAAATAGAAATGAATGATTCACATTTGAACAAGTGAGAAGAGGGAAGAGTAATAGAGGTAGAAAGAAACGGTGTAAGGAACAGAAAAGCTATATGGGTGAGGGAGAGGTGTAAAGGGGAGGAGAGAGTTTTGGGAAGCAGCCACTATTAATAGCTTTATGGAGGAATCTGATAGAAGCAGTGATGAGAGAGAATTTAAAAGATGGTTTTTCTGGGCATTAAGAATGTATTTTCTTCTTTGGCATTTTCTTAAGAGCCTGAAAAAAAACCTTTCTGGCTGCTAAGCTGTGATTCTTTGACTGTAGGAGTAGGCTGAGATTTGACCTCACTGGTCCAGGATTTATTTGGGTTTCACAATTTAATTGAATGTAATAAAATGAAAACTTATTATTTCAAAAAACTGACTGTGTATACAAAGACCATTTATTATGATTTTGCATGATCACAAATTTGTGATCCAAGATGATTAGTCTCCAAAGCTTGAGGTTTTTGGATGTATATATTAATCCTTGAGATCAACACCCATATATATTCAGGTTAATTGCTTAGGAACCAGCAGAACATGAAGTATATGTGAAATCAAGGTAAATGATTTTTTCTAAGACTTCTGCTGCCTGGGTTTTTGAGAAGCCAGTTGCTTCCCTTTGGGAAATACATCAGTATTCTGAATTTATATTCTGATGAGTACAGTTGTATGCAGACAGGGCTAACTTCATGGGTTCCCAGCCCATTCTTAGAAGGGCCCCAGTGATTGGCTTAATCATCTGCTGCTGCCATCTTGGAGTTCTTAAAAAGTTTAGAGCAAGGGACCTCATCTTTTAATTTTCTCCGAGTCCCACAACTTATTTAGATATCTAGTGTGTCAATGATATAAACAAACATCTACTCCAAATCCTTTATTAATCAGTCACACGACTCATTTATTTATTTTTAAGATAAAATTGTTTTGAAGAGGTAATGCATTCACCTGGCTGAAAATGCTAAAGTTATTAAAAGGTTGACCAGAAAATATATTTGTCATTTCTTATTTATTTATTTATTTTTGAGATGGAGTCTCACTCTGTCACCCAGGCTGGAGTGCAGTGATGTGATCTCAGCTCACTGCAACCTACCCATCCTGGGTTCAGGTGACTCCCCTGCCTCAGCCTGCCAAGTAGCTGGGACTACAGGCTCACACCACCATGCCCGGCTAATTTTTTGTATTTTTTGTAGAGATGGGGCTTCACCGTTTTGGCCAGTCTGGTCTTGGATTCCTGACCCCATGTGATCCACTCATCTCAGCCTCCCAAAGTGCTGGGATTACAGGCCTGAGCCACCGTGCCCAGCCTAGCTGCCATTTCTGTTCCCCATTCCAGCTTCCTCTCCATGTAACTGGCATTATTAGGTTTTTATGTTGTTTCCTTCCAGAATTTCTTTATGCAAAGAAAAGAAATATGAAGATAGAGTCTTATTTATCTACCTTTTATTTTACACAGAGGGTAACATACAACACACAGTGTTCTGTATTTAATTTTTCCACTTAATATTTCTTGGAGATCTTACAGATATGCTGTACATATGGAACTTCTTCTTACTCTTTTTACAAGCTGTGTAGAAATTCATTGTACCAGTGACTCATTATGTTTTCAACTGGTACCTATTGCTAGACACTTGCTTATGTATTCCCACTCTTTTGCTACTATAAACAAGGCTGAAATGAATAACACTGTGCACTCATCATTTTGCTCATGTGTATATATACAGGACACATTCTCCAAAGTAGAATTGCTTAGCCAAAGCTTCTGTGTGTGAGTGTGTGTGTGTGTGTGTGTGTGTGTGTGTGTGTGTGTAATTTCAGTAGATATGCTAAATCGGTCCCCAAAGATAAGTTAATTTATACCACTGATGTGTGAGAGGGTCTGTTTTCCCATAGTTCACCAAATAGTGAGTTTCCAAATTTTTGGATTTTTTTTTTGTTAATCCAACAGTGATGCTTTAATTTGCCTTTCTCTTCTTATAGGTGTTATTGAACATTCCTTCATATGTTTCATAGCTATTTGTTTAAATCATTTAAAATTGCCAATTTTCAAATCTTTTGAACAATCAGTTTCATATGATTTAAACTAATCTTACACTCTTTCTCTGAACTGTCTGTTTATATCCTTTGCTATATTGTGTTGGTCTTTTTCTTCTTGATTTCTAGGTGATCTCTGTATATCAGGGAGAGTAGCCTTTTGTGATATAAATTTCAATTTTATCCCCAAATTTTCCTATTTACTGGTTTTTAAAGTTTCTGTCCATGAAGTTTTGTCATCAAATTATCATTTTTTATTTTATCATTTATAGACTTTGAATTATAGTTAGAAAGATCTTCCCTAGTCCAAAATTATACTTTATTTTTATAACTCCAAGATTACAAAGAAGTTATCCTTTTTAAAAAAGAATATTTATAGTTTTATTTTTTACTATAAAATATTTGATCCACTTGTAATTTGTCCTGGTATAAAATGTGAGGTATGAATCCAGTTTTATTCTTTCTAGCTGGCTCCCAGTTGTCCCCAAACCATTTACTGACCAGCACCTTTCCCCACGGGTTTGAGATGTCACCTTCATCATAGTAAGTCCCTGTCAACATGCCCCTCTGTGCATTTAGTTAGTAAATGTTTAGAGGACACCTCATGTACTCAGAACACTTTGGCAAAGCTGGCCTGAGGCACAAGTGTGAAGCTGGTGCCCTTTTTTCTTCCACAGCGTGTTCCTTTTCTCTTTCCAGGCATCTGTTCTAACCCTGCTACCCTGTCCTGCCCCACAAACCTCTGTGTGCACCCTTTCTACCATTCTCATGATGCTACTTCGTTTTTATTAGGAAGAGGCTGTATGAGATGAGAAAAAAGGCTACGTTGTCAATGATGGGCCCACAGGTCATTTTACTTAGGAGACCATTTATTCTGCTTTTCTTTTGGCTACTTTTGAAGGCTGGGGTTGTTACTGAATAACATAAGCTACTTGAAATCATTGAAAACTGGCCTTTTCTAAAAGAGCATTAATCCAGGAATTGACATTGTTACTCTATATGTTGAAAAACAGCTCCTTTTTAAAAATACAGGCATTATTTAATACTTTACCAATCTTGTGAGGTCTCACAATCGTCTACTATATACACACATATGCATAGATTTACAGATATATACACACATAGGCATAAACATATACCCACATATGTTTGCATACATATAGATACGTCTATACACCTACAACATACATACTTATGATAAATATATATACATTTTTGTATAATGTGGACAAACAGATATATGTGCATGCACTTATAATTACACTTTTAATATAAAGGGTACAGATCAGGACCTGCCAAATGCAGAGAAACACACAGTGTGGTCTGAAAGGGTCCTGAACACAGAGCTCGCATGTTCTGTCCTCAATTCCACTGCATTAAAAAAAGATTACATTTAACGCGTTGTTTTAACTGGATTTCTTAATGGTTGGATTGGTTTTTCTGTTACAATATGAAGCAATCCAAGATTGTGTAGTGCGAGAATTTCACATGTGCGTAAGCACGAGATCAGTCCGTCTGATGTTTAAGCACCACTGCCTTAAAACAAAGGGGCCCACTTGGAAGCAAGAGACAGATAACTCAGTCATGGTGACAGTGTTTTGATTTCCCAACCAATGTAGATCTGGACTGATGGATATAGCCATTAGGAGCTTCACTGTCTTGAAAAGCATGATCGCACATAAACTGCAGCATCATGTGCATAAAACAGGATTGCCAAAGCTGCAATGTGAGTTTCAGGGTGTATACTGCTAGGCTTGAATGTTCTTGGAAAATGCTCTCACTTGGAGAAATGAAAAATGAGTATCTGCTTATGTGCTTGAAGCTGGGCCTTCTCATCACTGAACTACACAAAAAATGAAACCATAAACGAAGATTCCAAATTTGGACATGCCAAACGTTTTACCTGATCAAAAATAAGGACAGTTTTGCATAAATAAAGATACAGATAGAAGAATGAGAGGACAAATTAAAACTAATATTTTGAATTCACATAGGGAGCATTTTTGAAAATCTCATAGGGCTCTCTAAACCTTCAGGAGTTAAGCACTGGTATGGTTGATGAAACCGTGCAGAGAGTTTAGAATTGTGATTTTATAGAATAATACTAAATTTAGTGCATTGGCTTTCACAGTCATTTGAAAACTATGAGTTCTTTGTCTACAAAGTTTTCTCAGTGAGGTGATGATGAGGAGAGGACAACATAGAAATAGATGAATGCAGACTCACTGTGGGTGAAGAGGGTTTGAGTCTTGGACCCTGATAGGGTTTGGCTGTGTCCCCACCCAAATCTCATCTTGAATTATAGCTCCCACAATTCCTACATGTTGTGGGAGGGACCTGGTGTGAGGTAATTGAATCATAGGGGCGGGTCTTTCTTGTGCTATTCTCATGATGGTGAATAAGTCTCACAAGATCTGATGGTTTTAAAAAGGGGAGTTTCCCTGCACAAGCTCTCTTCTCTTGTCTGCCACCATGTGAGACGTGCCTTCACCTTCTGCCATGATTGTGAGACCTCCCTAGCCATGTGGAACTGTGAGTCCGTTAAACCTCTTTCTTTTTTAAATTGCCCAGTCTTGGGTATGTCTTTATCAGCAGCATAAAAATGGACTAATACAGACCCAAATTGTTGATCATGCCACTGGCCCTGGCAGTCCTAGGGAGGTGCTGTGGAATTTGGAAATATCTGTGGTATGCACAGTGTACAGTTGGAAAACCACCAGTTCAGTGTCAGTTTACTGTCTTAGGACAGCACTCAAATTAAGATTCCAGCAGGTTGAAAGAGCATCCTGAAAGATCTTAAGAAGGCACAGAAATCTCAAATTACTGGCGAGGGATAGGGATGCTTTTTGCTGCAGGAGATGTAATGGCCCCCAAGGCCGCACACATCTCTAGCTGTAAGAGTAGTGGCAATGAGCAATGCATGGAGATTTGTGTCCTTAGCATGGTCCTTTGCACAAACTCATCACAAAATATTAGCTGTATTAGCTATTACTACAGCTTCTACTACTAGTGGTACAATTTCTGCTATGATCCCCACCACAACTACTATTCATCTCTATTAATGGACAGTTCTGGTGCTGCCATTTCTTTTCCTGTCCAGGCTGCCAAGGAACACAGGACAGGGATCAAAAAGAAAAAATGAGCGGCCAGACATCCCTTCTTTAGTTTCCACTTAGGCTCTAGAGTTCCAAACTTTATGAGTGATAAATACAACGATGATAAATAAATAAAAACAGTTGGGCTCACTTATTCAGTTTTTAGCATGTTGTCTAGCACAGAGCGACTGCTGAACATGCAGCATCTCATTTTATTCTCCACAGAAACTCTATCGGGTGGGTACACCTATATGCTCATCTTAAGATGAGTAAACTGAGCGCAGAGATCAGTTAAATCGCCCCAGGCCACAAGGTTATCATGTGAAAAAAAGTAGGTCTGCAAAGTTCATTGCTGTTCTGTTTATATTTTGATTGTTCTTGAATTTCATCTGGAAGTGTCAAGAGGCATGGAGGTAGTGATTTTAAACACCCACCCCAAACCCCAAGCTGGGCTTCACATATTCAGAACCCGTTTATACTCCGTGTGCAGAGAAGCACTGAAAGTAGCAGCTGCTGCTTGATGAATGAAGGAGAGGCACCCTCAGGAAGAGAGAGCAGAAAGGTGACACAGCATCACTTGCCTGGATCCTCAGGACTGGCTATTGGCAGAAACTAAGCCCAAAAGGAGGCAGGGTGTGTGGTGTTCCAGTTAGAAGTTAAAGGATTGAAACTCATGGAGCACGAGGGAAGAATGTTACGTGTTATCAAGAAGTCCAGCCATGTAGATAGGAATCAATAGAAACTTTGATTATCTATATCAGCTGCAAATGCTCCTTTAAGCCTCTCAATAGCTCCTTTTGCATCTGCATGTCACAGAATCCCTTATTTTTACCTTTTAGCAACAATGGGCAAGACCTTTTTAATCTTCCAACTGTCGTCTCCTATTTTACACAAACCAGTTTTCCTCCTTTTTTGATTTTGGGTTTTATTATCTTGTATCTATTTCAAGCTAATAGCTCTCACCTAGGTTATTTTTTTGCATCTTTTCATATTGAGAATTGGGTTCTTCAGTCTCTAGGTTTCTCTTTTTCTTTATTTTTTGAGACAGAGTCTCGCACTGTCACCAAGGCTGGAATGCAGTGGCACAATCTCCACTCACTGCAACCTCCATCCCCCCGGGTTCAAGCGATTCTCCCACCTCAGCCTCCTGAGTAGCTGGGACTATAGGTGTGCATCACTGTGCCCAGCTAATTTGTTTGGTATTTTTGGTAGAGGCAGGGTTTTACCATGTTTCCTAGGCTGGTCTCCATCTCCTGTGCTCAAGCAATCTGTTCACCTTAGCCTCCCAAAGTGCTGGGATTATAGGCATGAACCACGGGTCCCAGCCTTTCTTTTTCTTTTTGAAACTTACCTTGAAAACTTTTCCTCACTGGCTTCACTCATTTCCTGTCCTTCCTTTGTTCCTTCAGAACAGGAGTGCAATGTGTATCCAACAGTGGGGCTGGCCATGGGTCCTGGTGAAGAGCTAGTGTCTGCAGATTGTTGTGGATGACTTCTGCTGAGTGTACATAAAACAAGAATATCTTGACATCCAAGGCAGTTTACCAACTCCTCATCTCTATTGGGAGAAAGATACATTTTCAGCCCTAGAAACCATCAGAAGGAGCAACCAACAGCCTAGGGAATACTTGTATGCTACCAACCAAATCTAGAATAAACTAAAAATATAAAAATATAAAATAGTGACCCTAGAAAAAACTTAAATTACAATTTGAAGTTTATATTGAAGTGCCTTTAATATTAATTGTTGCATCTAAAGAAACAACCAAAAGACCAGCTGCAGTGGTTCATTCCTGTAATCCCAGCACTTTGGGAGGCTAAGGTGGGAGGATCACTTGAGCCCAGGCGTTTGAGACCACTCTGGGAAACATAGGGAGACTCCCATCTTTACAAAATAAATAAATAAAAATTAGCTGAGTATAGTGGCATGCACCTGTTGTCCCAGCTACTTGGGAGGCGGGGGTGGGAGGATCACTTGAGCCCAGGAGGTAGAGGCTCCAGTGAACTGTGATGGCACCACTGCATTCCTGCTTGGGTGACAGAGTAAGACTCAGTTTTAAAACAAAAGGAACAATGAACAAACCTTTAAATTGTCACACTGCTAATCATTTCCTCACTCAGATTTCTAATATTATCATCAGACTCAGTCAAAGGCCTTCAATGTCACTTTAGGATAATTAATTCTGGTCATATACCTGATAATTACAAAATCTGAAACCAAATTTCCTTTTTGATCAGCCTCGAAGTTGTCAAACCTATGCTCCAAATTCACACTGTAGATAGTTTGCATTTCCTGGACACTGGGCTCCTTTTAATATATTTTATGAATCATCATGATTGGGATATTTATCTATGATTGACATTTCCACATGGACATGGCAAATACTTCTGAAATGTTCTATGTCGTTTTTCCTGAGCTCTTTCCTTCTTTTCTGTACCTTTTATCTGTTCACCCAGTAAACACATATTGAGTGCTTTCTTATGAATAATCACCATGGTAGGTATTGCAGATAAAGAGATGAAGAGACAAGGTTCCTTGTCCTTTGTGACTCCAGCAGAGTCTGTTGGAACTGGAGAAGGGAGGCACTTGACCAGTGATCAGTTGATTAGAAAGATTTTCTTTTTATGTCCTTATTAGGCAGTGTTTTGGCATCAACCAGAAAGTAGCACAAGCTCTGGGAGAGAAGGACATTACTTATTGGCTCTGTCATATTGAGGCAAGTTCCTCACCCATTCTGAGTTTTAGATTTATTATCTGTTAAGGGAGGAAATTGATGTTGCTTTTCATGGATTTATAAATGAGAGCCATCATTATCAGAGTAACTCTCTTTCTTTCCTTCTTTCTCAGTGTATCTATTAATTATTTTGAAAACAATGAGAATAAAAAATAATGGTATTAATTCAGCAAAGACAGCACTTTCATCTCATAGGGATATTGTTCATTCTCTGCTTAAACTTGCATTTGGCCTACAAGGCCCTTTAAATTTTTATGTAGTGTTCTATTTGAATATGTTTGTTCAGAAAAATGGCAGAACCTAACCCTTTGACACATCAAAGTGCTACGGCACTAGGTCTGGACTTTAATGGCATCCTTTTGTAAACTCTTGGGCTCCAGAATTCTATCAGCACATTTACTGGAACCATCCTATTAGCATACCACAGAATCCACACTTTTTGCTTGAGTCTCATTTTACATGGAACTCCTGGTTTCTTAGGAAAGAAACAGCTTTCACAGAGTCAGATATAAAATAGAGGCGTCTGGTGCCCAATCCCATTGTTCTCCAGTGGTTACTTGTCAACTCTGTAGTCAGTGAATGATTTAAAACAGACATGTTCATGCATTATTCAGTAAAAGCAAGCCTGTCATACAATATGTGGATACCACATTTCCTGAGGGAGTTTGCTGCCTTTGATTATTTGTACATCTCCTTCCCCACAATTCTCAAATATGCAGTTACAAGATTACCTGCTGATCTGAACAACAGTTTTATGAATGCCTTAATTTAATTGTATTGACATTGTTGTTTTCAGTGTTCACATACCTTCCAAATACTTCACATGATAAACAACCCATGAACATTCCTGTTGAATTGACTATGCTGTCCCAGCTGGACGTGACATTTGAGATATTCTCATTACACACATCCATATTTAGGCAAAACTCTTGTTGCTTCATATTCTATCTTAGAGAGAAGAATTTTAATTGATTAGTCTTTTAGTTAAGGTATTTGTAGTGAAAAACTTCTGAAATGAAAATTGTGATATCCAAAATGCCTTTGAAAATTGTAGGTAGACAGAGAAGTATTTATGCTGTTGATTGAATGCCATCCTATAGTATTGTAAAGCAATGCACTTACGTGTATATTATTAAAAAAAAAAAACTTTAGGTACCTAGGTTATTTCCAAACATGCTATTTTTGTTTTCTGAAGTATACTGAAAAGAAAGGAGGAGAAAACCATACTAGTTTCCTGAGCTCTGCTATAACAAATTACCACAAAGTGGATGACTTAAAACAACAGAAAATTATTTTCTCAAAGTTCTACAGGCCAGAAGTCCGAAATGAAGGTGTCGTTCAGGAGGGCCATGTTCTCTTGGAGGGCTCTAGTGGAGATTTCTTGCTTCTTTCAGCTTCTGGTGGTTTCAGATGTCCTCTTGGCTTCTGCCTGCATTGATTTCAATCTCTGCTGTCGTCTTTATATCACCTTTGACTCCTTCTCCCTGTTTCTTCTCTTCTTCTCTCTGCCTTTTATAAAGACACTGTGTTAGATTTAGGGCCCATCTGGGTAATCCAGGATGATCTGGTTTCACGATCCTTCACATAACATAATTATATGGGCCAAGGCCACTTTTCCAAGTAAGGTCACATTCACAGGTTTTGGGGATTGGGATGTGGACATATTTTTTCAGGAGCCACCACTCAACCCACAGCATCCTCTAATCCTTTATCACTAGTCATTTCACTTTGGGTGTATATGAACTATTTCATGACAACCACTTACTTTTATCAGTCACACACCCTCTGAATTCACTAAAACACACTTATTTGACAGAATCAAGAAGTTGTATTTCCAAGAAGTTCCAATAAAAAGCAATAAATTATCCTGGGGTTATTTACACACACAGTTTGAAAGTGGCAAAGTTCTTTTGATAAATAGGTACATTTTGTTTTAGGCAAATGAGTTACTGAAATTGACCGGACACTTCCCCAAAAGTTTTGTTATTAATAAAAGTTGAAAAAACTTGTATTTGCAATTCCAGGGTAGTTACCACTAGATGGGAGTCTTGCCTCATTAGAGAGCCCCAATCTCGTAACTAGTAGCTCAAAGACCATCAACACTTCAGAAGGCATGTTTGCTTTCCTTTAAGTACAACACAGTTAACATACTAAAATCCACATGAATAAATGTGTGATCTATAGAAAGAGAAAGAAGACATTGCATTAAAACAAAATGCAAGAAGAACAGAATTCCCAGGCATTATGGAAATCATCATGAGTTACCTTCTCCAGTTTTCTTCCTTTTGGGCTAAGGCAGTAATTATAAATCCAAGTTGCCTTACCTGTACCTGCTATTTTTTGGTGCAGGTGTTCTCTGCTCGGTTGCACATTGAATCCTCTGCAGATCTTTAGAAGATACTGATGCCCAGGTGCCCCATGAGAGATTCTGATTTACCTGATCATTGGGAGCAAATGCTGAAAAGATCCAGATGGAGATGAAAACAATGAGGACCCTAGGAAGGCATAGGAAGCTGTACTCTGAAGAAAGCAGGTATAGTGAGGTAGAAAAGACACAGTGTTGATAAGCTCAGCAATTGCTGAACAGATAGAAACCAAGACAGCAAGCATTGCCATGTCACCCTAGGGGCAGAGGTTCAATACATAGCTATTGCTGAGTTAGACCGTTTCAAAATTTGGGGATTCCTGTGGAAGTCACATATCTCTTATTATACCAAGTATTCACCTAGAAAGACCTCATCACTTGAGATAGCTCGTAGGACGCTGTTTCTTAGAATCATGAGAGCAGGGCACAGAGGACCTTCCATTGAATAGTCTTCGGAATCCCTGAGCTTTTTCCTATAAGTCTCAACCTTCCCACTGTGGGGGCTTAAAATATTTTGTTATCAGAAAGGGGTTCTGATCTCGATCCCAAGAGAGGGGTCTCTGATCTCTAACAAGAAAGAATTTGGGACAAATCCACAGAGTAAAGTGAAAGCGAGTTTATTAGGGAAGTAAAGAAACAAAAGATTGCCTACTCCGTAGGCAGAACAGCCCTAAGAGCTGCTGGTTGACATTTTGATGGTTGTTTTTTGATCATATGCTAAACAAGAGGTGGATTATTCATGAGTTTTCCAGGAAAGGGGCAGGCATTTCCTAGGACTGAACATTTCTCCCCTTTCAGACCATATAGGATAATTTCCAGATGTTGCCATGGCATTTGTAAACTGTCCTGACATTGGGAGGAGTGTCTTTTAGCATGCGAATGCATTACAATTAGCATATAATGAGCAGTGGGGATGTCCAAAGATCACTTTCATTGCCATCTTGGTTTTGGTGGGCTTTTCTTTTTTTCCGTCTGCATTCTGTTTTATCGGCAAGGTCTTTATGACCTGTATCTGGTGATACCAGTCCTGCCAACCTCCTGTCTTTTTCTGTGACTAAGAATGTCCAACCTGAGAACACAGCCCAGAAGGTCTCATCCTCATTTTTTTCAGTCTTTATTCAAGATGGAGTCAGGATGAACCTGGAAACCATCACTCTCAGCAAACTGACACAAGAACAGAAAATCAAACACTGCATATTCTTACTCATAGGCGGGTGCTGAACAATGAGGACACATGGACACAGGGAGGGGAGCATCACACACTGAGGTCTATTGCGGGGGACTAGAGAGGGGCAGTGTGGTGTAGGGAGTTGGAGAGGGATAACATGGGGAGTGATGCCAGATAAAGGTGATGGGAATAGAGGCAGCAAACCACATTGCCATGTATGTACCTATGCAAAGATCCTGCATGTTCTTCATATGTACCCCAGAACCTAAAGTGCAAAAAATATATATATACATACATATTTATACATATATAAATACATATATATATATATATATATATATATATGGAGTCACTGTGGTAATTTGAGCACAGTGGATTGGCCAATCCTCCTACCGTTGCTTAAAGTTGCCAGTGACTCTCATGGTCAACCCAGGCACAAATAAATCCAGAAACAGAAGACACCAGAGTAGTGGGTCTGAACTTCGACCTTTCCTGACACTAAATGTTATTAGAGATTTCTGAAAATTATTTTTATGTTTCTATTAAACATTAACTTTTGTATGATTATGTCAAATAGAGCACAATAAGAGGAATCTCATGGGAAAAGGAAACAGAACACTCAGCTTCCCTTAGCCCCACTCTCCCCAACTCTCCCCGCCCTTTTTTGAATTATGTGTATTTTTTGTTTCTGCCTTATTCACCTCCTTCTTAGGAACACAGTGTAGAAAAAGGTGAAAGGTTCTTACCCCAGGAGGAACAATGCCCCACTGTCTCAGAAATACAGGAGGAGTTTTCATCCATTGCTTGTCTCAAATGTAGCTTTCTGCACACCTTTCCATGGGACAAGAGGAGAATTAGAGTCTATATCTGTTATTCTCAACCTGATTGCATAACGAAATCACTTTTTAAAATATTGATGCCTGTGTTCTACCCACAAAGATTTTGATTTCATGAGTGTGTGATGTTACCTGGGAACTGGGATTCTGAAAAAGCAACTGAGGTAATATTAACATGCAGCCAAGGTTGGGAACTCTTGGTCTACATGCTCTTCCTAATCCACCATTTTCTGTGTCCAACCACTGGTTCACAAATGGGACACTATCAGTCAGGGGCACATCTTTACCTTATTTGCAAAATATTCTTTAGAAAATACAAAAAATGCATTTAGAATACACACATATATAATATCATTTAAACTATTTCCAAAATGTTCTCAATGAACCCAGAATTCATTTTTCCTTCATTACTATTTTTTCCTAAAGCTAGAGGGAAGCTACAAAAGTATTTATTCATTCAGTGACTATGGATGGATCCCTCACTCTGTGCCCAGAATTCTTGTATCAGATACTCCTGTTGTGTTTTTCTCACACCAGCCCTGGGGTAATCTTGTGCTCTGTCTTTCATGGTTAATGCCAAATGGAAACTGTTGTACTTAGAACAGTCACACAATGTCCAAAACAAAGGATCAGCAAAACACCTGAACTTTGGTACTCTCTGTGGCAGTCTGCAAGACATTTGATGCTTGACAAATGCAGGTTTCACTGATTTAATTTTTTTCTGAATAATAAAAACCATTAACAACAATTAATCACCCTCCTCCCCGCCTAACCAAATAATACTTTGATGTGTAATGGAACCAGGAGAGTGCGTTGGAAAAATATTCCTAGTTTATTGCATGTGTTTATCATCAAAATGGAATCACATTTCCGAGTTTTTGTTTTGAAAACTGACATTCAAAAAGATTTCAGAGATGTTTTATAATGTGGTTCACTGCTGTTGGTGTGTAGAAGACCTACTGATTTGTGTACATTAATCTTGTAATCAAAAACTTTGCTGAATTCCTTTATCAGTTCTAGTAGCTTTCTAGTAGCTTTTTAGGGTTTTCAAGATAAACAATCATATTGTCAGTAAACAACGAGTTTGACTTCCTCTTTACCAATTTGGATTCCCTTTATGTCTTTCTCTTGTCTGATTGCTCTGGGTAGGACTTACAGTACTATGTTGACGAGAAGTAGTGAGAGTGGGCATCCTTGTCTTGTCCCTGTTCTCCAAGGGAATGCTTTCAACTTTTCCCAATTCAGTATTATGTTGACTGTGGTTTGTCATAAATGGCTTTTATTACACTAAGGTTTGTCCTTTGTATGCCAATTTTGTTGAGAGTTTAATCGTAAAGGATGCTGGGTTCTGTCAAGTGCTTTTTCTGCATCTGTTGAGATAATCGTGATATTTGTTTTCAATTTTGCTTATGTGGTGTATCACATTTACTGACTTGTGTGTGTTAAAACATCCGTGCATCACTGGTATGAAACCCAGTCGATCATGGTGGATTATCTTTTTGATACGTTGTTGGATTTGGTTAGCTAGTACTCTGTTAAGAATTTTAGTATCTATGTTCATCAAGGATAATGGTCTGTAGTTTTCTTCTTTGGCTATGTTGTTGCCTGGTTTTGGTATTAGGGTGATGCTGACTTTGGTATTAGGGTGATGCTGGCTTTATAGAATGAATTAGGGAGGGTTCCTTCTTTATCTTGTGGAATAGTGTCAAAACATTATGATTTCAATCTTGCTGATTATCTGCTTAGATATCTAATTCTTCCTGATTTAAGCTAGGAAAGTTGTATTTTTCCAGGAATATATTCATCTCTTTTAGGTTTTCTAGGTTATGTATATAAAGGTGTTCATAGTAGCCTTGAATAATCTTCTGTATTTCAGTGTCAGTTGTAATATCTCCCATTTCATTTCTTAGTGAGGTTATTTAGATATTCTTTCTCTTTTCTTGATTAATTCTGCTAATGGTCTATTAATTTTTTTTATCTTCTCAAAGAACCAGGCTTTTCATTTATCTTTTGTAATTTTTGTTTTGGTTTCAAACTCCCAGGCTTAAGTGATCCTCCTGCCTCAGCCTCCCAAAGTGCTGGCAGAACAAATTTATATTCTAGGCCCCTAGGAAAATCCCAGATCAGACCCATTTATTTTGGATTGGATATTCTTTCTCCTTATAAGTTTGGCCAATACATCCCATTACCAAAAACCATGGCCAGTTTTACAGTTCATTTTCCAGGAAAGACTTTGTTTTTTTCCTTTTTTCATAGAAGAGCCACCCCTTCCCCCATCCCCACCTGTAGTTGATTAACCTTCTTAAAAAGGTTTAGAGTCATGATTTTTGCTTCCAGAAATCCTCTTAAGATTGACCATGCTCTCATATGGAGTCATGAATGTCACTATGATTCCTTCCCTAGGAACAGCCTCAAATTGCAGATAGAAAGAAATCTTGACTACTTCTTTTTTTTTTTCCCATTTATTTATTTTATTGCATTTTAGGTTTTGGGGTACATGTGAAGAACATGCAAAATTGTTGCATAGGAACACACGTGGCAGTGTGATTTGCTGCCTTCCTCCCCATCACCTACATCTGGCATTTCTCCCCTTGCTATCTCTCCCAGCTTCCCACCCCCCACCGTCCCTCCCCTATTTCCCCCCAACTGACCCCAGTGTGTAGTGCTCCCCTCCCTGTGTCCATGTGTTCTCATTGTTCAACACCCGCCTATGAGTGAGAACATGTGGTGTTTGATCTTCTGCTCTTCTGTCAGTTTGCTGAGAATGATGGTTTCCAGGTTCATCCATGTCCCTACAAAGGACCCAAACTCATCATTTTTGATGGCTGCATAATATTCCATGGTGCATATGTGCCACATTTTCCCTATCCAGTCTATCGTCGATGGGCATTTGGGTTGGTTCCAGGTCTTTGCTATTGTAAACAGTGCTGCAATGAACATTCGTGTGCATGTGTCCTTATAGTAGAATGATTTGTAATCCTTTGGATATATACCCAGTAATGGGATTGCTGGGTCAAATGGAATTTCTATTTCTATGTCCTTGAGGAATCGCCACACTGTCTTCCACAATGGTTGAACTAATTTACACTCCCACCAACAGTGTAAAAGTGTTCCTATTTCTCCACATCCTCTCCAGCATCTGTTGTCTCCAGATTTTTTAATGATCGCCATTCTTACCGGCGTGAGATGGTATCTCAAGGTAGTTTTGATTTGCATTTCTCTAATGACCAGTGATGATGAGCATTTTTTCATATGTTTGTTGGCCTCACGTATGTCTTCTTTTGTAAAGTGTCTGTTCATATCCTTAATCTTGACTTCTTCTAGCAAGATTGTAAATAATGGTTCTAATAGCAGTTATTCTCTTCTTCTTTGCTTCTGTAAGTCTGTGTCCATGCTAGCTGTTTTGGGAAATTCACTTCTTAACCTTTTCATGATGATAACTTTTAAAAGATTAGGTCATCAGCTTTTTCAAATTCTATTTGGAATAGAATTGTTTTTCTAGTTTTGTATTGTTTCCCATTCTAAATGGGATAGATACAGCCTCAAGAGAAATCCATAGAAATACCCAATGTATTTTAATATTATGTTTTTTTCTTTGTGTTATCCAAGCTTCTATCGACAACTGAAAGTATTATAAGACTTTCATTTTTTTTAGAAAAGGACTGTTATTACTATTATCTATGCAGACATTTTGAAAATTGATTTTAATAGTATCATCAGTCTTTCTTACATTAATGTATCTGGCAACAGAGAACATCACTATTTCTAAAGAATTACAATTCCTTTTTTTTTTAAAGGCAGAATCTCACTCTGTCACCCAGGCTGAAGTGCAGTGGCACAGTCTTGGCTCACTACAACCTCTGTCTCCTGGGTTCAAGCAATTCTCATGCTTCAGCTTCCCAAGTAGCTGGGATTACAGGTGTGTGCCACCGTGCCCAGCTAATTTTTGTATTTTTAGAAGGGAGGGGGTTTCACCATGTTGGCCAGGCTGGTCTCGAACTCCTGACCTCAGGTAATGTGTCTGGCTCAGCCTTCCAAAGTGCTGGGATTACAGGCATGAGCCACCATAATTCAACCCAAGAATTACAATTCCTTAGTGGGGTATTAGATTAAATTTTAATGACGATGACTAATCTGACCTATGGATGAATAATATTTTAGGCTTTACAAAGAACTTAAACATTAGATCATTTTGTTTTTGCAACAATCTGTGAGGCTGAGAGATATGATGATATGATGATATTCTACCATTTCACAGGTTGAGAAGACTGAAACATGGAGATGTGATTTGCCTAAGTGATGCCAGAACCGGAACTTAGAGCTCTTGGTCCTGATCTTATTCCCATGCAGTTATTCATATGACAGACATTTCACAAGCATCTTGTCACTGGGTTATGTACCAGGAATCAAAGACAATGCAAAGTTCTTGTCCATAATGAATTTGTTGTCTAAAGGTAGATGGGTACAACAAGTATGTAAGACCACAAGGAAAGTGTGAACAAGGAGTATAAACAGTGTCTTAAAATTCAGCTTTAAAGTTTTCTCAGATCAAATAAGGCATGAGTGTGAGTTGACTGATGAAATTTTTAATGGGCTGTCCTTTTAGAAGGACTAAAATATGCTAATGGTGAGGAATATGGTGTATACAGGAGAAGGTCATAAATTTTGAGTCAGCAATTTAGACTGGGCTCAGGAGGTTGGTTCTTCTGGCCTCATTTGGGCTTGCTTTTGTATAGCTGTTGGCTGGGGCTATGAAGATGATTTGACTTCCTCTATTTTCCTGTATCCAGAAGGCTAGCCTGGGCATATTCACATAATGATGACTGAGGTGTAAGAACGTAAGCAGAAATGTGCACCTTTTCAATCCTCTTTTTGTGTGACATTTGCTAATATCTCATTGCTTCAAGAAGTTACAAGACTGAAGCAAGAATCAAAGTGAGAATATACCTACTGTTACATGGCAAATGTTTTGGATATAAGCAAAAGTACAGAAATGGGAACATATTTGTAATTTATCCTGGGGTAAATTCGAGCAGTAAAATTGCTGTACTAAAGAACATGCCTAATTTTGAAGTTTGATACTTGTTGCTGTATTGTCTTCCTGAAAAGTATCAATTTATATTACAGGTTAAGCATCCCTAATTAAAAAGTTTGAAATCATAAAGTTTGAAATTTTTGAGTAGTAAGATGATGCCACAAGTGGATAACTTCACTCCTGACCTTATGTGACAGGTTGCAGTCAAAGCTTTGTTTTATGCATGAAATTATTAAAAATATTCTTTAAGGTGGGCACAGTGGCTCATGCCTGTAATCCCAGCACTTTGGGAGGCTGAGGTGATTCCTGATCACTTGAGGTCAGAAATTCGAGACCACCCTGACCAGCACGGTAAAACTCCATCTCTACTAAAGATACAAAAATTAGCTAGGTTTGGTGGTGGGTGCCTGTAATCCCAGGTACTCAGGAGGCTGAGGCAGGAGAATTGCTTGAACCTGGGAGGCAGAGGTTGCAGTGAACTGAGATTGCACCATTGCACTCTAGCCTGGGCAAGAGAGTGAGACTCTGTCTCAAAAACAAATTCTTTCAGGCTATGTATATAAGGTGTTTAGATTTGGGTCCCATCCCCAAGATCGCTTACTATATACATGCAAATATTTCAAAATCTGAAAAAATCCCAAATCCAAAATACTTCTGGTCCCAAGCATTTTGGATAAGGGATACTCAATGTGTATCAGGGCTGTCTATATGAAAGAGATCATTATTTTACATTGTTACCAGCACTTGCAAAGAAATAACATTTTACATATAGGCTGTTAATTTAATTGATAGAGGGATTAACCATTTAAAAATAGCAGTTTTATTGAGATATAACTACTGAGATATAATTATTTAGATAATTCAAGTATCATACAAATCACTAAAGTAGACAATTCAGTAGCTTTTCATTGTGCAACAATCAGTACAATCATTTTTAGAACATTTTTTATCGCCCAAAAAAAAAACCCCATACTCATTAGCAATCACTCTCTGTTTATCCCCATGGTCACTTAAACATTTAAACATTCAGCAGTTTTCTTTTCATGTGTTCTTTATATATGAAGGATAGTAAAACTCTTCCCTATTATATATGTTATAATTATTACTTAAGTTTTTTTGATTATTCATGTCTTCTTTAATGACAGGAAGAAGTTTTAATTTTTATTTAACTATTTATATTTTCCTTTTGAATAGGTATAATTGAATATGTATAATTTGTGGGTTAGGGAAAGCACAAGGTAATGTATTTATAGATAACTTTTTTGAACTATATGTATATACTGAATGTACCGGATTTATTGCATTTAGCTAGGAGAGGAAACTAGGCCTTGATTGTTCCATGAAGATATGGGTCCATTCTTTTGGCCTAGAGTGCCTATAAATGTTGAGAATCAAACAAATATTTTGGGCACAATATATTTTCCTAACATGATGTGTATATTATAGTATTAGGTGCACCTTGACTTCTGGGTGCAGTTCTGTTCTCTATGTGTCAACTAAAGTAATCAAAATAAAGAAGGTAAATAACCAAAGGAATAAAGTCACTGTCACTTGGGAACATGCTGCAAAGATTAAGACTATTCAATTTTGAAAAGTCAAAGAGGAGAATGGCTAGAATGTGATACATGCTTATGTTAATGATTAGCAATTGCTGCATCTTGACTGAAGTAGTTTTTGTCTTAAGAATTCTAGGTGGTCCCAATGAAACTGTATAATAAAGGATCAGTTCAGCAGATTGTCCACGCCCTGCACAATCCAAAGAAAGGTTGACCCTTGCTCTGGAGGTAACCTCTAAGCCTTTATCCTCCCTTATAACGGTGTCTGTTTATGTGGTGGCCTTGGGCTAAGCCAGAAAATCTATGCAAACAATTCCATTATGCCTGACCTTGGCCCAGGCAGTATCAATGTGACCACTAGTGGGACTGGAGACTGAAGATCAGCCATGTGGGTGGACAGCTATGCCCATATAAATGACTCCCAATAAAAACTCTGGCATGAAGATTCAGGTGAGCTTCCCTGGTTGGTAATACTTTGTGCACATTGTTCCATATTGTTGTTGCGAGAATTAAGCTGTTCACAGAAATTCACTGTGTGAGGACAAATGGAAGCCTATATCTGGTTTCTCTTAAAGTTTGCTCCATGCACATTTTACCATTGCTGATTTTAATGTGATTTCTTTCACTATAGTATAACCATAACTGTGAGTATTACACTTTTTCTGAAGTTCTATGAGTCCTTCAAGCACATTATTGAGCCTGAGGGTGATCTTGGGGAACTCTGAACACAGGAATATGCCTTGGAAACTCTGGCATGGTTTCTTGGGTAGCTACATGTATCATTTGCCCAATTGCTCAATTATCCTGCTGGGAGAAATGATAAGAACAATAGAGATGGATGAACAGGTTGCAAGCCTCTAAAGTTGATGTATAACAGAAGCATACACTACTGTCTTCTAATTTTTAGGGAGTACCTTGAGTCGATAGGTAATTCACATGCAGGAAGAAGTCAAATAATAAAAGGGTGCTTTTAGATTTGATTTTATGAGTTGCCTCTTTTATATCTGCTGTCCTGGCCCCAGGTGAATGTACTCTATGCTCCTTAAGATGGAGACTTGGAGAAAAACCTGAAAAATGAGGACAATAAAGCCGTATTAGTAGAAGTTATTTAGAAACCAGAGAGAGAAAGGAAAATGTTTTTGGGAAACTCTTAAGATCTATAAACATGATGAGAGAACTCTTCCTGTCTCAATGAAAAGTCTTGACTGCAGCATGAGTGTAGCCTGTCTGGCGGTTATGGTGATAAATAAGTGATGTCCCTGAGCAGTGATGTCATAGTCACCAAGGAGGGGTAGTGGTCAAGAGCCAGGGCAGCAGGGGAAGATAGAGACCACCAGAAGGGGAGGATGAAATCAAATACAAATGCAGAAGAACTGTATTGGCTGCTTAGAGGAATTCGTTTTCTTTTTTTTGAGATGGAGTCTCACTCTGTTGCCAGGCTGGAGCGCAGTGTCACGATCTCGGCTCACTGCAACCTCTGCCTCCGGGGTTCAAGTGATTTTCCTGCCTCAGCCTCCTGAGTAGCTGGGACTACAGGCGTCTGCCAACATGCCTGGCTAATTTTTATGTTTTTAGTAGAGATGGGATTTCACCATGTTGGCCAGGATGGTCTTGATCTCTTGACCTCATGATCTGCCCGCCTTGGTCTCCCAAAGTGCTGGGATTATAGGCATGAGCCACTGTGTCTGGCTCTGTTTAGAGGAATTCTTAAGTCTCCCACAACTTCTAGGGAGTTGGGACTTGGATTTGAACGGCTTTGTTTCATAGACATTGGGTCTGACTACTTCAGTGAGCAAAATGTTAGTTCACTAACTATTATGGTAGCCCCTTTGAATCTCAAGGTTAGAATGAACTTTAAAAGTTGTCTAGGTCAGTCTCTTAAAGTCACCCGAGCAGAACCCAGTGAAGTCACATTAGCTACTCATAAGCTCATAGCTCATGGGCCTGAGCTGTGGTGCTTACAATGGGAATCCAGTCTTTGTTGGTTAATGAGACTCTTCCTGCTATGGGAGGTTTCAGTTTGTGGATTTTTGTTTGTTTAAAGTGACACAGATGATGGGTTTTCAGAGGGAGTTATATGTCTAATAAAAAATAATACATCAACAAAAGAAATGCTCAGGAAACAGTAGCATTAATCTTAGGTGTAGATGGGTTTTTTTTTCAAACAAGAAAATTCTTACAATAAACTCTTTTTGCATGCTGAAAGAGGAGGCTAGGAGCTAAGTCTCAGATGAGTGGTTGGAGTTAAATTCCTCCACCTTGTAAAGAAATAGACACCTTGGAATTGTCCTTTGGTGCTTGGGAAGTTGGGAACTGGGAGAAGAGAGATGACAGAAAAGAGCTAGAAAAAAGTTCCTGGGAAACATGGCAGGAGAAAATGACCTAAGGAGA
>NW_016107453.1:3103024-3129915 GCF_001604975.1 Cebus imitator | reverse complement strand
TTACAGGCACGCACCACCATGCCCAGCTAATTTTTTGTATTTTTAGTAGAGACGGGGTTTCACCATGTTGACCAGGATGGTCTCGATCTCTTGACCTTGTGATCCACCTGCCTCGGCCTCCCAAAGTGCTGGGATTACAGGCTTGAGCCACCGCGCCCGGCAAGGAGGCTAATCTTAATGTCTATTTTCAAGTTTCCTTATCCTATGGCTTTCTTTTGGGTTGATTTGAACACCAAAGCATGATGCATAGAAAAATAGGTTACATTGGATCTCATAAAAATTAAAAACTCTGGCTCTGTGAAAGCCCATGTGAAAAGGATGAAAAGGTAACATATAGACTGGGAGAAAATATTTGCAAACCACATATCCAGCAAAGGGCTGTTTCTAGAATATATAAAAAATCAACTAAACCCAATATATGAAGAAAAAAGTCAGGTAAAAAAAATAATTAGTAAAGGGCAAAATACATGAATAAACATTTCAATGAAAAAGATATAAGATGGCAAAAAAGCCCATGAAAAGATATTCATTGTTAGCCATTGGGGAAGTACAACTAGAAACTACAATGAGATACCAGTGCATACCTATCTGATGGCTAAAATATGGTGATGAAACCAAATGCTGGCAAGGCTGCAGAGAACCTTGACCACTCCTACATAGCTGGTGGGAATATAAAATGAGACAACCACTAAGAAGAAGAATAGCCTCTTACTTATAAAACTAACCTTCAATTGCCATAGGACCCAGCAATTGCACTTTTGGACATTGGTTCCAGATATTTGAAATGTTCATATAAAAACATGTTGATAAATGTGTATAAAAGCTTTGTTTGCCTTTAACAAATGAATAGTTACATCCGTACCATGGAATACTACTCAGCAATAAAAAGTAATGAAAGACTAATACACTCAACAACTTGGATGAATCTCCAGGAATTAGGCTGAGAAAAAAAGGCAACACCTAAAGGTTGCATACTATATGATCCTACTTATATAACATTTTGATAAAATTTTAGAGTTAGAGGGTAGCCTAGTAGTTGCTGGGAGTGTGAGAATGGACAGGGTAAGGAGGTGATTATGGTTATGTAAAAGCAGCCATTTCTCAATGTATACCTAGTTCACAACATTGTGTTATCCATCATAAATATGCATAATATTTGTCAATTAAAAAAATAACACTAAAAAATTTAGGACAATTCTTTTGTACTACTGAGAATGTTTTCAAGGGTAAACATTTATATTTTAAAATACAGGTTCTCATGGGATTTTGGAAGTCTTGTTCATAAGTAAAGATGTTATTTAAATTTAGGAAATTTTCTTTAGCTTTATCGATGTCACATAGATACAAATACCCCATTAACTTTGTTTAATAAATAAATGAATTCACTAGCTAGGCTTTTGAAATTATCTCTGAAATCAAACACTGTTTGGTGATCTTATCTTTCATCTTTGGGAGGACAAGCCTGGTTTATACTCTAATAACAAATGTCCTCATTTGTGACTAGACCTCCTCCTCTTGCCAATGTGTTCTTTAATTCTGCTGTGACAGTTGTTTGTCTACCCTAAGTCATCTCATCGCTTTTTCCTTGAGGGCAGAGACTTGATTTCATCCTGGTGTCACCTAGCCATAAGTTTAGGGTAAATGACAACCTCTCCTGACCCAGAGAGTGAATTATGACGGCTAAGGCAGTCATGGTGGACTTATTCTCTTTGAAGATACTGATTTAGGGATGGGCGTGTGACTACATCTAGCCAATAAGACCTGAGGAGAAGTCAATTGGGGGAGCTTTTGGAAACTTCCTTGGTAAAAACAATTGAGATACAGGAGGAAATTCACCTTCTCTTCACTGGGTATTTTTGTGCCTGCAGTTGTTGGCTGATGCTGCTGATGCCATGACTGGACTGGAAAAGCATCACATGACTTACTGAGGATGACAAAACTGACATAGAGAAGGCACAAGAGTTCTTGATGATATTGCTTTGCCACTTCATTTCCGTACCATAAGCCTTGTTAGTGTTTGAACTACTTCAAATTGGGTAGTTTGTGACTTGCATCAAAAACATTCCAATGGATTACTTAACGCTTACAGAAAATGGAATGAATGCATTTTAGTGAAAAACGTGTTCAATAATACGTAAAATAACCACTGTGATGGTCAATTTTGAGTGTCAACTTGATTGGATTGTTGAATGTAAAGTATTGTTCCTGGGTGTGTCTGTGAGAGTGTTGCCAAAGGAGATTAACTTTTGAGTCAGTGGACTGGGAGAGGCAGAACCACCCTCAATCTGGGAGGGCACCATCTAATCAGCTGCCAGAGCAGCTAGGATAAAAGCAGGCAGAAGATCGTGGAAGGACTAGACTGCCTGAGTCTTCCAGCCTTCATCTTTCTCCCGCTGAATGCTTGCTGCCCTTGAGTATTGGACTCCAAGTTCTTCAGCTTTTGGACTCTTGGGCTTACACGAGTGGTTTGCCAGGGACTCTCAGGTCTTCAGCCACAGACTGAAGGCTACACTGTCAGCTTCCCTGCTTTTGAGGTTTTGGGATTCAGACTGGCTTCCTACTTCTCACCTTGCAGATGGCCTATTGTGGGACTTCACCTTGCGATTGTGTGAGTCAATACTCCTTAATAAACTCCCTTTCACATATCCATCTGTCCTATTAGTCTTGTTCCCCTAGAGAACCGCAACTAATATAAACACAGTCCACAGTCTTACCTTTAGTCTTACCACGCTTGTGTGAGCCTCTCTCAGAATAGGATCATACACAGCAGCCTATTAGCAGAGCAAGAATTCTCTGAATTGCACCTCATTCTGGGCTGGTGCAAGTGATTCATCAGACAGATAAACTACTGGCTCTATGGTACCTATTCTTATGTTAAAAGATGTGTAAGCCTTGACTTCAGCTGGGTTGTCTATAGAAGGCACAAGAAATTCTTTCATGTTTGCTTCATGCTTCAAGTTTTGAAAAGAAATCCTAATCAAGGCTGCTTACCCTGTTCCCAGGCTTGAGGTGTCACCCTTGAAACTCCCAGAAATCTACACATTCTTCTTGATGTAGCCTGTCTTTGCTAGGCTTTTCTCCCCATCCTTGAATTAAAAAGGGATCCATTCCCCCTAAGAACTTAAGGGGTTAAAACCTCTAACTCTTCTGCAGGATCTTTTTCTGCCAATTTCTCATAAACGCCATTGCATATTATGTTTTCCCTCTTTTTTTTTTTTACTCTCACCTCCCTAATTTTCACCACTCTACTGAATCCTTTCCAATGGCATTTTAACAGTCACTCCCATCTTAATAAAATCCTCTACGTATTTATTTCACTTTGCCGTGTAATTTTTTCTCTTAAATAACAATTTGAGAGTTGTGTATGCTTAGTCTCCATTTTCTTCTCTCTCACTCACCATTCATTTAATCTTTTATAATCGGACTTCAGTATCCATCACGCCACTGAAACAACTCGTGTTATTGTCAACATGTCCTTAAATTCAGATACCTTTCTGTCTTTCTTGTTAAACTTCACAGAAGAATTTGACATTGTTGGGAAAAAAAAAAAAGCATTATTTCTTGACTTCCACGAAACCTCATTCTGGGTTTTTCTCTGACCTTGGATAGTTTGTCTCCTTTACGTTCTTTTTATCAATCTCTCATTCATGGCTATGGCCAAAGCTTATGATTGACATAGTGACAATTTTACATGTATGTGTGTATTTCAATATTTTATGTACACACACACATACATTTTAAATTCTCCTCAGCTCAAGACCTGTATATCCATCCTTTTCTGAACATATTTTCCTGAATGTTCTGCAGGCATCTCAGTCTCAACAAGTTCAAACTTTTGACTCATTGTTTCTCCTCTTCCTTCACTCTGTCCCCATTCTCACCTGCATATCATTTCCAGAGCTCTCAATTTCAGTAAATGATCATCTCTAGAGCCCTCCATTTCAATAAATGGCAATATCAGTCACCCATTTACTCCAGCCATAAATCATGGCTTCGATTTTCCTAACCTCCAAAATAAGAGAGTGACATGAGATTATCTCTAATGCTACTTTCAGTTCTTCAAGTTTGCAAAAATATTGAATAAAAAATGAATAAAAGGAATTTGAGGTGTGTTTTGCCAGAAGAGCCTCCTTCCTTATACTGTAAATTTTCCCATTATTGAAGGAAAGCCCTTTCTTTCTAGAATACATTAGCTTCCACTTATCGGGTTCTTTTCTGCCAGGTTTTCCTCATGAAATCATTAAAAGCAAGATGGATCTAAATTTAGATGCATCTTGAAGATAAGTTGAGGAGATAATCTTTTCAAAATTAAATAAATATAAATATTACAAAGATGCTCATCTTTTAATTGCTACATACTACTCAGGAGTACATAATTTAGATTCAAAATAAATAATACTTCTATATTCAAAAATAGATTTGAAGTAGGAAAATATTTCTACTCTCAGTGACCTTGACTTATCAAGGTCATCATCTCATCATTTTTATGAGATCATCATATCACTGGAGAGAAAGAATAACAAAATTTAATTTGCTAATTTAATTTATAATATTTCAAGGGAAGTCTGAATTATTCTGTATATTGGCATTTCTTTTCCTTTTTTTTAGAAGCAGGGTTTTGCTTTGTCACACAGACTGGAGTACAGTGGCATGATCATAGCTCATTGTAACGTCGAATTCCTGGGCTCAAGCGATCCACCTGCCTTAGCTTCTTGAGTAGCTAGCACTGTAGGCATGTACCACCACACCTGGCTAATTTTTAAACTTTTTTGTAAAGACAGTGTCTCACCATGTTGGCTAACTTGGTCTTGAACTCTTGGCCTCAGTGATCCTCCCACCTCAGACCCCCAGGATGCTAAGATTACAGGTGTAAGCCACCACACCTGGCTTTTATGGGCATGTCTTAATATTGGCAACAGTTTTTAGTAGGTATGCGTGATTCTCCAGATATTCTAATAGATGTTCCAGGAGAAACCTGAGACATCTGAACTTAAAAACCAAGTAGGCAGAGGCCTCCAAATTTGGAGTGTTTCTTAGGGATAAACTTGTCAATCTCTCTCTTTTATTTTAAGATAATATAGCTGGGTTTGGGAAGCTAAGTAATTTGCCCAAGCTTATACAACTTATGAAAAGCCTAAACAGGACCATAACCCAGGTCTCTAGGTTTCTAGCCAGTGTTGCAGGTGTAAGAATAGCAAATGATAAGGAAAACTTGAGAATTCACTCTTAAATTGTGGCTTATTTCCTTCTCTGTGAAAATAAACTCACTGTTTCAGAAATACTTTTACCATTCTTGATATTTGCAAGCAGAATTTCAGCCACAAATTGCAGCTTGGGAGCAGTTTTCCTGCTAGAGGACATCAAGTATCCTGTCATAAGAAAACAAAATCAAACTAGATTGGTGAGGTTCTGGTTTTCAGGTGGAAACCATGAAGAATCTGATGCAGAATACCAGTAGAACATTGCAGCTGGGATTTTTCTGGAGATGATCCTTTTCTTTGAATTAATCTTTGCAAGTCTCTTCCCATCCATGGCTGGGGACCTTGGCCTGCATTATTTATTGGATCTCAGGCACATTGTGTATATTTAAAATGCAATTACTAGAATAGTACCTGTTTTTCTTGGAAACAAACTTGCCCACCCAAGTCACATTCTAGGTGAATATTTTCTGTTAAACAATATTTTCAATCTTTTAGATATTAAAAGAGAGACTATTCTATTAATATGTTTCTATATTTGTTTATATGAGGTCAGTTCTGTGTCCTTACTGAGTTCTGTATTTCTAGTTGTTAAAGATGCCTAGTATGTATTAGGTATTTAAATATCATTAGTTGATAATGGGAGTTGCAGAGTGAGAGAATGAGTCAGGGAATTTTGAAATGAAGTAAATATAGAAGATCCTGCTTTAATTAATTATTAACTAGCTTGCCTGCAAGCACCTAAATCAGGCCAAATATTCAGTGCATTATTCACCTACTTGGACTGTGGTATTTGGTGTGATCCCAATCTGAGACAATATTTGCATCAGAAAATGTTTTGTTCATAGCCTGGCACCAGTGGAAACTCAAAATTAAATCTAGAGCAGGAGAGGCACTAGAACTACCCATTCTAAGTAATTGAGGCTTGGGCCTTGTGTCATTATTAAAATGAGCAAACTACTTTAAACAAACCAAGAGAACAAACTTAAAAGCATTTTTAGTCAATAAAACTCAAATGATTTTATGTAATTTAATCAACTGTTATTAGATGCTAATTCCAGACACCCTATCAGTTTCCTCAGATATGAAATGAATAAGATGCCATCTTCCCTCTGAAGGTACTTTAATTAAAGAAGAAAGAGACAAATATAATATAGAACAAAATGATTGTTATATATGCTTAGTGAATATAGAAGCAATATGGTTGGGAGCAGAGAAGCTATTTGGTTAATGCTGATGTGGGAATCAGGGACAGATTCATGGGGAAATTGGTATCTGAGTTAGAGTTTGAGTGATAAAGAACATTTTGGGAGAATGGGAAGGGGATATAAGATCCAAAGCTTAAAGAAATGAATGGGCAAAACTCGCCAAAACACTGTAATTTAAAAAGACATTAGATGAGGCAATACTTATGCCATATTTTTCTTTAATATGAAGCAGTTAAGAGCATTCTAAGGTATAAATAACCTTTACCCAGAATTGGGTAAAGTCTGGAATGCCTTTCAGAGAAATGCATATAACCATTAATAAATCTTATGAGATTAAGACAGTATAATGAGTTGCCAAAACCAGAGACCAGCCAGGCAACACTTTAAACAACTTGGTCTTGCTCTTATAATAATGTTTTAAGGCCAATTAAAATATTTTATTCACTTGATTGCATGCTTTCAAAGTTTACATGTGAGTCCTGTAATGTAAACAAAGATGTTCTCCACCAAAGTTGCCTTATCATTCTCTGACTTTCAGGACTTGCCCAATATAGGCATGGTTGAAGCAGGTTTTATTACTGAAGCCCATGGAATTTATCTTCTGACTAATTAGGCTTTGATTTGAGAACCACAGACGATGCATTTTCTCCACATTGTCTCTTCTGTTCCTGCAAACCCCAGAGAACATGCTGTATGAGTATGATGGAAATCATTTCACTTTCTCTGACTTATGGTTAGTGAAGAGGATTTCAGGCTGGCATCAAGTTACAGGCTTGTTGTCTTCATTTTTTTTTTCTTTCAAGATTTCTCATAGAAATGGTATGTTCCAGGGTAACCACTCTCCCCACCCCCAGCCCCTTTCTTGAGACAGGATTCCAGGAAGCAGTGCCACTATGTGTGATTGGATGTGTAAGTGACAGACAATTGACTTGTTGGGTCACTGTTCCCAAAATAGTGTGCACAGAGCATTTTGTTCCAAGCAGGGTGCTATTTCTCAGGAAATTCTTTGAATGTCAGTTTTTCCTTCAGTCACACTCCCCTTGCTTCCTAAAAGGACTTGGGAGTCACAGTAAAAGATTAACATGAAGCGAGACTGTTAAAATGGGCACAGAGAATCAAAATCCAAAGAGAAGAATGAGTAGGAGAGAGGAAAATATGCCAACCAAACTAAACCCTAGAGCTGGTGTCAGGATCACAGCTCTGTGGACATTTTAGCGTAGGCAGTTCTGGAGGAGGGGCAGGCATCTTGTGCATTGTGGAATTTTTCACAGCACCCCTTGCCTGTGCCGACTAGGTGCCAGTAGTGATCTTCAGTTGTGACAATCAAAAATGTCTCTGGACATTGCCAAATGTCTCCTGGTCAGGGGGTGGAGGAGGGGTGCAAATAACCTCTAGTTGAGAACATCTCACCAGATTTAATATGAAACTATCTGACTTTATACTTCTAAATCATCTCTCCCTGAATAGTAACTTCAGAGAGTGTAAATTCCAATATCGTAATATAGTACTTGGCCATCATAAGTCCTGTTCACAGAGCACAGTTGGGACCTCAAACTGGGATTCAAACCTTGGCTTTCCATTTGCTATTTGTGTGGTCCGTATGTCTCAATATCCTTACTTATAAAATGGGAATAATGGTTGTGAGGATTAATTGACATAATGTTTCTGAAGCACTTATCACAGTATCTGGCATGAAGTAACTGCTCTATAAATTCCAGTAAGAGTGTGTGTGTGTGTGTGTGTGTGTGTGTGTGTGTTTTAAATCTTATTTCTCTGTCCAGAGTCATGGCTAGGATAAGGAAGAGAGACAACATTTGGTACTGACTCACAGTGGAGGAAGAGGTGGAGAAGTGTAGCATGATAATACTCAGGAGATAGTCTAGAGAACTCTGATATAGGTGCTCAGTGTGTAGTTCCATTTGATGCTGCTATAAGAGAATACCACAGAACAAACAATTTATGAAAAACCGAAGTGTATTTGGCTCCTGGTTCAGGAGGCTGTGAAGTCCAATATCAAGGTGCCAGCATCTGGCAAGAGCCTTCTTGCTGTGATCTCATGGTGGAAGTGTGAGAGTGAGAGAGAGAGCTGAACTCACTTTCGTAGCAAGTCCACTCTTGAGATAATTAATTCACTCCCACAATAATGACATTAATCATATATGATGGCAGAGCCCTCGTTACTTAATCACCTTTCATTAAGCCCCACCTCCCATTGGAGATCAAGTTTCTAACACAAAAACTTTGGGGGGGTACACTCAAATCATAGCACTTGGAAAGGTCTCAGTATCTTAAAGATACTAGACATATCCTAGGGAACCCTCATTCCTTATCCCTTTCCCTTCATTTAGAAAGAGGTTAAACTGAATGTTAAGGAAAACCTAAGAAGAGCCCAGAGGGAAGAAATTACTCTGGGTGGCCACGGAGTATAGCGAAGAGGTAAAATCCTAAAGGAAAGGGTTTTTTCCTACCAACTGTTAACATGGTGTCTTGTTGAGGAGTCAGTATGAGGATGAGGACATGTGGGTTGCACGAGAGTGGAGAAGCAGTCCCCAAACTCCACTTCCTTGTGAAATCTTTTGTGAGATGGAAAATACAACTTGCAAGAGAAGTCTTGTTCAACGTCACAAAAGCCTTGCTTTTGGAAAGGCAAAAAGAAATCATTTATTTATGGTGCATTCTGCAAAAAAATTTAACTCTCAGACAGTAGCTACTATTGCCTTAGAAGTACTGCCTCACAGAGTTGAGGGTACTGGCTGACGACTTTGAGGCATTCAAATTGAATTATGATGCAACTCATTTGCCCAAAGGCGGAGAATGTCTAGTCAAAATGTGACCTGTGTAAGCAGTTGATTCAGTGCAAACCATTGCTTACAAAGGAAGCCTATTTAGAAATTATTCAGAATAAGAAACCTTTAGAGTTAAAAAGCTCTGAATTCTTGTTCTGGGAACTGGACAGTGAAAACTTAAGCAAGATAACTTTAGTATGTGCAGCCATTTCCATGTAGGACAAGAGAGCTTCCACTTTGTGGATTTGGTGAAGAAATATTTCAGTTCACTGGTTCCCTTTTGAGTCATTATGAGCAAGTGAGAGAAAAAGGGGCTCTGTTTCAGTGGGAAATACTTAAATTCAGAGGGATTAAAATATCTATGATTATTTTGTATCACCCTCAAGAGAATCCGCAACCTCACTTTAAATAATATTCTAGAAAATTTACATTTGGAGTAGAAAAGACAATGACGTCCATATATGGGTCTCCTAGGACATATATCTGCTACTGTTAGGAACCAAGTATCTGGCTTCGTTATGCTTTGCTGAAGGTTCTGGTAGGATCTTTGACCTTCATTTTAGGGAGAAAACAAAGACCTCCCTTATGCTACTGAGGTGAGAGGTAAAGTTCTTATAAGTTAGCTATCTGACAGCCCAGCACACAATTTTGCAATAGGAACGGTACTTACACATCATCTAGGGATAATGCCAGAAGCTTCAGGGTAGAGCTTGGGTCTTGTTTTGAAACCCAGGGGTCCCAGGTGGGCCTAAGATCCCTGACATCTGGAGAGATCTCCTGTCAGCTAGTAGACCAGTTCGGATCCTTGCCAGTGTGTAAAATTCAACAGGACCTCTGCTTGTTTGCCAGGGCTGCTATAACAAAATGCCAACAGTCTAAATGTCTTAAACAACACAAATTAATTTTTTCACAGTTCTGGAGGCTAGAAATCCAAGATTAAAATGTTGGCTGGTTATTTTTCTCCTGAGGTCTCTCTCCTTGGCTTGCAGATGGCCACATTCTTGCTGTGCCTTCACATGGCCTTTTCTCTGTGCATGCTCACCCCTCATATTTCTTCTTCATGTAAGTACAGCAGTCCTATTAGGTTTTGGGCCCACCCTTATGACCTCATTTAACTTATTACCTTTCTAAAGATTGTATGTCCCAATATAGTCACATCAGAGGTTAGAGCTTCAACATATGATTTTTTAGGTGGTCAAAATTCAGTCCATAGAAGGACCTCAGAGCAATGACCTTCAATCCATCAAGAACCTGGAGGGGAAGGAACTCATGTCACTGACCTTGAGATGCTCCATTTCTTGTGCTCTAGAGGAGACCGATGAGGATCTGCCTCTTCCTTCTTGTCCTATCTAGGAGCAGGTGATGGGCTAACATGGGGAGAAGGGTACTTCTTGGATAAAACTTGAGGAAAGGGAGAGCAAGGTCTGATTTCCTCTGAGTTGAGAATGAGATGATGGAGCTCTGAAATGAAAAAGAAGTGATATTTCCATACAGGGGACACTTGGGAGAAATCCTTTATCTCTTTGGCCAATCCATGAAATAAGGCAAGCACAAACAGAGCGGATACTCTGCAAGTGGCTGGGTGCTGCATGCTACACAGTAAGATTCCCCAGTATTGTGGGGAAGAAGTAGAATGCATCCTTTGGACAGGCTTCAAGAGTTAGGTTAGGTAGAGGATGGCTTTTTGCTTCCACCAACCTCCAGTGGTCCCCATGGCATGATACATGGCTCACAGAAGGAAGCCCAGGGTAAGAGAAGGGCATGCTTTTTGGGAAGAGGAATAACATCTGTGAGGAGACCACCTCTAGCTGAGGTCTTAGCCTCTTGGGGATACAATGAAAGAAAGACCATCTTTTAACTCTTTCTCATACTTTTCTGATACCCTGATTCCTTGCTCCACATCCATAGAGGAAGCATATGGAGCTGAATAATTGACAGCCACATTGGAGGCTGAAGCAAAAAAAGCAGGGGCACCGAAGGGGCACATAGAGGAGCTAAAGGGACTGTGGGGTCCTGTGGGAGGAGAATTCTTACAGGACTTGCCAGCCATGAGACAGGTGGCTGTGAAAGGATGTCTCATGAGCCAATGTTAAAGAACCCATGATTATAAAGGAGTTGGGAAGAATGAATTTGTGGAAGGAAAGAATTCACTCCTGAGACACCAACTACTGCCTACCCCAAGGCACACCAACTGTTTATGTGTAAGAGGATATGACTTGACTAAGGAGTAAGACCTGTTGTTTATGATCTTCTAGGCTCCATGTGTTGTTATAACAGATTCCAGTAAAGCTATTTCATAATAAATTTTATAACTCCTTTTTTTATTATCAAGGGTATTATGCTAATTAGCATAATGTTGTTGCTCTTGCCAATTCTTTAATGACCACTCTTTATCAGATAGGTTTCTGTGCAGACTGGAGTCCTGAATTCTCCTGAGCCTTGGTCAGTGCCTTGTAGTCTCACTAATTTTTCAAGAGCATATATTAAAAAAAAAATCTCATGCCCCCTTTGTTTCAAATCATAGCTCTTAAAATTAAAAAAAAAATGCAATAATTTTTGGGGTACAGTTGGCTTTTGGTTACATTGTGTATTAGTCCGTTTTCATGCTGCTGATAAAGACATACCCAAGACTGGGAAATTTACAAAGGAAAGTGGTTTAATTGGACTTACACTTCTGTGTGGCTGGAGAAGCCTCACAAATGTGGAAGACAGGGAGGAGCAAGTCACATCTTACATGGATGGTGGTGGGCAAAGAGAGGAGTGCTTGTGCAGGGAAACTCCCCTTTTTATAATCATCAGATTACAAGAACAGCATGGGAAAGACCTGTCCCCATGATTCAATTACCTCCCACCAGGTTCCTCCCACAACACATTGGAATTCAAGATGAGATTCGGGTGGGGAGACAGCCAAACCATATCACATGGATAAGTTCTTCAGCAGTGACTTCTGAGATTTTAGTTCATCTGTTACCTGAGCAGTGTACACTATAACCAATATGTAGTCTTTTATCCCTCACACCTTTCCCAACCTTCCCACTCCTGAGTCCCTAAAGTCTGTTATATTGTTCTTATGCCTTTGCATCCTCATTGCTTATCTTCATTTATAAGTGAGAACATACAATATTTGGTTTTTCATTCCTGAGCTAAGATAGTGGCCTCCAGCTCTATTCAAGTTGTTGCAAAAGACATTATTTCACTCCTTTTTATGGCTGAATAGCATTCCATGGTGTATAGATACCATATTTTCTTTATCCACTCATTGGTTGATGGGCACTTAGGTTGGTTTCATATCTTTGCAACTGTGAATTGTGCTGTCATAAACATGAGTGTGTGTGTGTGTCTTTTTCATGTAATGTCTTCTTTTCCTTTGGGTAGATACCCCAGTAGTGTGATTGCTGTATTGAATGTTAGTTCTACTTTTAGTTATTAAAGGAATCTCTATACTGTTTTCCATAGTGATTGTACTAATTTACATTCCCACCAGCAGTTTAAAAGTGTTCCCTTTTCACCATATCTATGCCAATATCTATTTCTTTTTGACTTTTTAATTATGGCCATTCTTGCAGGAGTATGGTGGTATCTCATTGTGGTTTTAATGTGCATTTCCCTGATGATATGTGATGTTGAACATTTTCTAATCATGGCTCTTTAGCTAGTCATTACTCACACTTTTGGCTTTCTCAAATTTCTCCTGAAGCTCAAGTGTGAGGGAAATGGAGCTCAAAGCACCAAATATTTCCTGCTGTTTGGAGATTGATTGTGACCTATACCAGGCACAGTAAGACTTGTTAAGTTCTTCCTCATATCTGGCTATTATCAGGGTCTCTGTTATCACTCACCCAAGGAATTGTGTGTTAGTGGACACCTTTTTGGCTGGTTTGGTAGCCTGTATTTCAAAAAGGTAATGACAAGTTCAATAATTTACAAACCACATGGCTTATTTGTTTCAAAGTATTCAATATAAATAGCAAAATTATTAGGATTAAAATCTGAGAAGTCAATACAAGATTATAGTTAGTGTATTATTTAGCTATTGTTATGTAACAATATTGTCACACACTTAGTAGCTTAAAACAACACACATTTTTCATCTCACTTTTAGCAGTTTAAACCAACACACACTTATAAATTTCTGTACATCAGGAGTTTGAGTGTACCATAGCTGGGTCTTCTGGTCCTTGGCTTCATGAGTTGAAACCACAATGTCAGATGGGGCTGCAGTCTCACCTGAAACTCAATTGGGGAAGGATCTGCTTCCAAGTTCATGTGGTTGTTGGTAGAACTCAGTTCCTTGTGGCATGTTAGATTGAGGGCCTCAATTTCTTGCCCATTGTTAGCTAGAGGCTACTCTTTCTTCTCAATATACCCATTTGCTCCCTCAGAGGCCATAAGGGTGAAAGTTTCCTTGCAAGAAAGACATTAGAATCTTATGCAATGTAATGACATATATTCTATCAATTTCATCATACTCAATTGGTTAGAAAGAAGTCACAGGTCCTGCCCATCCTCTGCCCTCAAGGGGAGAGGATCATACAAGAGATTAAGTGCCAGCAGGATATTATGAGTATCAGGTGGATCAAGGGGACAATTTATAGTGTGCCTGCCAGTTAGCAATACTGAAAAACTAGTAATAGTCATGTCCAGAATTAGAAGTAAATGTAACTGTCATTGTACATTTATGATTTGCTGAAATACATAGGGGAAAGAGGTAAAATGATCATAGGACCTCATTTCTGGTCACTTGGGAATGTTCCATGTGAGAGTGGTGAGCTTGTCCTCCTCTCTTTCCTGACAGCTGCAGCCTTAAGTTGTACAAAAGGAGGCATCAACTTGGATCTGTGAGTTCTCGGAGGGGGCAATACTGAATAGGAAACTAGATGCCCTCTCTACTCTCTCCTGAAGATGCTGAGTGCAACTAATGGACTGCCAAAGGGACACGCTTCTTTATCTTTTTAGGACTTTTGTGTTCTCTGTGTATATCCTGATAAGAAATAAGTGTGCTAGGAGTAAATCAGGTTTCATTGTAGCTATTTTATTCTGTCTCCTATATCCCTTGTTTATTATAAGGGGTGTTCTTGTTATCATCTTCTTTTGCTGCTTTTTGGGCCACTTCAGAAGTAATTCTTTCTTTTTTTTGAGACAGAGTCTCACTCTGTCACCAGGCGCCAGGCTGGAGTGTAGTGGCATGATCTCGGCTCACTGCAACCTCTGCCTCCCGGGTTAAAGCAATTCTCCTGTCTCAGTGCCTCAAGTAGCTGGGACTGCAGGTGTGTGCCACCACACCCAGCTAATTGTTGTATTTTTAGTAGAGATGGGGTTTTACCATGTTGGCCAGGATGGTCTCAATCTCTTGACCTCATGATCCACCCTCCTCGGCCTCCCAAAGTGCTGGGATTACAGGCGTGAGCCACCACGCCTGGCCAGAAGTATTTCTTCCTCAAATTCTCTCTTGTCTTAGCAGCTTCCCCCTCACTTTAAAATGTTTATTCAAACTCACTTTAAGCACTCTTTTCCACATAACAAATAGGAATCCACAATAACTTAAATATATCCTTGGATATTAGACTACCTGCTAGGTATTTCAACTTGACTATCTTAGGTTGGGTAACTAAGTCCCCAGTAACAGACTCTGACAGAATTTGAGTGTAGGTAGTTCATGTGGGAAGTGATTCCAGGAAATAGCAGCAGGGAGTAGGGAAGTGAGTTAGGAAAAATAGAGAAAACTATTAAAGAGTGTGATATTAAGTAGGTCACTGCTGGATACAGCTGAGGTTTAGTTCTGCCAGGGGGATACTATGCAACATGCCTCAGAGTTGTTGCACCTGCTCTCATCCCAGGATGAGGCAGCTGGGGTTTTAAATTATTGGTTGAGGACTGCTTCTGGGGGTACATCAACTCCCTCGTCTGCTCCATGTGACCCATGTGGCCCCTGAGGTGAGAGAGTAGTTGGTGTTGGCAGTCAAAAGAGTTGGTTTGGGAAAACTTATCACATCTGCTTAACTGTACCTCACCGTGTCTCCTGAAAAGAACATGGTCATACTCATCAGCTCATTCTCTTTTATGATGACACAGTTTCCTCTTTTAACACCTCTATCTGTTGAGCATTACCACACCTCCATCACTTAGGCTTGAGTTTACTGGGTTATCCTCATTCTTTTAATAAGGTTGCCAAGGCTCAGAATGTTCAACTGTGATACAGTTGGGATGTTTGTCCCCTCCAAATCTCATGTTGAAATGTGATACCCACTGTTGGAGGTGGGGCCTCGTGGAAAGTCATTGGATCATGGGGGCTGATCTCTCATGAATGGCCTATCACCATCCCCTTGGTGATGAGTGAGTTTGTGCAAAAGCTGATTGTTTAAAAGAGCCTGACCCCCTCCTCGTGCTCTCTCTCTTGCTTTCTCTCTCACCATATAACATGCCTGTTCCTGCTTCACTTTCCATCATGAGTAAAAGCTCTCTGGGGCCTCATCAGAAATGGGAAGATGTCAGTGCCATGCTTGTACAGCCTGCAGAACCACAAGTCAATTAAACCTCTTTTCTTTATAAATTACCCAGCCTCAGGTATTTCTTTATAGCAACACAATGGACTAAGACAGAGTGACTTATCCAATATTCCATGACTTGTAAGTGACAGAGTTTTGCACTACTCTACGTAGCAAAGGTGTCCCATTGGTGGAAAGGGCTGAAGCAGCGTTGTGTGCAGAAGCTTTGACCTTGTAAAGTCAGATAATTTAACCTGAGGCAACAGGAATCACAGTCCAGTATCATTTTTCTCTGGGCTTTCTGTTTCTGAATTTTCTGTTTCCTCTGAGTTGAAATTGGTTCACTAGCTCTCTGTAGTTATACAGATAATTTAATAAGTTTACCGAATCTTTGTCTCATATTTTAGTCCATTTTCTTTTGCTATAATAAAATATGACAGATGGAGTAATTTATAAAGAAAAGAAGTTTATGCAACTCACAGTACTAAAGGCTGGGAAGTCCAAGAGCGTGGCACTTGCACTTGGTGAAGGCCTTCATGCTGCATCATAACATGGCGGAAGGTGAAAGACAAATAACAGAGCCAAGGGAGTTTGCATTGAAAACAAAGCCACTCCTACAATAACGAACCCAATGCAGTGATAGCAACATGATTCCACCACTCCTTTCGTGAGGGCAAAGAGATTAGGTTTCTAACACATGAACTTTTGTGGGACACATTAAAACCATTGCAACTTGCTACCAATTCCAATTAGTTCTGAAACATTAGACAAAGCACATACTCTCTCTGGAGCTAATTTTTCACACTCAGTGATTTTTGGTGACCCTTTCAACCCTGACAATGTGAGACAGGTGAGAAAGGCTTTGCTTTTACAGTGGGCTAGATATAAATAAATAAGGTGAGAGTCAGCTTTATTTGTTTTTAATGTAGACCGTGGTTTGGATAACTTTCATATGTCAAGCAGAAAATATTGTAGACATTTAAAAATGTCTATGGGCATATTCTTTGCTTTCTTGTGCAAGCCTTTAAAGTGTTACAAGAATAGCAAGTGATGTGGGTAACTTGGGCCAATAATGGTATTAATAAAAGCTGTGAAACATAATGTACTAGAGAGAGCATCTCCAGGAGTCACACACAGGCAGCATTCCTCTCTTCTTGTGTGAGTTTCTGCAGGTTGTCAGCAATCTGAGGGAAACATCTTTTCTTAGGGAAAGCTAAGATATTCAGTTTTATCCCAGAGTGAGTATCAAATTATCTGTGGGTATAAGGAATACACAATGGTAGAGATTTTATTCCTAATGAGCAGAGACTGGGAACACATTTGGAAGTGTATCATGATGTTTCTTTTCCTACCTCAGTCTAGTGATCTCATTGGGTTGAATTCTCTGTGGTTTGGCTTCAAACTCTTTTCATTCCAATCTTCATCTTTTCAATTTGCTGCCCCATTTTATAGTCTACGTCTTTCCTTCAAGGATCCTGCTGCATTTTATCTTCTTGATGTCTCATCTTTTATGCAACCTGTTGCGTGCCTTCTCTGTCTCTTTTAGTGCATTTTATGTGGCAAATGGGGGTGGAGACAGAATGAAGAGAGACCAGTAAACCTATATTTTTTTAAAAAGCTTTGTAGAGTGGATAGAGAAACCGAGACACCAAGAGAATAAAGGACTCAGTCTGCGTTATGTGACACAGGTAACCAAGGGAATAAACTTCAAGTCATTTGATTTTTACTATAATCTGTGATGCAATGAGATGACTCCTTCCTCTACATCAGGGTTGGCAAATTGTGACTTAAGGCCCAAATCCTGCTCACCACAGGTGCTTGCAATTAAAAATATTTTTATATTAGTTTTTTGCTTTACTTTAAAAAATTTTGCATAATTTCATAATCACAGGAAAGTTTTAAAAATAGTGCAGAATAATGAAATAAACACAAGCATTTTTTTTTTTTTACTGAACTGTTAAAGTTTCAAATATGGTGTCCATGTCTTATGAACGCTGTTCTTTTCTTATGAACTGATTCTTAAAGGACATAGACAATTCAAAAACACCTCAGTCAATAAATTTCATCATACTTTAAATAAATAATCATATACTGAGCCATAAATGAAGCTCCCTCAAAACAGAGCAAAAAAGAATCACTGGCATTATATTTTCTGATTATACATAATTTAAGGTGAAAATAAATAATAACATAAACGCAACAATAAATTAATAGAAAGATGACAAAAAGTAAATCTGTAAATGTTTGAAAGGGAAATAGCAGATTAACCCTGAAAAAAGTAGAAATAAACAGTAGATACACAGTAGAAATGGCCGAAATAGAAAACAAATGTGAAATAGAATGAAGACCAAAAGTTGGCTTTATCAAAACATTGTTAATTCAGTGTATATCTGGCAAGATTGGTCTTTGATCAAAAACAGCAAAAATACAAATTACCCATGTCAAAAATGAAGGGGGCCATCATAAGATGGCACAGTCTATAAAAAAATGACTATCCTCTAAAAATATCAATGTCATAAATATGAAGAATGATACAGAAATGGTTCAAGCTTAGAGAGAACCAAAGAGACACAATGAGTTAATACAATATGTGATATTGGATATTATTTTGTAACGAATGATACAGTCAAAACAATTTACAAAATATATAGAAAGTCTGTAATCTGTATAGAAGTTTTTCTTCTTTTCAGTATTAATGTCATTGGTACCTGAGTTGTGCAATTAAATTTTTAACAGAATACAGACATAACTGTTTAGGTATTGTCTATGTCTGCTTTTACACTGTCACCAGAGTATTAGCTGCAGCAGAGATTGTATATGCCACAAAGCCTAAAATATTTTCCCTCTAGCCAATTGTGGAAAAATTAGCTGAATCTAGAAAGTGATGAAGGCCTTGAAATAGCATGGGCTTGATATTTCTGATAACTGATTCTAGAAATATGGTGCAAAGCCTAATTGAAACTTACAGAGATCACCAAAAAGCTCATCCATCTATAGGGATATTCTTTTCCATCATCCTCGCAATGAGAGTTGGGAGTTGTTATTGCACCCTCTTCTTCTCAGTCAAGATAGAAGCAGGAAGAGGCCTTAGGCAATTGCTGCATTGTGGAACTTTATAGATTTGGTGTGGTAGTTTGTACTTTATGGAAAGAAGTCCAGAAAATATCCTACGAGTGATGACAATTCAGTCCTTGTTCAGTTTGAGTGCAGGATGCAGATCCCAGGCAGGACCAGCTACATAATTTGTCATGTTCAGTGTGTAGTAGTCCATTTTAAGACTGGGTAATTTAAAAGGAAAAAGAGGTTTAAGGGACTCACAGTTCCACATGGCTGGGGAGGCCTCACAATCATGGTGGAGGATGAAAGCCATGTCTTACATGGCAGCAGACAAGAGAGAATGAAAGCCAAGTCAAAGAGTAAATCCCTTATAAAACCATCAGATCTTATGAGACTTAGTATCATGAGAACAGTATGTGAGAAACTGCCTCCATGATTCAATTATCTCCCAGAGGGTCTCTCCCACAACATGTGGGAGTTATGGGAGCTACAATTTAAGATGAGATTTGAGTGGGGACACAGCCAAACCATATCATTCTGCCTCTGGCCCCTCCCAAATCTCATGTCCTCACATTTCAAAACCAATTATACCTTCTCAACAGTCCCACAGAGCTTTAACTCATTTCAGCATTAACCCCAAAGTCCACAGCCCAAAATCATATCTGAGACAAGGCAAGCAGTCCCTTCTGCCTATGAGTCTGTAAAATCAAAGCAAGTTAGTTACTTTTTAGAGATGATGGGGCTACAGGCATTGGGTAAATACAGCTGTTCCAAATGGGAGAAATTGGCCAAAACAAAGACCCCGTGCAAGTTCGAAATCCAGTGGGGTAGTAAAATCGTAAAGCTCCAAAATGAGCTCCTTTGATTCCTTGTCTCACATCCAGGTCACACTGATGAAAGAGGTGGGCTCCCGTGCCCTTGGGCACACTGCAAGATGAAAATGCTGGGATCTTGCTAGTAAGCTCTCAAGAATTTTAAGATGGCAACAGCTGATCATTAAACCAAGTGCAGGACCCACTGGAGCACAGAGTCTTGTGCAAATGCACAGATTGCATGCCCAAAAAGCTGGCCCTGATCCTAGGACTTTGGAGCTCAAAGGGACATCAGAGGGCAACTATCCATTCATTGTGACAATTGCATTTTGAAAACCAGCTATGCCAGATGGCTCAGCTGACTACCAGAAGTGAGAGTACAGCAGACCTCAGTAATCCTGGAGAGGGGCCGCAGCAGGCCTACATGCTTCTCTAACTTGGAATGAGTTGCAGGATTGTATACTTTCTGGATCTAAAAAGCCTGTCTGGATCCACAAATCACTGAGCTCCAGCCTATTCATCAGCTCCCCCTGGTACCTGGAAGTTATTTTTAGGTAACCTGTCGTGGGGAGGTTTGACATGTTATTTTCATGCCTGAGGATTGGGGTTCACGGGAAATGTTCCAAAGAATTCAATACAGTGCAACACACATACTAATAAAGGCACATTGTTTTTATTTTTGTTGCCTTACTATTAAGAACATCTATTCTTATTCATCTTCTCTTCTGCTCGTTGCCCTTCCTAACTTAGTTTTCTCCAGCTTCATAGTTCTCTCTTGTGTCAGTTGCTGAGCTTCTCATGGCCACATGGGTTTCCTTTCCCTCATTGGCTGCCAACCCCTCTGGTTCTCTGCGATGAATGAGTTGGTGTTGTTGCCAACTTCCTTTTTGTCTCTTCCAGGTTCCTTCCTACTTTTACTCCTTTGCTATGGTCATATTTGCTTCTGAATTTCTAGATCTTAAATTCAAAAGTTGACCTCTTTTTGTCCCACCTAACCTGATTACGCAGAGCAACTCCTTCTAAAACAGGGCTCTTGCCTTTCCTGTTCTGTTGTTTTCTTGATCTCCTATTCAGTCTTCCATTTACATTAGAATACTAAGGTGTCAGGAAATAACTGACCAGTCAGTCTGCATGCCTTAGTGCCTTCATTTTTTTGTCTTAGGACCACAATCTAGCTGTATTTAACCTTCCATTTTCTTAGAATCTTACTAGTTTATTTGTCTAACTCTTCCATATGGCTGAGAGGAAGATCATCCATTATACTTCTTCCTTTGCCCCTAAAGTAAAAAGAATTACTGAGAACACATATTTAAAATGAATCTCAAAGCAAGTTGTCATTAATAATAAACACTTGAAAGTCATAGAGATCTTTACTCAGTTTACTCAGAAAATGACGAAATGGAGAAATTCATTCATAATGCAGAGTCACATCTGCCATATTTCCTCTGCTTGCAGTCTCTCTCCTATACCCAGGAAAAGCTCCTGAACAAACTCTTTCTGCTGCCCCACAAGTGTCCTCCTAGCGCTCCTTCATGTAAACCCCCTCTTGGCCTTACGCTCACTCTTATCCTAGTCATTATTGTCCACTCTCTTGTCCTAATGCACCTGACCAACTCAGTCCTTTCCTCTGGCCCTACAGTCTCCAGGGACTTTCTTCTGTTTTGTTGTATCTGCTATCTATTGTGTAACAAACTATGTTGCACTTCTCATCTGCAGAGAACAATGATTTAACAATAACAAATTTAAACAATTTAAAACGAACAAATCTGTATGTTGGCAGGGGAATTCCTTTGTTGGCTTCACCTGGGCTCACTCATGCGCTGCATTTGGCCAGAGGGTCTGCTGGGATCTGGGCTGCTGCGATCATTGATGCTGTTCAGCAGATGGGGGAATGAGGCAGGCAGGAATGAGAAAATCTAAGACATATTTCTTTAAGGAAACAAACTAAGTTTTTTTTTTTCTTTCATCTTTTCCTCCATTCTGCTCCCATGGTATGAAGTATTCTTATATATACATAAAAATGTGCCAGCTAGTTTTATTATTTATTCAAGTAATTTAACCATAGCTGGGTTCTCTCCATTCTTGTCATTTAGTTTGAATCACTTATATGATACCTAAATTAAGCATGAATGACACTTCATACATAGATTGACTTAGAGTGAGCTGGCATAATTTGATCTTCCTAATTCTGTATGGTACAGCATCTTTACTATAGAAAATATTTAATAGGCATTTGCTGAATAAATTAATGCAAGAATAGCAGTATGTGTAATGGAATTCAAAGTAATACTATCTAGGCAATTCCATTTAAAACATGATGAAACTTTTTTCAGTGAATCATAGAACAAAAGTTATTAAGTGAATTACTTACTGTAAGTAGAAAATAGCATTGATTACATCAATCTTAGACACCTGTCTTGAAGAAAAGCTCTCTAAGTCCGAACATTGTCTAGATGCTGAAGGAGACTTCTAAGCAATATTCTCACAGAACATTGCTATTGGAAGTTTTGGTTTCTTATGTTAATTTCATGTCAAAATATAAAAATTCTCCTTTCCTATTTATAGTAGTTGGACTGTTAGTATTATTGTTTCACCCTAGAAGGACAAAGTATTTTGGAATCAAGAGGCCTTGGTTTGCAGACCTGTTCTTTTACTTACTAGCTAAACTCTCTGGCACAAGACACTTGTCTTCTCTGTAAATTGTGATAAGTGACATCTATCTCACAAGGTTGTTTGGAGTATCAAGTGAATTGATACATATTTAATGTGTTTTGTAACACAAGGTGAAACTCAGGAGCTAAAGAATAAAATAAGTGAAATTTTGATTTACGGTTGGAATGGATGGAGATTTCCCTGAGATCATTTTCTACGTGGAATGAAGTGGAGAGTGCAGTGTGAAAAAAGCCTGCGTGAAGTGACAGTAAATGGCTAGTGGGTGGGGAAAGACAGAAGAACTGGGCACATGGTATATGCATGATCTGCCTCTGCAGGGAGGTGCAGTGAGGAAGAAATTAGAAGGTAAGCCACTACGTGGTTTGCCCACCAGCGGTGCTGTTGGCTAGTTGGCTAAGGTCAGTTGGTTGTGACATTAGGTGGCCCCAGGGTAGACAGATGTAAAGCTCATAGGGCTTTCATGGTTGAACAACTCACCTGTTGCTCGGAAAAACAAAGTACATTTTTGTCCACTGGTAATGAACCAAATGCCAGAACTGGCCTTGTATCTGTCTTCTTGAGTTCTGGGGAACACTCATGAAAACTGTGCTGCCGATGATCAGAAGTTACTTGACTTCAGTTGTTACAATTCTGGCCTTAGAAATGTGGAAATTGGGCTCACACATATATTTTAATGTTTGGCTCAATATACCTTTTGTGTAGCATATATCTTTTATTTCTCTCTCTTCTCTTCTTATCCAATCCATCAGTAGATTGACCAGTCCTGTTCACTCACACACAAAAATGGCGTTTCTCTTATTTCCATTCTATTAGGCATCTCCCAATTTTTATTGCCTCATACCTGTGTAGACAGTGAGCACCGAGTAACTGTTTGTTGAATGGCTGTGCAATCATGGCTGGCTGGCTCTATCTGGTAGTGTCGTAACTTGGCAATCAGTCCTCCTCACAATTGCTAGACAATTATTCTTTAAGTATCAATTTACAGGTAAAAATAAAGGTGATCCCTGAGCAAATCTTCCAGATCTCTTACCACTGAAGATAGATATCAAACCTCTTGTATTTACTCCCACAAACTCTAAGGTAGAAACATAAATTGCAGCTTCTTTGTCAATCTGTAATGGGTGGAAGATACCTAAACTAAAATCAAGGACCAAGAATACTTGAGTTGCTGAAAAAGAAAGAATTGCCATGAGGTAGTGTGCCTAGAGTGTGTTTGTGTGGACGTGTGTGTGATGGACACTCACGTTTTTAACATGTTCAACAAATGAGGATTAAGCCTTGCCTCCCTTCATCACTCTTGTGGCTTTGGTAGTTTCACAGAAATGATATCCTTCTTTTTGTTTACAGTCTACCTTCCTGCAGTGCATTTTCTAGGTGCTATTAGCCTTTATATTTTGGAAAAAGCCTATCCCTGGTGATGATGAAGACCTCTGAAGACCTCACGTGAATTCTACTGCCCTGAACTTTCCATCTCTGCACACACCCATGCTGCTCCCTCTGCCTAGAGCATTCCTCAGCCCTGCTTGGCCAATTCTACCTACTCTGAAAGGCCCACATCAAAATGCCACCACCCTCAAGAAGCCTTTGCTAGTCCTTAGCAGAAAATTAATTCCTCCCTTGTCCCTTCCCCCCAGCTCTTATTTGTTGCCTCTTCTAAAGCCTGGATCACGATTTGCCTTGCCCAGAGCAGCTGATTCTAGGAAAGGTCTTAACGCTTTCCTTGTTGTAGGCACATTAAAAATAAGAACAATTATTTATTTGACCTTACAGTCTCTGTTAAGCCCAATAAAGTACCTTGTGTATAATAGGCTCTCAATAATTATTTGTTGAATGAAATTAGGTTACATTTTATAAATGTTTACAAATGAGAAATCATTGCCTTACATGGTTTACAAAAAAAATTCTGTTGAGATAAAAATAGACAAACAAGAATTTAAGCTGAAGGGTTACTTCTTACACAATGAGGTTGTGTTGTTTTGGATATTTGGAACGCCTCTCAGAATTTCCGCTTCCTAAAGAGCCTGCTGCTCTAGCATTTTGCCCACATGCTAAAAGGCATCAGAATAGATTTTGATAAAACAGAATATTTTTAGGCATTGTAATTAGCCTAGCTTTGCCAAATTCCTGGCCTTTGGTATGTGCTGCTGAGTAATGTCAGACACTCACACGTACACACACTGACATTTACAAGGCACGAGGTAGTCTCCGCCAAGTTCAGAACAAAGCCCCCCTTTTGATTGGTTCACCAGAACTTCCTCGGTTGCATTTATTGTTTGCCACTGGAGGAACTGACAGTCTGCTGGTACTGATTGAATTTCCATTCTTTTCTTCAATTCCATTCTTCCCTTCACTTGGGGAAGTGAAGTTGTGGACTCATGAGGTTACATACTCAGCTGCGCGAGGGGGCCCTTGGGCCTCTCTGGCATTGACACTGATGGAAGCTGCACATAGGAGTGGGGCTGTGTTAGATCTCTCTGGTGTGAGATTTGTAGAAACGAACGTGAACAGGGCTCCACTCCAAACATGTACTGAAGGATCTTAGAAAATTCCTTTCTGAAAAATACTTTTACCTAAAAAGACAAAAAGGGATGAAAAGAGAGCACTATTTTATTCTTGCATGCCATGAAAAAGCCAGAATATATTTAGTAACCTTTGGAATTCCACTGCCTTTTTAGATGGAGGAGCATCCCAAAAAAGGAGACATTGCATGTGCACGTGTGTTTGAAACGACCAAATCTCTGTCTAGACAAAAATAGTAACTAGGTAGGTTCAGAAAAGAAGTTCATAAAACTAAGCAGAATACATTCTTTTTCCAAAATAGCACTGTTTTGTGAAAGGTGTTTTTTTTTTCCACATTACTGTATATGGCTAACTCTAAGATTTGTAAGTGGCAACCCCTGGAGATGAAGTTACTGCTGAGAATTCAAATCACCTGCCTTAAAAGCGGATGTAGGATTTATGATGTATTGGGTACTGCTTTCCCTTTAGGGGCATCCTTTCTCCAATGGTGATTGGGAATGTCAACCTTCTGCTCCCATAATGACCTCGGGAGTTAGAGGTGAATCCTGGGCGCTGCCAGACGATCTATTCTGGCCACATGAAAGCAAAAGCACATGCTCCAGTATTGCAGGCACTAGGGTTCTGGAAAAATGTAAACATGTGAGCTGACGTCTTTTTTTTTTTTTTTTGAGACAGAGTCTCGCTGTGTTGCCTAGGCTGGAGTGCAGTGGTGTGATTTCAGCTCACTGTAACTTCTGCCTCCTGAGTTCAAGCGATTCTCCTGCCTCCGCCTTCCAAGTAGCTGGGATCCCAGGCACACACCACCATGCCTGGCTAATTTTTGTATTTTTAGTAGAGATGGGGTTTCACCCTGTTGGCCAGATTGATCTCCAACTCCTGACCTTAAGTGATTTGCCCATCTTGGCCTCCCAAAGTGTACCTTCTACTTCTTAACCCTGAAGAACCATTCTTGGTTAAGAGCCATCTTACCAAGGCATCATCCCAGCCTCATTTCCACAGCAGGGACTTCAGAACTTAAAACTGGTTCTTCAGGGTTAAGAAGGACCATTCATGGTTCCTGATGCCAATCACGAATGGAGAAGGATGGGCTCACTTTGCACACAGGGCATCTGTTGATACCCACCCCACATTCCCATGGGCCTCTGCCACGGCTCTCTGTGCCATGACAATGGAGCGCTTCTGGCTTCACTCTGCATTGTAACAACAATAATACCTTACATTTTATGGTGCTTCTACTTTTCTATTTATCCCTTTCTCTCTCATTTCTACCCCCATCAGAGGATGACATGTGGTACAGCGACTTGCTTTTAGCAAGGCTTGGAAAAGACTGAGTTGAGAGTGGTCCCTGTTCTGATGGCTAATCCAGGGTTCTGTTCGCTCTGTGTGGGCACTCAGTATCCACAGCTGGAAGGGTCTGTCTTTAGATAAGATTGAGACATTTCCATTTTTTTTTATGACAGAGGAAGTAAACATATGCTATATTGCAAGAATAATAGTATTCGAGACATGACTATGGAAGAAGCATCAAGATTATTGTAGGACATTTCTATGTCTCTGAGGTATGTTGGAAGCCAGGCTCACATAGCTAGATTAGAAACGTCTTAGAAGGACTTTATGACATGCTCAGCCAACTGAGGTGCTATTAACTGAAACAGCAGCTGTTTATTTGGTCTTTTGGACTATTCTGGGGATCAGCTGATTCACTCTGGTTATTATGATGACCGGATAACCAGATGATGATGCTTCTTCCAGTTATTTTGATTTTCTATTTGTTTAGATCTGTGAGATTGGACTTTGTTTGCTTTGGGGCCAACTAGTCTATTCACTGGCAAACAGGAATTGAGAAAATGTACATTAAACACTGGTTTTGGCCGGGCGCAGTGGCTCATGCCTGTAATCCCAGCACTTTGGGAGGCTGAGGTGGGTGGATCACGAGGTCAAGAGATCGAGACCAACCTGGCCAACATGGTGAAACCACATCTCTACTAAAAATACAAAAATTAGCTGGCCGTGGTGGCATGTGCCTATAGTCCAAGCTACTCAGGAGGCTGAGGCAGGAGAATCGCCTGAAACAGGGACATGGAGGTTGCAGTGAGCTGAGGTCTTGCCACTGCACTCCAGCCTGGCGACAGATCGAGACTCTGTCTCAAAA
>NW_016107453.1:3062862-3102257 GCF_001604975.1 Cebus imitator | reverse complement strand
AAAAAAAAAAAAAAAAATTAAAAACATAAATATGATGAGGGAACCTAATTTCATATTTAGAAGATTTTTCTCTCTTCTCAAATCTCATTCTATAGGATAGTCATGTGTTTCTTTTTTCTTAATTTAACTTAATATCTGCCTGAGTTTCTACATATATTAGTATATTTATTCACTGTGTTGTGAATACTGTTGGTTAATCTACTCTCTGTGTGTTTCAGAACTACTTACGTGGCTAATAGTTCTAAACTTGAAGATGAAGAGTTGTCTGCTTCTTGTAAGAGCAATGGCCTATTCAATTGGATTAGTGAAAATAGCAATGATAAAGCAATTGACTTAATAATGGATTATTTTTATTTCTCAACTAGTGGTTTTGGCATGTCAATACACAGTTTGCTGTCCTTTTAGAGACTATGCCAAATTTTGGGACAGAATGCCAACATTACACAGCCATAGACACTCCAGTGATGTTCTTGTAAGAGATACCCTATCTCTCTCTGGTTGTGTTCATTTCAATTTCTTACGGAATGATCAGTTAAATTGGCCGAGAGCCATGTCCTTTTAGCCTTTAATTGCAGTGCTCATCCTGTTTCTGAAATTGCTATCCTTCTGTGCTGTGAGCAATTACCATGTTAAAATAGATTGCCTTTTACGGGATCATACTCTGACGATCAAGTTCAAGATTACCAAGTGCTGACAATATCAGTATTCACACTTCTTGATAGGATTCTTGCACATTTTAAAAAGGGACAGGGCTGTTAGAAATTTTGTGTGGAATTTTGGCGGTGCGTCCTTCATGCCAGAAAGCAAGTTTGTGCTTTCAAATTATCATAAGATGGGCAGATACTTTGGATCCTCTGAAATTGAGGTAATCATTTCAACTTTCTCTACCTCAATCTCCCCCTCTAAAAATGGGATAATAATAGTATTTACCTTATACGTTCTTATGAGAATTAAATGAGTTAATTTGAGCACAAAACAGTACTTGGCCCATGCAATATAATAGCAATGTAAGTTGTGCTATTAGGATTATAAAGATATATATAATGATTTTTGCTACTGAAAAAAGGATTATAAAGATATATATAATGATTTTTGCTACTGAGAAAAGTCACCTTCTTGTTTCTAGTTATCTTCATAATCTCACAAGGTTTTAGGGTTCCAAGAACTCCTAAAGGGAAGGTAGTTTACTCTTTTGGCCAATATTGAAATCTCCTGCAATATTATAGCTACATTAGGAGGTAGAGCAAACTCGTACAGGAGAATGCAGCTCACCACTGGTTAGCTAAATTAACTCTGCTTCCAGGGATCTAAAGAGCCATGACTCCAAGGTCTGATAATATGTTAAACCCAGATCATAGAGTGTGTGATGTTTATTGGACAAGATTTATCAAGAATCTCAGTTGGTGGGACACATATCCTCATGAGTTTGGTAATATGAATAGTTTAGCTGGCCTCCAAGTCTTTGGAGAAAGCAAACTAGAAAATGAAAATTCTATGTAAGTTCTAAGGAACAGGACAGGAATATTACCAATCTTTATAATCTCTCTCTGACAGGGGAAGGAGGAATCAATTTTTAAAATGAAGGTTAGCTCCATGTAATTGATAATAGTGCATGTTTTCCCAGGAGATGGAATATTTATTTCCATTTCTCTGTTTCCTGTTCATGTATGCTTTCTCTCAAATTCTTTTGGTTTCCTGTAATTTTCTTTAGAAAACCCACATATCACAGCAATAATTCTCAAATCTCATGGAACCCTCCAAAAATAACTTGAGGGAAAGAATCAAGCCCAAGTGGTTCAATACTTGATGGAAACTGGTGTAAAGAACAATGTCACTGTCAAATGAAAAAAAACTTACTCCAATCTACCATTTTCATTTAAAAGCAGAATGATACTTTTGTTATCTAGAGGACTTTTTAAACAGAACTCATAATTATTTTTTTACCAAAGTATATCAAAAGGTAAATATCATTAATTTATATCTTTATGCTCCTCTTTTAAAAATAATTTCAATGTTTATTTTATTTTATATTTTTCAATGTTCATTTTAGATTCAGGAGGTACCTGTGCTACACGGGTGTGTTGCGTGATGCTGAGGATTGGGGTTAGAATGATCCTGTTGCCCAGGAAATGAGCAGACACTTTTCAGAAGAAGACATACATGAGGCCAACAAACATAGGAAAAAATGCTCATCATTACTGATTATTAGAGAAATGCAAATCAAAACCACATTTGAGATACCACCTCACACCAGTTAGAATGGCGATCATTAAAAAATCTGGAGACAACAGATGCTGGAGAGGATGAGAAATAGGAACAGTTTTACACTGTTGGTGGGAGTGTAAATTAGTTCAATCATTATGGAAGACAGTGTAGTGATTCCTCAAGGACCTATAAATAGACATTCCATTTGACCCAGCAATCCCATTACTGGGTATATACCCAAAGTATTACAAATCATGCTATTATAAAGACACATGCACACGTATGTTCATAGCGGCACTGTTTACAGTAGCAAAGACCTGGAACCAACCCAAATGCCCATCAACAATAGACTGGACAAGGAAAATGTGGCACATATATACCATGGAATACTATGCAGCCATAAAAAATGATGAGTGTGTGTCCTTTGTAGGGACATGGATGAATCTGGAAACCATCATTCTCAGCAAACTGACACAAGAACAGAAAATCCAACACTGCATGTCCTCACTCATAGGTGGTTGATGAACAATGAGAACACATGGACACAGGGAGGGAGCATCACACACTTGGGTCTGTTGTGGGGGGCCAAGGGGAGGGACAGTGGAGGGTGGTAGGGAGGTTGGGGAGGGATAACATGGGGAGAAATGCCAGATGTAGGTGACGGGGGGATGGAGGCAGCAAACCACATTGCCATGTGTATACCTATGCAACAATCCTGCATGATCTGCACATGTACCCCAGAACCTAAAGTACCAAAAAACCAAAAAGAATGATTCTGTCGCCCAGGTAATGAGCATGGTATCCAACAGGTAGGTTTTCAGCACTTGCTCCGTCTCTCTCTTCCCACTCTAATAATGCTTAGTATCATTTCCATCTTCATGTTCATGTGTACTCAATGCTGAGCTCCCACTTATAAGTGAGAATATATGGTGTTTGATTTTCTGTTCCTGTGTTAATTCACTTAGGATAATGCCTCCAGCTACATCCACATTAAGAAGAGAATGTCAACAGTACACAGCCATAGACACTCCTCTGATATTCTTGTAAGATACTCTATCTCTCTCTGGTTATGTTCATTTTAATTTCTTACAGACAGATCGGTTAAATTGGCCGATAGCCACGTCTTCTTAGCCTTTAATTGCAGTACTCATCTTGCTTCTGAAAGCATGTTGGTGCAAAGGATAAGATTGTCTATCCACATTGGTGCAAAGAATAAGATTTTGTTCTCTTATGGCTGCATAGCATTCCATGGTATATATGTACCACATTTATCTAGAGGAATTTTGACTCCAACATTTTCAGAATTTATAAGATAAAAGTCCATTTTAAACAAGTAGTGGGGTAGGAGTATTGTGACTCTAAGATAACTTCATCTTCACTTCTGGACATTTACTTTGAGGTTTGAATAGAACTATTTTTTTTTCTGCACAGGATCACCCATATTAAATTTCATGTGTATTTTTTATCTTAGTCATTGGCTTGGAAGGTTTTAAAGTCATTCTGTGTCAACTTCAACTAAATCCCATGAGACTCAGAGAAGCTGACGTGGCAGGGACCAGCTCCTGCATTTTTACAGATGAGTTCATTAGGGCTCCATGAGGTCCAATAGCTGGATTAGTCAAATAGGAAGATAGAGTGGGCTCCTCGATCTGGGTCTTACAGGACAACCCTAGATTTGCTTCCCTCCACCCAGAAACTTTCTCCTCCCAGGTCACATCAATTCCCATATCTAAGCATGACTTTTAATTCATCTTTTCCCTTCTGCTGAAAACAGAAAACATTGAAAACATCAGGTGCACCTGTACACTCCACAGCCACAACACACCTGGATCTTCTAGATCTGTCCATTTTCATTGCTACTGGTCAAAGTCACTGTCTCTTGAGCGTGTGATTTCTCACTGGGTATCCTGCTTCTGCATTCTCTGTTCCACAAATTCCTGTCTCCAGGGGGCAGCCAGAGTGATCAATTTAATAGGCTTAGAGCCTTTTAAGGATTTCTCTTTCCACCTGGTAAAAAACCTCATTGCACAGCCCTGGCTTATCAAGCCCTCCATGCTGTGGGTGTGTTTGGCTCTCAGCTCCCTCTTCCACCCCCTCCCGTCCCTTCTTCACCCCTGGCAAGGGCCTTATTTGTGTGCTTCCCATCTCAAAGTTTTTGCACTGGCATTTCCTATCTTTCTGGAATGTTCACCATAGATCATCATATAGACTTTTTTTTTAGACTGGCCCTACTTTAATATCACCGATTCTTGGACCAACCAATGTAAGATAGCCTCTCAGTCATTTTCTATCACGTCACCCTATTTTGATTTCCTGTATAGTTATATATTTTATAAGCTATATTTATCACTCTATAGTCCTTTAAAAATATTTATTTTCTGTTGCTCTCCTCCCTACCTGCACACATGGTCATAAGCAAACACCTTGCTTGTTCTGCTGATCTCTGCATTCTCAGTGCTTGGTGATATTTGTTGAACGAATGCAGGGCAATGCTACGGCTGTGCTTTCTCGTTATCTTCGGACTCACTGCAAAGACAGAAGTCCCCTATGAGCAAGGAACATGCCAACAGTAGTGTGTACCTCACGTTGTTACTGAGGCATTTCAAAACATGCTCAAATGATCATTTCAAAGCTGCTCAAAGGCGTGTTTACAGTGATGAATTATACAGTATACTGCCTGCCACAGAAAAAGCTCCAAATAAGGATCAGCTCCAAATAAGTTGTTAGTGTAGGATGTATATATATTTTTATTTATATTCGTATAGTTTCCTTATACATATAAAACAAAACATTTTATCAGTTTTTATTACTTACATCTATCTACATGATACATGGTGTTAGCTATTGTTATTATTCTATTATTTAACAGAGTAGGCAATAAAATGTGTTACAAGATTTTGCAAAATATTATAAACTAAATGCCAATCACTTCTTTCTCACCTGGTTCTATTTCAAGATTCAGCCAGGTTTGTCTTTCTGGGAGTGTTAATATTTTTGAGCTAAGCAGCTGCAGTACCTGCTGTTACTGAAATAGTCCTGAAGGTGGCAGCGGAGAGCTAAGGTTTGAACACACGCTAGGATAGGATTTGAAGCGGGTGAGAAAAGTTATCCCATGGGCCTGTTTTTGCATCCTAAAAATGTCTTTCATCATTATTATTGTTGGGAAGGGGTGCGTCATATGTCAGGAAGCTACTCAAATGCAAACGATATCTGGGAAGCGGCAGCCAGCTGTTATTCATGAAACCCCGGGCAACAAGAGAGCATTAGAGCATTCATCAGGGTGCAGGGAAGTGGAACTGCTGGTGAGGTGAGAGAGAGGGCAGGAAAAAGGAAGAAAAGGGCTTGGCTTGGGATGGGCGCTTCATTGGGTTCGGGGACTTCTTGATCTGTGGGAAGGGTAGAGGCAGGGGAGGTCAGAGCTGAGTCCTCTAACTCGCGGGGCCAGTCCTCTAACTGGCAGGCCCCTTTCATCCAGATCTAAGGCAGTAAACCCCTGGAACAACCTCATACAACATCCATCTGCTTAAGTAGCAAGCAGATTCTATGTCTATGTGTGCAAATCAGATTCTCTGCGGAGTAAGCTTGGAAAGGAGACTAGAAACATTGTAAACGTTTTTTTTTTTTTAAGTAACGAAAGAATAAAAACTATATTTGCAGATAATGTGGTTCCATACATAGAAAGTTCCGAATAATCCACATTTTCTCCAACTGAATTTGAAATACTTCATATTGACCACGAGATGGCAGTATTGCACCACTAAATGCCTACACAGCAAGGTTCCATCTTGTTAGCCCTTAGAAATCTAACACAAAATCACTTGTGCTTCCCACTTGAGGCAATCATTGGAATTATGCTTATGCAGGGCAATTATTCTTTATTTGCACTTTTTTCATAAATGAAGGATACATTTTTTGCCCATAGTGGCTCCTGTATGTATACTTCGGCTACTGTCTTCGGAAAATGGGAGTTGAAAAAATTGAATTGTCTGTGACTACGCGTTTTATAATTCAAAATTTGTGAAAAAAACTAATCAGCATGTGAGTTAAAGTGCAGTACTTCTTCAGCTAGAATACATCAACTGCTGGGAAACTGCAAGACAAAAAAACGCATAAAATTGTTTGGTTTATAATTTTCTGCTTTTAATTTACAGCCTATAATAAGATTTTCTAAATCATGAAACAAAATGGTTCTAAAATATGGTTTTATGTAGTTTACATATTTTATAACCATGTTTATCTAAAATAGTTCTCTGTAAATGCATTTATGTGGTTGAAAAGTTTGAAAAGGTGATTATCAAGTGAAATAATGTAGGTAAAATACCCAGCTCAAGCCTCACACAGAGCAGGAATCATAATAGAGGCTCTTGTTTCATTTATTAGAAGAAATTATAAGTGAGTGGATAAGTGCAAAAATCCTTTGCTACTATGGAACAGGAGAGGCCAAACAGTGAAATATCATAGAATGAGTTGCCACTTATGCCTTCCTAGTTGAGTAGTCAGAGAATGAAAACTACTTAAGGTTCTACCCTTCCACAGACATTGCAGATGAAAAGTGTTCAGCAATTAACCATGAATGACTTTCAGGAGTGGCAAATCCAGGCCTTTCTATTTTACTCGACTTGGATTACATCTGTAGTGCAACTTTAAAATAATTCTGGGGACGGTTTTTGCCACGACCTACTTACTGTCTAATTTCTTTTTTTAATTGTTAATTTATTTATTTTTGAAAAATATTTTAATGTTGATTTTAGGTTCGGGGTACATGTGCAGGTTTGCTGTATAGGTAAACTCGTAACTCAGTGGTTTGGTGAACAGATTATTTCATCACCCAGGTATTAAGCATAGTATCAGATAGATATCTCTTCTAAACCTCTCCCTCCTCCCAGCCCCCACCCTCAAGTAGGCCCCAGTGTCTGCTGTTCCCCTCTTTCTGTCTGTGAATTCTCATTATTTAACTCTCACTTATTAGTGAGAACATGTAGTATTTGGTTTTCTGTTCCTGTGTTAGCTTGCTTAGGATAACGGCCGTGAGTTCCATCCATGTTTCTGCAAAGGACGTGATCTTGTTCTTTTTTATGGCTGTCTAGTATTCCATGGTCTATATGTCCCGTGGCTATTTTCTTTGATAGCCTCAGAACAATAAAACATTGAGTACCCACAGCAACCCTTGTAGCTACAAGATGCCATTTGCATGATCCAAGCATAACAGTTAAAGATGAATGCCTTAATGGTTGGGGTCATCCAACTTTTACCATCTTCTATTTTAGACTTTTTCCTCCTCCTAACAGGCCTGTATGGGATGAATTCCTTAATTAAACAAGATCTCTTGTTTGAAACAGTTTAGACTGAAATCATTCATCAAACTTTTCTTTCCTCCCTCCCTTCCTCTCGCATCCTCCCTTCACCTTCTCTTCTTCCTTCTCTCTCTTTTTCCCTTTCCTGCACCCCAAAGTCTTGTTACTTACTACACTCTGTTAAGCTTAGGTACACACATTAGAAGCAAGAACTTTATTTAACTCCTCACTTCCTGTTATGGGCTGAATTCAACCCAGTCAGCACCTTGATCTTGGACTTGGATCCAGCCTCCAGAACTGTGAGAAATAAATTTCTGTTGTTGAAGCGACCCTGTCTCTGGTACTTGGTTAGGGCAGCTCTAGCAAATATACACATCCCCTTAGATTTGTTTTTTTTTTTTTTTTCTTCCTCTCCATTTTTTTTTTTTATCTTTTTTTTTCCCTTTATTTTGAGCCTTTGTGTATCCTTGCATGTGAGATGAGTTTTCTGGAGACATGGAACACTTTTAGGAATGTGGGTATCATCTTGGTGTAGGGGTCATGCTCATCTACTCTAAATTGCTGCTGGAGCAAGCACGCCTGTTAGATTCTCCAACCCCTCAAATTTCCAAGAATTCTTAAAATATATTGGCTTTCCAGACCTTTGGGTCTCACCCCTGCTGTTGCTGCACCCCGACACTGCAGCGCACTGGACAATAGTGACCGCATTTGTGTAATGTGAGCAGATACTAAAGCCCAACACTTTTGAGGAATTTCATTGCATTCCTAACAGGTACAGCACATTCATTCATTTTAATATTTACTGTCACAGTGGGACCTAAGAAGTTGTCAGGAAATGGAATAAACTTAAAAATGGTACATAGGAGAAGATGGAAGACCGTGACCACAGAGAAAATTTTAGCCTAAAGCTTTCTTATACTGTTGTTTCAGCAAAATGTTTTTCCCTCAATAAATAGATATGTGTCTATAGAGTGTCTTCAAATTCTGGTGTGGGGTGGAAATATTAAAATACTGTAGATGGCACCATGACATCGCACATGACTGTTTTAGAACAAAGCCACTATGTCGTTATCTTCCTCCCCCATTTTTTTTTCCTTTTTTTTTTTCCTAGTGGGTAAGTTACTGGAACCTTTAAAAAATGATTATTTATGGTGAAAACTTGGAAAAGGAATTATGCCCATTTTTTTCAAGTTTACTCTCATGGCCTGCACTACAAAGCACTAGTCAGCACCCTCCCCTTGAAACGTCTCTGGATAAGTACGTCGTTATTCTAGCTACCAGCGCTGGGTGATTCCCCATTAAACTCAAACGTGTTTTGAAATTAAACCTCAGAGATGTTCCCAACCTTCTTTCATGTCCCTAGAGATAAATTTACCAAACGTTAACAAAGAAACAATTGTGCTCAGAACTATGGCAGAAGAGTGATGAGATGGAGAGTTGCTTTAAGACTGAGGCACAGACGGTGCTCTGTGGCAAACATAAAGGAGCTGTTCAACAATGACTGTTTTCAGCGAATGTAAAACTCTAAAACAGGGGCCAGCGAACTTTTTCTGTACAGGTCCATCCAGATAGTAAATATTGTCAGCTTTATGGGCTACATGGCCTCTGTCCAAGCTACTCAACCCTGCCATTGTACCCTGCAAGCATCCATAGACAAGACATATACAAACGGGCATGGCTGTGTTCCAATAACACTTTATTTACAAAAACAGGTGAGAGATAATTTGCTGACACCTGCTCAAACCCAGGCTTGCTTTCCCTCTAAAGAAGCCTGTCTCTTGTGGTGATTCCTCAAAGACCTAAAGACAGAAATACCATTTGACCCAGCAATCCTGTTACTGGGTATATACCAAAAGGAAGGAATATGTATCATTCTCTTATACAGACACATGCACACATAGGTTCATTGCAGCAGTCTTCACAATAGCAAAAATATGGAATCAACCTAAATGCCCATTAGTGATAGACCAGATAAAGAAAATGTGGTACATATATGCCATAGAATACTATGCAGCCATAAAAAGGAATGAGATCCTGTCCTTTGCAGGAACATGGATGAAGCTGGAGACCTTTATCCTTAGCAAATTAACACAGGAACAGAAAACCACATACGGCATGTGCTCATGTGGGAGTGAAATGATGAGAACACAGAGACACACAGAGGGGAACAAGACACACTGAGGCCTAGTGCAGGGTCGTAGGTGGCAGGAGGGAGAGGATCAGGAAAAATAACCAGTGGGTACTAGGCTTAATACCTGGGTGATGAAATAATCTGTATGACAAACCCCCATGACACAAGTTTACCTACATCACAAGCCTGCACATGTACCCCTGAACTTGAAAGTTAAAAAAAATAAAGCTCTTTCTGTATTCTGTTTGAATGCCTAATACTTTTTTCCCTCCCTTGCCTTTTTAAACTTCATGCTGATGCATGATGTTCTAAGTCTGACCTTGTGTCATCTTTTTTGGAGGTAAAATGTTGGGTTGAGTGGGTTAGGAAACTGACTTGTGAGTGTGACACTGGGAATGGGTCTAATCATCATGTTGGCCTGGACATATCTCATTTCTTTCCATGGGGTCCATCTGGTTTGATTTAACTTTAGGAGTAAGAGTTTAGATTTGGGATTGTGCTTGCTTTGGAGCTGGCCTGGTAAGCACAAATGTAATGCAGCAAATACTCTTCAGTTATCTTGGAGCTAATGCATGTGTATGTTAACCAAACAGAAACCAACTTAGGAAGGAAATTATAGTAGTAATTGTATTAGAGGTAAAGCATATGTACAGTTATGAACAGTGCCCTGTGTCCAAAAAATGCATTAAATGATTCTCAAAAATGCAATGAATTTATTAACTTATTTAACCAATAGTCAGGTTCCACAGGAGCTAATTCTGAATATGGTTCACTCAAGGCCACTCCACCCAGGAAGTTGGGCAGAAGGGATCAGTTCCCTTGAGGGGCACTGGTCTGCTAGGTTCTTTCTTGCCTATCCCAACTTGAGCAGACTCCAGAAGAATAAAGCAAATCATTTCTAGAAATTCCCTCTTGTAAACTTCTGGGTCAGGCAAAGATAGAAAGTTGCTTTTGATAGTTTTTGGCCTCACTTGAATTCTAAGCTTATGAGAACACTGTAGTTGTGAAATACTTCAGCTTGAAGCTGAGTCTAGTGAAGGAAGAGTGCCTTTTCTCTCCCACAAAAAGCCTCTCCAGCTAGACTTGATATATTTTGCATGGATTAATTTATAAACAATCGCTATTGCCCATATGGAAGCTATGATCCCCAATTGACTGAAAAGTAGTCTGAAATCTGCAGCTGGGCGTCAGGTTTTGACCCAGTGTCACTTGAAATCCTGCTTTATGTCAGCTCTTATAGGGAAGTAAGACATTCCAAAGAGTTACCGGCACAATAAAGGACTTTGTCTATTTTCATGTTTTTTGGCCAGTTTGGAAATCTTATTGCGTGGTCTGGGCTGCACAAATAGACAAAAGTAAACAGAGAAACCTGCTTCATGGAATAGCTTTGGAAACTGTGGTTGCTGAGATATAGATATGCTTTAAGTAGAGGGAATTTCCATTATAAATATACTAAAAGGATCAGAAAAGTGAATTTACATGAAAAGCATACACTGGGTGTTTGAAAAGTACTCTTTCTATAGACAGTTTGTGTAAAGCGCATATCAAGGGAACTCTTTGGGGGAAGACGAGAATTTGCGCAAGGTGTGGGGATGAAAAATATTGCTAACTTGTTTTAATTATTGGCTGAAACTTGATGGAAAGAGGAAAAAATTCTCCAGATGATACATAGTAGACCTTTCTTCTCATGCTCCATAGAGGTCTTTTGGGAAAAATTTCCCATTTCTATTCATGTTTGGAAAACCTTGGGTGTGTATTTTCACTATGGACTTAACCTTTCCTGGCTTCTGGGACTGTGCTGTGCAATATGGTAGACACTGGCCATGTGTCACTTTTGAGCACTTAAAATTTGGCTACCGTTGCTGAAAAACAGAATCGTTAATTTTGTTGAATTTTAGTTAATTTAAATTTGAATACCCACCTAGGGCTATTGGCTAGAGACACAGCACAGATAGAGGACATTTCCCTCATCACAGAAAGTTCTATTTAGATAGATAGCGTCCTGCTCTAAAGGTTGACCAGACAGTAGTTTTTGCTCATAAGACTTGTCTCTAATATTGAAGCTTTAGTTTTCTCCCAACTGATAAAGTTTAGGGAGAAAATGCTACGAAGATGGCATTCACATTATTCAGATCTTATTAACATTTTCTCCCAGCTTATTTTTTCCCTCAGTTCTGGGTAATTCTGTCTATTTTTATCCATACCATATTTAATTCCTTCTAATATAATTAAATAAAAATATCTTAATTTTAGAAAACACTTCTTTAGTTAGTTGTGCTTGAAATGTCCTCACTAATGCTTACTGTAATAACTGAATGGCCAATTTCATAGCCTCATCGGGTAAAACAAAAAAGAGAAAGACCTGTGTTCTTTATCTGTGCCAAACAGGAAAATACTGTGGTTAAGCAATAGAAAATGAAGAGGGAGGAAACGTGTTAGGTCATCCAATGGGGTCAGAAATACGCATGTCAGTGTACTTTTGCTGCTCTCCTGAATTTCTCAAAAGGGTATCTGTGAATACTTAATTTAGGTTTTTTTTTTTTTTTTTTTTTTGGTTTCACCTTAATTTCACATGAGCTTCTGGAAAGGGTGACATTGATATATTTTTTCATGGTGGTTTACAGCCCAGTGTAGGTATATTTCAAGATGTCACTTATGATTTCAATATGGTCATAGAATTATTCAGAAAAAGCTAATTCAAAGCAAAATGCATTAAAATGACTAGGATTAAGCTTCCCAAGGGCACCAACTGCCTATTTTGTCTCCATTGTAAACACGAGTTCCTCAGAAGTACTCATGCTGAAGTTGGCCTCTGTTGAGTGAATGCATTTAAATGTGAGAGTTTGTGTGTTATTACAGGATAAGAAATGTTACAATTGCAAAAACGTTGGGACTAGGGCCATCTCTGGAAGGTTTTCCTAGGACATAAGCCCTACTATTTTGGAGTTCAGGGTGAAGGGCAGTGACCTGAATAAGGAACCCTCAGGGTACAGGCCCAGGCTCCTGGCTTCTCCTTGGGACTATATCCCAGGTCACAGAAAGGTTTCTGAAAGGCAGAACCAAGTGTCTGAGATGGAACAGACATCTGACAGAACTGTCCCTGCTGGTGTTTATAAGACACACTTGACTTTGATGGTAAGTAGAGGGAGGACAGCAAGAGGGAGCCGTTCTCTGTGTCCACATCAGCGCCCTTTACCCTTCCTTATTCTTTATCTTGTCTCATCATTACCTTGTTGGAAAAACACATTGGCAATGTCACACCCCACTCAAGAGATTGCCAGCACCTTCTCCCAATAATACATGTAATAGATCAACACATGTAATAGACTTCAGCTGTCTTTTTGGGCGATCTGGCAACACACTTAAATGAAAAAGTCCAATTTTTGCAAGGAAACATTGCTTTATTGCTTAAATATGGAAATAATACAGACCACCAGCGAAGCTAATAGCTTTTTGAAAAGGAAAGTTCAACGTGTCCATTGTTACTTCAATAACACATACATAAGTGGAAAGTGACAAAAAAGATGAATACATACAGAGGGGCCCTCATGTGTTGGCAAATTGTTGCTATTCTGAGCTCTTCACTTGCAGCAATTATCTGTCATTGGAAGAAGCTAAGAAACAACTCTCCAGCCCCCTCCCATAATGCCATCTCCAGCAAATGAAAACACAGTGCAATTGGCTTTTCAATGTTGGCTCCCAACCTGACCCTTCCTGTGTTTCTCCCTGAACGTGATTCTTTACTTCGTAGGTCATCCTCTCACCCTTGTATTCTGCGTGTATATTACTGGCTAGATGCCAATCAGCAATGGAAACCTCCCAGAGTTCTGAAAGACCTGGCCTGTGAAGTTAAGCAGGGCTTGGTGGATGTAGCCCATGTAAGTGAGATGTGAGAGCAATAAAGTGATGTATGTAGAGAAAGGCACAATTCTCCAGAGCTCTTGAGAATCCTTGAAAGAAATATATGTTCCTTACAATTTTTCACTGTAAGCTTGGTGCACATTTCTAAGGCAGCTGGGGAATCATACAGCAGCTCTTTTTTCTTCTTCTTCTTCTTCTTCTTCTTCTTCTTCTTCTTCTTCTTCTTCTTCTTCCTCTTCCTCTTCCTCTTCTTCTTCTTCTTCTTCTTCAACATTCTATGGAATAATTAAGCTCTGAAAACACAAGTAGGCCATGATTTCAACACTTCTAAAGAAAAAAAATCAGGCAGATTTTTGAAGTCTTGTTTTCTCTGGCTCTGCCTCTGAAGACTCAAAAACATTTTTTTGTAAGTGGATAAAACTCCACTGAGGGGTTGGGAGCAGTAGCTTATGCCTGTAATCCCAGAACTTTCGGAGGCTGAGGCAGGTAGATCACTTGAGGCCAAGAGTTCAAGACTAGCCTGGCCAATATGGTGAAACCTCATCTCTACTAAAAATACAAAACTTAACCTTGGCAGGGTGGTGCACGCCTGTTGTCCCACCTATTTAGGGGACCAAGGCCTGAGAATTGCTTAAACTCAGGAAGCAGAGGCTGCAGTGAGCTGAGATTGCACCACTGCACTCCAGTCTGGGTAACAGAGCAAGACTGACTCAAAAACCAACCAACCAATCAACCAGCCAACAAACAATACTTCACTGAGGACAGGAAATCTGCCTCCCTAACCCCAATCATTTTGTATTTACTGGGACTCTTGTCTCTTTACTTCTGAGTTTATGAAGAGCCTCTTTTAAACCTCCCCAGCTGCTCCAATTTTACATATGGAAGGGAGGTGAGAGCTATTCAGTCTTAGAAGAATTAAATTTAAACACCTGTGAATCTCAAAATATCAATAAATGAAAGGACACTTATCTGTCAATTCTGAGTTTCCCAGCCGGATCAATCGTGACTCTGCACCTGCCTGCCTGTCTCATCCTTTTTCTTTCTTTTTTTTTGTTTTTTAAATTGTATCCAAATACAGCCAGCAGGGTTTCTGAAAGGATATTATTTTTCATTTTTTATTTTTTGAGATGGAGTCTCACTTTGTTGTCCAGGCTGGAGTCAGTGATGCAATCTCGGCTCACTGCAACCTCTGCCTCCCAGGTTCAAGTGATTCTCCTGCCTCAGCCTCCCAAGTAGTTGGGATTACAGGTGCCCGCCACCATATCTGGCTAATTTTTCTGTTTTTAGTAAAGGTGGGGTTTTACCATGTTGGTCAGGCTGGTCTTGAACTCCAACTTCAGGTGATCTGCCCATCTTGGCCTCCCAAAGTGCTAGGATTACAGGCATGAGCCACCACACCCAGCTACTGAAAGGATATTGACATACTCAGCCTTCCAGTTTGGGAACAAGCAGCTCTCCACTTCTAGGCTCACTTAAGGGAACTGTGTAAATATCATGATTTGCTGTTCTATTGCACTGATGAGAGAGCAGGAGGCAAAGATAGCTGGGCTTTGTGAAGTGGAGAAGCAAGGAAATAAAGGTGGGTTAGCCTACTTCAGGGACAGTGTGCGCCTGACGTTTCTTGCCTGTCCTTCCATATTCTCATCCTAGTCACTAGAAGTGGGCTCTTTATGTGGGCCACCTTGTTGCATCAACAGCTACCATAAGGCATTGAGCTGCCTGGATTCTGTAAGTCAGTCTCATATATCCTGTCTGTGGCAGATTGCAAAAACTGGTGTTCTTCCTACACCCCTTCCTTGCGTCTGCCCTCTGTGTAATATGTCCTTGTAGCTCCTTCCATCAAAAGGTAGAATCTGCTTTCCCACCATTTGAATTTGGGCTGATCTGCTTTGGTCTTTAGGATGAGGTAGAAGGGCCAATGAGCTGCACAAGCCCAGGCCTCTGCAGGAGGCTAAATTCCACAATGACCCTTACTGTTGTGTAATCTCCTTGCCTTCACTGTGGTTGGCACTTGTGAATATGATGAGCTATTACTCTTGTAATTATCTTATGCTACATAGCAAAAGGGATTTCGTAGATATAACCAACTTTCCAAATCAGTTGACCACAAGATAGTGAGGTGATCTGGGTAGACCTGACCTAATCACATGGGCTCTTTGAATCTGGGTCTAGTGGTCAGAGACAGAGGCAGTCCAAGGCCTGAAACATGGGAAGAATTTGACATACCCTGACTGTCTTGGAGATGGAGGGAGTTTTGTGGTAAGGAATGTGGGTCATTTTCAGTGGCTGAAAGTGGCCTCTTACAGCTTGCAAGGAATCAGGGACCTCAGTCTTACAACCACAAGTAACTGAATTCTGCTAACACTGAGAATGGGATTAGAAGGAGATTTTTACCCCCAGAGCCTCCAGCTAAGAACTTAGCCCAGGTGACACCATAATTTCAGCCTCTTGATACCTAGGGTAGAGAACCCAGTTCTATTTCACTAGACTTCCAATTTACAGACCTGTAAGCAGTAAACGAGTGTTGTGCTAAGGTGCTTACTTTGTAGAAATTGTTATACAGCAACAGAAAACCAAGATAGCCCCAAAAGACTTCATACACTTCTATTCTCCCTCTTGGAACCTTGGGAAGATTATGAAGCCATGCCCAGACTAGCCTGCTGAGGAATGAGAGATCATATAAAGCAGAGCCGAGGAGCCCCACTGAAGCTGGCCAGCTTCCAGAAGCAGGGCCACCTGACCAACCCACAACAGAGCACAGATGCCTGAGGGAACTCAGCAGAGTGTGGAATCACCTGGTTTTCCTACTCTGTGTTGCTGACCTCCAGAACCATGAGTTATGCAAGTGATTGCTGTTTGGCCCATTATGCTTCGGGGTGGTTTGTTACAGAGCAATATCTAATGATATAAAATCTGTCTTCATAAGCAGACACCAAACTTGTTTTAATGCTGAGCAGGCACACTGCCACATTTAGAAAAGACGGGATTGATTATTCTTCACATACAAGGCTTTTGTTGACTTATGATGAGACCCACCCATTTCAATGAGGTACTCGGGCAGCACAGCATCACAGAGCTGATCAAAGCTGTGTGCATGGGTTCAATCAAGATTATTCTATGGGTCATGTCAAAGTTCTTCACTGCTGCTTCATGTAAAAACAATTCATTTATAAACATTTTTTATGATCAAGACCTCAGCATTCACCTTTTCACCATTATAAATTTGACTGCAAATTATAAATAAGTAAAATATTTTTTTAAAAAGTCATCTTGCCAAATTTCTGATTGTAGTTGAAAGCAGACATGCTGTAGCAGACAACAAATGTAAAAAGCAAAGATGAAAACATTTCAATGGTGTACTCATGCTGTCAGAGTTTAAAACATATATTTATAAATATATGCAATGCGTTTCTGTGTGGAGTCTAACCTGCTTTCCATGAACTCAGGCCGTTTGCAAACTTGGGTTTCTTTTTAGGGAGCTACTGTCTACTTTATGCTCCTAAGATAATCAGGCAGGGGTGTGAAACAAATGTGAGTGGCTCATTTCATTTTGAACTCCTGATATGGAGATTAGGGATTTTGAGCTTAGAAGGTTTGACTGCTATAGTGTTTTAGTCATGGGAGGTCTGCAATGGCATCCAATGTTAATACCGTCTCCCAGGAAGGATGCTAATGACTTTTCTCCATCCCTAAATGGGCCAAGAAATGGTAGAACAGACGTCTGTGGATGGAGGTTGCTGTAAGATTAATGTGAAGGAGATGGCCGGGCGCGGTGGCTCAGGCCTGTAATCCCAGCACTGTGGGAGGCAGAGGCAGGTGGATCACAAGGTCAAGAGATCGAGACCATCCTGGTCAACATGGTGAAACCCCGTCTCTACTAAAAATACAAAAAATCAGCTGGGCATGGTGGCATGTGCCTGTAATCCCAGCGACTCAGGAGGCTGGGGCAGGAGAATTGCCTGAACCCGGGAGGCGGAGGTCGCGGTGAGCCGAGATCGTGCCATTGCACTCCAGCCTGTGTAACAAGAGCGAAACTCCGTCTCAAAAAAAAAAAAAAAAAAAAGATTAATGTGACGGAGAAAAAGGATCAGCAATAGTGCTGCCATTGCTGGGAAGGGGGTAAGGAGAGGCTGTCACGGAGGAAGACTAAACAGTGGCTTGCAAAGGACAGCAAGCCGACTACCAAAAGGTCACATGGCGCAAAACTTCTGTGTGTGAAAAAAATGCGGTTGGGAGGAGTTGGTAGGCAACTTAAGTCAAAATATTAGTGACCCACAGAGAAAAGGAAGAGCAAAATATAAGGTGTGGGTGGAGGAGATGCAAGTTCACTTTCAACTGTAGAGAGGTCCACAAGTGCATCACTGGTTCATCTATCATGAGACCTGCATGTATGTCTCAGAAAGAGACAGCTATTGGATGCTTAGGATACATGATGGGATTTTCGGCTGGAGACTGTTGTGGAGGCTTAGCTGAGAAAAACAGTTAATGTTATCTAAGAGGAATTCTGCTTCATACAGGGAAATGGAAGACCACACAATTTGTATAAGCAATATTCGCTGCTAACTCTTAATGTTTTTATTTGGGAGATGCGATGAGTAGAGAATAAGCTGACCCCAGTGAAGCTTCAGTATTGCACAGTCCTTACTCCGGAGGTAGCTGCGTGTTACTGACAACATTTTATCTAGAGGCAGAGAGAGCATTTTGAGGGACATTCAGGAGAAGGGATTCAGGTATGACACTCAGCAAAAATCAAGTTTTTTCTTGTTCAGACAGAATCTTTCCCTCTGAGGAGTGGGGAAACTCAGATGATTTGGGTGCATATGCGGGTGTGTGCTGGTGAGCCTTTCTGTTGTCTCCTTGGGAAACATTATCTACACAAGTTCCCTTATCCCAACCTGTGGCCCCCTTACCAGTCCCTTTCATGCCTGCTGGTGCCTACATCCATCCAATCCTTGTGCCTACAGCCTTCTTTTGTTCTGGGTGAGGGAAGAGCAACTGAGTGAACTGGGTCCCAGGAGAGGGAAATTGATAGTGACGTCCACAACCCATTGTCTTCTGCCTTTGTGAATCTCCTTCTCATATGCAATCCGTCCTCGGAGATGTCACATGATCTGGGACATTCCTTGATGCCAGCACATGCTGTATCATCTTTGCGAGTTCAGTTGTTTGTTTCTGACACTAGACTGTGTGTGCTCCTGGTACACAAGTCCTCTGCTTTATTCGGCAGTGACCCTCAGCACACATCCAGTGCTTGGCACACAATGGTCACTGAAATACCATTTAATAAAGGACACTGTAACAGTGCACATATAACTATACAGCCATTAAAGTAAATATTTTTTCCATTTTCTTTAAAACAGGACATGAAATCTTAAAGAGATGACAGTCCCTGAGCATTCTACTTGTGCAGCACGTAGGGCTAGAAATAGCCATTTTCAGCCCTGTACCTCAAAGGCAGCAGGAAGCCAAGTGTCACCATCTGTGATTCAGCCTGTGTCATAGAACGAAAGGGCAGGAGAGGCTGGGTGGCTGATGAAAGCAAGTATCTTGTCTCAAGTTCAAAGCAATGATTTTCCGACCTGTTAGCTTTCCAGGAATGACACGTGCCACCTGGGGACTCTGGACAAGCTGCCTTGCATGTCACCACCTCTTTGTGGGCTACCAGCTACTGGCAAGGCTCATGGCTGCAGGCACAGGCTCTGCAGTGCTACAGTGCTCTGCAGATTCCCAGACAGCTTGCAGGTGGCTCCAGGGACTGCTCACTTCTTTTTTTTTATCTCTCTTCTCTCTCTAACCCTATGTTACGAAGGAGCTGCTCACTTCTAAGCTAGGTGTGTATTTTGTTTCCTGGCCAAGCCATTGTTCCATAAAACTTCTGATTTAGGGAACATCTAAGGACACAGAGTGAACGAGGGAGCATCATTCCCGAAACGTGACATTTTCATGGGCAAGTATAAACACATAGCTACTTCCAAGCAGATTTTGAGTATGGGGTGTATAATTATAACACAGAATATGGCACTTTTTCAGAAATTGGACATTTATAGATTCTAGCTCCATTACATAGTATCTGTGTGACCTTGGGTTACTCAAGCTATGTAAGCTTCAATTTCTTTAAATATAAATCGAGAATCATAGTATAAACAGGGTATTGTAAGGGCTAGGGGGCTCTCATTTCTTATTCCTCGTGCTTCTTTCCATTTGGAAAGGTCTGCTCCTTCTGTCTTCTCCCTTTTTTGGCCTAAGGCTCATAGTGTCTCTCTACCACTTCCTCCCTCATTCAGGATTTATTTATGCTATTGATGGGTATGACATGGCATGTGCCATGTATCCCATCCTCTGCCATTTCTTCCTTGGGCAGGCTTCTTATTGGAGCATGAGTTTTTTGTCTTCTGGGATGAGGTAGAGGGAGGCCTCCAATGGAAGAAATTTCTGCCTGTGGAAGAAATGGCAGAGGATGGGCTACATGGATCATACCCATCAATAGCATAAATAAATCCTGAATGAGGGAGGAAGTGGTAGAGAGAAACTATGAACCTTAGACCTCTTACCAGGCTACAGTCAAGGTGTTGGCTAGGGCTGTGGTCACCTCAAGGGTCCACTGAAAGCAGACCTGCTTTCATGCTCACTCCTGTGGCTATTGACAGGAATTAGTTCCTCACAGGCTATTGAACTGAGGCCTCAGTTTCTCGCTGGTTGTTGTCTTGGAGACATGAGTCCTTGCTATGTGGACCTCTCCATAGGGCTACTTAGAACACGGCTTGCTTCCTTCTATACCAGGGCTCCAAGGTAGCAAGAAAGAGAGGCCTGTAAGCCAGAAGTCACACTGTTTTATAACCTAATCTCAAACCCTTTTGCCACATTTTGTGTGTTATAAGCAAGTCACCAAGTCCAGCCACACTTAAGAGGAAGAGATTACACATGGGTGTGAATATTATAGGGGCCCTTCTCAGAGGCAGCCCACCATGACAGACAAGTCAGGAAGTCACAGCTCCCTGGAGGGTGAGGAGTGGGGACAGCTTGATCCCTTCTGGAGGGAAAGAGGGAGAGATCTGTGTCCGGCAGCTTGAGAAGGTTAAAATGTACTGTCTCAATTTCTTCCCTTGTGTCCTATTTCAGAATCTCTTAAAAAAAAATTCAGATCAGAAAAACAGCATTTGGATTTTATAAAATACAACAGATCAATTCCTGCTTGTGGTTTACCCTGGAGCTTGGCATGGAGAACAGTTTTAACAGACATTTTTCAAAAATCATTATTCTCACCAAAATTCAAGCTGGCCCGTGACGTTTGGGTAGGTTCCATTTTTTTAAGCTAAAACTTTTCCATCCCCAGTGGTCTCTCTTTTAATTATTCCCTCTACATCATGAGTTTAGAAGAAAACAAGTATTTGCCTACCAAAGACAAACTTAGGGTTCTTCCATGTTCATGAATGTCTGGGCAAACATAACCACTTGAATAGGAAAGAAAAGCACAGTTGATAAATCTCCCAATCTTTAGGGAGGCCCCATGATTTCTAATAACTTCTGATTTCTACTGCTCAGCCCTGTCAATTTCCTTTGGGCCTAGCCTGGTGATATACTTATTTTCATATCTGTATTAGATTACTTGGGACAATCAAAAGTCATAAGTGATAATTATTAAAATAGAATTCTGTTTTAGGGGACATTAAATACTTTTAATGTAGAATGATTATGGGATATGCCTACATAGTTAATTTGTAAAGACATATCATTTTATTAGGGCACTGAATTAATTTCCCATTGCCACTGTAGCAAATTACCACAAATTAAGAGTTTAAGAAAACATACACTTACTGTTTTCTATTTCTGGAGGTCCCAAGTCTGAAATGGGCCTCACTGGGCTGAAACTGCAACCTGCATTCCTTGGCTCATGGCCCTGAATTGCTTCAATCTCTTTCTTCATCGTCACATGTATTGCTATAATTAAATAGCAGCAGACTGCTTCAGATTATTATAGGTATGCATGCACGTACTACATGCAAAACAGATGCATTTTTAAAATGAGGGATATAGCCCCCATTTTTTATTGGGAACAGAAGGATTTATCAGTTTACTTCAAGTGAGCCCTCTCAGGTTTACTTGAATGAAACAGATCTGGTCTGAATCGAGTTTCTTCCCAAAGAAATCAGGCTTATAAATAAATGGTCATCTTTGAACAAAAAATTTACCTATGCATTGAGAGTTATCTAATGGGTCCATGTACAGGCTTTTTTAACATCCTCGCAAATTAGTCTATTACATGTTCTTCTTTTCTTCTCCACTAAATCTTAAATCTACAAACTAAAGGCCCAAATCAAATAATTGAACTTCATGAATTCTATAGCATCCATAAAGGACGTGGCTCCTTTGTTATTCTGAGTATGCAGGGTGCAACTTTGAAAGGTTAGCTAATGTATTTTTTATTCCTAGAGACCATTTGTCTTCTATCCTTCCTTCCTTTCCAGATACCTGCCTGGGTATTAGGTTTTACTAACTTGTCCTGAGGATGATGTAGCCAAACCAAAGAGTTAATTCTTAGTTTTCGGGTTTCAAAAGCTTGGGCTTTGAATTTCACAAGGCAAAATTAAGAAAGACTTTGGGACCATAAGATTATCCCAAAGCCACTGAAGTGTAAATGTGTGGGTGTCCTGGGGATACATAGACTTCTCGAGGGAGTACGTAGGACTGAGACAGTGTCAACAAAATCAACTTCCAGATACTCCATTCCCCTATGTTTTCTCAAACTGGTCTCTCTATAGGCACCATTATGATCTGCAGTTTCTTGCTTTTTTTTCTTCCCACACTTGCCCTTTTCCTGTTTCTACCTCCATCCCTTGATTCACTCCTTATCTTGCTATAGTGGAAAAACCCAAGCAAAGGGACCCTGTGAACTAGTACAGGTGTTGAGGAAACTGATCTGATAACTGGGGACCACATTCTTTTACAATGATTTTTAAATTCTTTGTTCAGAATAAAACTAGAAAACATACTTAGGATATTCCAAATAATTTTTCTTTTGGAGACGGGGTCTTGCTCTGTTGCCCAGGCTGAACCGTAGTGGTGCAAGGATTCTCGCGTTTCAGTCTCTCAAGTAGCTGGGATGACAGGCACCTGCTGCCACTCCTGGCTAATTCTTGTATTTTTAGTAGAGATAGGGTTTTGCCATGTTGGCCAGGCTGGTCTTGAACTCCTGACCTCAAGTGATCTGCAGGCCTTGGCCTCCCAAAGTGCCCAGATTACAGGTGTGAGCCACTGGGCCCGGCTGAAAATAATCTTTGATGGTAGACTATCGTGCTATGTTTAGGATGTTAACTCAAAAAATGTTCAAAGAATTGAATGATACTGCTATAATAAAATCTGATGTTTTCAGCTACTTAAATAAACTTTTTGGACAAGTCTTTTCAGTGCTATTTTTTAAAACAAAGGACAACATTAATATTAACCTCTGTCTTATTCTATTGATAAATAGTATTCATTCATAGAGAGATTAACTAATTAGGAAAACTGACCAGTCCTGCCCATTTCATTGAGATGAATTTCCATTCAAATTTAAAATTTCAAGTTTATTTATTAACATGAAAATATATTTGTATTGTTTTGATCAATTGTGTACTAAGTAAGACATATTATGGTAATTCTCCAAAAGAAAACTTAAAAAAATACATTTGAACTTATATGGTCATAGGACATTTAAAAAATGTTAATTTATACACTTTTCTGCCGTGAATTATGGCAGACTTATTGAATTAAATTCTTTCAAGTATATTATTGTATTAGCACAAAGCTCTGTGGGGAAAATGGAACAGAAATGTGACTTCAAGGAACATTATAAAACAAGATAAGTGTGGACATTTGTATTTTTAACTGAACAATGATGAATATCACATTTCTTTGGAATTTAAATTCCATTGGCAACTTTTAAAGGATCTGAGTGACAATTTTATTTTAGACTTTCAATATTTACAATTTACTGGAAGTCACTTTTAGCAACTACTGAAACTGATGACCAAAAACGCCTATGGATGTCAGCCTAATAATGTGCTGGGGGAACAATGTCTTCTGAAATTATTTTAGGGAATAGATGAGTAAACATAGACAAATTGAAGACCAGGTTATAAAAATTATCCAGAATGATTTAAAAGCAAGATTTGAAATGAGATTGAGAATCTGAGCTGGGGATGGTGGAGAGTGTTGCTTCTGACAGTAACTGCGGTCTGAGTCAGGACATGATGAGTTCAGTCTGAGAGTTGGCAGCACCTAGGCCTTCACTCTTGTCTGGTATCCCTGGGAAGCTGTTGATGTCTGGTTAGGAGAAGGATAAGGGGAGAAAGGCCTGAGATTTCATCAAGTTCCCTCTGTGTGTTTCCTCCCTGTGTTCCCTCCGAGTTTGCAGCTCAGTTGTCTGCAGTGATTACCTGTCTTGTGAATGCCTCTCTTTTAGTTTACTCCCTTCCTTTAAGTCTCACTTTCTCTATTGTCCTATCTGAGATTATCTCCCAAATAAACTGTCTGCATCCAGGTTCTATCTCAGAATCTGTATCTGGGGGACATCAAAACCAAGAGATGTGCCGTAAGTCACTTACTTATATAGAATAGATTTAGTTTCAATCTCATTTAGCATGCATTTATTGGGTACATGCTAGGTTAGCTCTAGGGACACTCAACAATGTTGATTGACTTATTAATCAGGATGGAATAGTCAGGACTATCAGCTGGTCCTTTCTACTGCGTATACACAGAGAGATTTAGGGAAAACTGATCTTGAAGAAATTCATCTTAAAAAGATGTGATAGCAATTTGGGAGGCCAAGGAGGGCAGATTGCTTGAGGCCAGAAGTTTGAGACCAGCCTGGCCAACATGGTGAAACCCAGTATCTACCAAAAAAAAAAAAAAAATACAAAAAACTAGCTGGGCATGGTTGTGCACACCTGTAGTCTCAGCTACTCCGGAGGCTGAGGCAGGAGAAATGCTTGAACCCAGGAGGCAGAGGTTGTAGTAAGCCAAGATCATGCCTCTGCACTCCAGCCTGGGTGATAGAGTAGACCTTGTCTCAGAAAAAAAAAAAAAAAAAAAAAGAGACGTGATACATCTAGTGAAGAAGCTGATCTGTCAATAGCCAGAGAGCAAATGCAGAGACATACCAAAGTCAAATAGTTAGGGCAATTCTTTTGGAATAACTAATTTCTCATCAAACAATTTTTTCTTCTTAGGAAATTTGCTGCTGCTCTGTTATTACAACCTGGAACTATAAAGAACCTAAATGTAGTGTGTGACTAAAAACACAAACAGTTAAGCTTTATTTGTAAGGGCAAATAAAAATTATGCTCTATTCTGGAAACAAGCAGGTTTCCCCCCTTAGCTTTCATTATGGCCTATGCAAATGCCAGTAATGCAATTATGTAAATATCTAGTTGGGGTTTGGAGTGCTGCCTTTATTATTTAACTCTAAAGTTCTAAAATGCCTCATTTGCATATTACATTTTGTAGTGATGGTATAAAGCTTATAAACAAGGTTCTATTTTTTAGAGAAGTATTTAAAGCAGGCTTCTGCCAGTGAGAATATGAGTCCTACCTAGTGTTTAGCCTTGAGTTTTGAGCAACGGATTATGTTCATAGCCATACATGAAGAAAACCAAAATTAAAGAAAAATAAAAAGCATGTTAATAACTCTCACAAGTAATTAGCAAACAGAGCTCAAGGGCTTGACGAAGGGATTGAGTGTCTGGTCTCTCTTGGTGGTTCCTCAACATGTGTGGCCTTGACCAAGTCTTGTCCTCACTTCTTCCATCTGTAAAGATGAAAGCAACTCTTCATACTTAGGATCATTGCTGGGGCGTTGGTGTCAGTTGGTTCACTTTCTGATGCTCAAAATTATGGAATAACTCCTTTTCTCACCACAAAGTTGCAGCATTTTAATAAGGAACAGGCTTGGGTCAGAAAAAAAGGCACAGCATGGCAAGGCGGTGCTGGCTGCATATCCTCGCAGCATGTCTGAGCTGGAAAGAAGCTGAATTATCGTCTCATTTAAAAAAAATCATTTTTGGGTTGTAGTATGTGCCAGGCTAAACACTGTGCTAAACACTTTACAAAGATGATCTCACTCCATCATTTCATCAGTTCCATGAGGCGGGCATGATTATCAACATCTTTGAGATGAAGAAGCATGCTCCAAGAGGTAATATGGCCCATGTCTTAAACTTGAGGTTGAAGAGCAAGCACTGAGCCCTGTTATAGACTTTTTTTTTTTTTTTGACGGAATCTTGCTCTGTTGCCCAGGCTGGAGTGCAGTGGCACAATCCCGGCTCACTGCAACCTTTGCCTCCCGGGTTCAAGGGATTCTCCTGCCTCAGCTTTCTGAGTAGCTGGGACTACAGGTGCATGCCACCATATCCGGCTAATTTTTTGTATTTTTAGTAAAGACAGGGTTTCACCATGTTAGCCAAGATAGTCTCTATCTCCTGACCTTGTGATCTGCTCACCTCGGCCTCCCAAAGTGCTGGAATTACAGGCGTGAGCCAGACCTCCCGGCTGCTGTTTTAGATTTTTAATCTCTGTGTAAACTTCTTCCTTTTGTTCCACCTTTTCTCTTTAGAAATAAAGCCCTTGGAAACTCTGTGATGTGCCAAGACCCCCAGGGTAATACGTAACAGAGAGACTTTGAATGCAGGTTTTCTGAGTCCCAGGCCAGTCACGTGGTTCAGCAACACCTGCTTCTAGCCCAGGCTTCCCTGCATAGCAGAGGAGTTGTCTCCATGCAAGTGTGCAGTGACATGTAGACTAATTGTTCTCAGTGTTTTAAAATGAAACCCAGGCCAGGCATGGTGGCTTATGGCTGTAATCCCAGCACTTTAGGAGGCTGAGGTGAAAGGATCATTTGAGGCCAAGAGTTCGAGACCAGCCCAGGCAACATAAAAAGACTCTGTCTATACAAAAGAAAAATTAAAAAAAAAATTACCTGGTTGTGGCAGTGTGCATCTGTAGGCCCCAGCTACTTGAGAGGCTGAGGCAGGGGCATCACCTCTGCCCAGGAGTTAGAGGCTGCAGTGAGCTATGGTTGCACCACTGTACTCCAGCCTGGGTAACACAGAGAGAGACTCTGTCTCTGTTTTTTTGTTTTTTAATAAAAGAAATCTACAAGGCCTGTATGCAGTTCTGAAGATGCAGATCCTGCAGGTATAAAAAAGAGTCGTTCCCCTTTCCTGGTCTTTCTGGATGCCATTCTTCCCGGGAATAACCAGCACAGAAGACAGTCCGTTGTCCTTTGCACAACTAAATGAATATAATCATTATTTTTAACATAGAAACAGTTCTCTCAAAGAACTTTCAACTGATTTTTGAAACAACAAACAAGCAGTTTTCTATGGGCAGTGTGAGCAGTTTTGTTTTACAAATCCTCAGTCTGTTCATTTAGCAGATTTCGGTCTCTTCCATCGAACTCCTGTTCCTGCTGGCTTGCCTCTTCATTTACCTAGAACCCTAGTTCATCTGCAGACTCCTTCTCACTTGAAAAGTTCTTTTCCTGACATTTATCTCCAAATTCCCCTTCAAAATTTTTTTAGTATTTTCTTTTATTACCAATACAATTGGTATTTTTTTACTTTATCTTCCTACCTTTTGACCTGTGTTTCTATAGTAGATCTAGATGGAAGACAACACACCATCCTCACATTCATGGTGGCTCAATTTTTGCAAAATCCTGCAAAACTTTTGGAAGTTAGTGTTCATTCCTTTATAAAAATATCTTTTTCTTTTTATATCTTCAACGAATGCAACTGAGGCATAAGCTATGATTTCTATTTACTGATAAGTAATTTTTATTTCATGGGTTTGTTGATTGCATCAAATATGTGTGTGTGTGTGTGTGTGTGTGTGCGTGTGTGTGTGTGTGTGTGTGTATGTGTATGTGGGGGGGAGGGGGTTATGTGTGGGATGGTTAAGAATGTGAGGTATATTACCTCGGTCAAATCTGGCTCAAATCTGGTGTGACCTGGGGCAGATCACTTCACTTTTATTTTGCCTCAGTTTTTAATTTGCAAAATGCATAACACCTATCCCTGAGAATTCCAGTGAGGATCAGTCAAGTTAATATATGTAAAGTCATATATATATAATTAGTAATATATGTAAAGTACTTAGAGCAGTGTTTGTCTCAGAGTAAGTAGAATGTAAGTGATAGCTGTTACATGGTGATCTAGTTTACTATTTTCACTATAAATTCTTACTATTAATCCTCCCAATTCAGCTGTTTATTCCAAATCAGCACTGTGTAATACAAACACAATGCAGTCCATGTAAGCTATTTAACATTTTCTAGTAGCCACATTTTTAAAAGGTAAAAAAAGAGATAAAATTAACTTCAATACTTTTAATGCCTATTATGTAAAATACTTCAATATGTAATCAATATAATAATTACTCATGTTGGGCATGGTGGCTCATTCCTGTGATTCCAGCATTTTAAGAGGCCAAGGTGGGAGGATGCCTTGAGCCCAGGAGTTTGAGACCACCCTGGGCAACATGCTGAAACCCTCTCTCTACCAAAAATACAAAAATTAGCTGGGCATGGTGGTACATGCTTGTAGTCCCAGCTATCAGGAAGGCTGAGGTGGGAGGATCGATTGAGCCCTGGAGGTCGAGGCTTCCTGGTTGCACCACTGCCCTCTAGGCTCCTGGGAGACAGAGCAAAATCCTGTCTCAAAAAATATTCTCAAGGACATCTCAATTTGACTAGCCACCTTCAAGTACACAGTGACTACATTTGGCTGGTAGCTACTACACTGAGCAATACCAATCATATCAAACATTAAGTGTAAAATCCTGAGATAATTCCTTTTTTGCCATGGATAGTTTATGTAATATTATTACAAGACTATGTATCAATACTAGGGTTGGGCTCAGGAAATATGGAGAATAGGAAGAAGTTTGTCTCTGGTGCTTCTCCAGCTCCAGTTCAGTGCTCTCCTATTTCACATGACACTTCCTTAGTTTCTCAGGGTGGAGCCCATTAAAACCTCCATCCAGGCCCTTATATTTTAACATTACTGTCTGTCTGGGTCCTATTTTTCCAGGACCATAATATGGCGAAGTTACAGTTAATTCTCATTATTCGTAGTAGTTGTCTTCTATAAAGTCACTCTAAACACTGAATTAGCAAATTCGGAACCATTGCTCCTAGGGGGAAATATAGGAGGTTAGGTTCCCAGGAGCCTCTGGTCATAATGTGTTCACCAACTGATCATCACATACCTTATGTATGTTTCTGTTTAAAAACACCATATTTACACAGTCTATTGTTGGATTGTTAGCATTGAACTTGTGGCCAACAACACTGTAGCTCAGGTTTGAATGAAGATTACCTAACATGTATACTAGATGACAGTTCACACTGTGCTTGGGAACTTTTAAGCAGTGAAATCACCAAAGCAAAGCACACAAATGTAAAAAACCTGGCAGTAAATGGACAACTAAAAGGACACTTGTTTTAGAGTATGTCCACTGAAACAAGAAGGCAGCATGTTGCCTTGTTCCACCTCAGCTGGGAATATATGTGTCAGGTGACTCAGACTTTTTTCCCGCTCTGTGCAAATCTGTGAATGGCCATGAAAGGACTGAGAGAATTGATTTTGAAGTTACAAATAAGTGAATCTCTGAATAATGAGAATAAGCTGGGTTGCTTTTCGTCAACACTTTATGTTAAGAGATGCTTTCAGTGTATTTGGGTGGGCAGCTGAGAAGCTACGGGGTTCCTTCAAACCCTGTCACTTGGATATTCATAATGGTGAACTGCCCACTCCTACTCCAAGGGAGTGGAACAGCCAAGTGTGTGTGTCCTATAGCTTGGTTGGTGTATTAGTCTGTTCTCACACTGCTAATAAAGATATACCCGAGACTCGGTAATTTATAAAGGAAGAAGTTTTGATGGACTCACAGTTCAGCACGGCTGGGGAGGCCTCACCATCATGGCAAGGGCAAAGGAGAAGCAAAGGCACGTTTTATATGGTGGCAGGCAAGAGTGAGTTTGTGCAGGGAAACTCCCATTTATAAAACCATCAGATCTCATGAGACTTATTCACTACCACAAAAACTGTGTGGGAAACCACCCTCATGATTCAGTTATCTCCACCTAGCCCCACCCTTGACACTGGGGATTATTATAATTCAAGGTGAGATTTGCATGGGCACTCAGTTAAAACATATCAGTTGGGCAGAGGCAACTGTAAACAACAGAAAGAGCCAGAAAAGGAGCAATGCCCCCACTTGGAAAAAGGCAAAAGCAGATAAACCCAAAGCATGATGACCATCAATTGCAATATGCCCACAGGGGTTGGAGATGAAGTGGAAAGATGAGAGCCCATAAAAGGATACATAGAACTGAGAGCATGAAATCAGCCAGGAACAGTTGAAAAGGCCAGGACTCTTGGGTGAATGGGCTTTGGTGGCCATTGTTGCCTTTTTCAGGGGACTGGCTTTGTGAGTGAAGATAACAATCTTGGCCCATGCCTAAGCTTGCTGTACACAATCATTGACAGATTATGCAAGAATTTTTGATATTTTCATCTACTCTTTCATCTTATCATGAATCAAGTTGATCAGATTTTCTGAATTCATTAGTTATCTTTTTTGTTTAACCACTTTTTTTTGTTTGAAACAAAGAAAAATATATGCATATATTGTAAATAATTCTGATTTTATTGAGAAAAAATGCATATTTAAAATATATAGTGATTCTGTTATATAAGTTTATCTGTTTTCATATAACTCTCCTTAGGATAAATCTTTTAAGCAATTTATTTTCTTTTTTAATATGGATATTATGTTGGAGCACCAAGATTCATAAAACAAATACTTCTAGATCTAAAAAAAGACTTAGCCACACAGTAATAGTTAGAGACTTCAACATCCTGCTGACAGAGTTAGACAGGTCTTTGAAGCAGAAAACTAACAAGAAAATTCTGGAGTTAAATTCAACACTTGACCAATTGGACCTAATAGACTTCTACAGACTACTTCAGCCAATAGCCTCAGCGTATACATTCTTCTGATCTGCAGATAGAACATACTGTAAGATCAAGCACACCTTCAGCCATAAAGCAAGTCTCAGGAAAATAATAATTTCAAAAAACATACTAAGCACACTCTCAGATCACAGTGGAATTAAATAGAAATCCCTGCGAAGGTCTCTTAAAACCAGAAAATTACATGGAAATTAAACAACTTACTCCTAAATGACTTTTGAGTAAACAACAAAATTAAAGTAGAAATCAAAACAATTTAGAAAGAAATAAAAACAGACACAACATATCAAAATCTCTTGGATGCAGCAAAAGCAGTGTTAAGAGGAAAACTTATAGTACTAAATGCCTGCATCAAGAAGTTAGAAAGATCTCAAATTAACAATTTAACATTGCACATAGAGGAACTAGAAACACAAGAACAAACTAAACCCAAAGCTACCAGAATAGAAGAAATGACTAAAATCAGAGTGGAACTGAATGAAATTGAGATCCAAAATCCATACAAAGGATCAACAAAACCAAAATGCTAATTTGAAAGGATAAATGAGATCAATAGACTGCTAGCTAGATTAACAAAGAAAAAAGAGAGAAGATCTAAATAAACACAACCAGAAATGACTAAATGGGCCCAGTGCAGTGGCTCACACCTGTAATTCCAGCACTTTGGGAGGCCGAGGTGGGTGGGTCACCTGAGGTCGAGAGTTGAAGAACAGCCTGGCTAACATGGTGAAACTCTGTCTCTACTGAAAGTAGAAAAATTAGCTGGGTGTGGTGGCTGGCGCCTGTAATCCTAGCTACTTGGGAGGCTGAGGCAGGAGAATCACTTGAACCCAGGAGGTGGGTGTTGCAGTGAGCCAAGATTGTGCCACTGCACTCCAGCCTGGGCCACAGAGTGAGACTCCATCTCAAAAAACAAAACAAAACAAAAAACAATGACTAAAATGACATTATAACTGACCCTACAGAAATACAAAAGATCTTCAGAGACTATTATAAACATCTCTAGGTACACAAACTAGAAAATCTAGGAAATCTAGAGGAAATGGACAAGTTCCTGGAAAGACACAACCACCCTAGATTGAATCAGAAAGAAGTTGAAACCCTGAATGGTCCAGTAATACCAGTAGTGAGCTCTGAAATTAAATCAGTAATAAAAAACACACCAACCTTAAAAAGCCCTGGATCTGATGAATTCATATCTGAATTCTACCAGACATATAAAGAAGAGGTGGTCCCAATCCTACTGAAACTATTCCAAAAAAATAAAGGAGAAAGGACTCCTTCCTCATTCTACAAACCCAGCATCATCCTGATAGCAGAATCTGGTAAAGACATAGTGAAAAAATAAAACAACAGGCCAATATCCCTGATGAACACAGATGCAAAAATCCTCAACAAAATACTAGCAAACTGAATCCAGAAGCATATCCAAAACTTAATTCACCATGATCAATTGGGCTTATTCTTGGGATGCAAGGTTGGTTTAACATACACAATTCAATAAATGTGATTCACTACAGAACTAAAAACTAAAGACACAACTGAAAACAAAGTTGATTGATTATCTCAATAGACATGGAAAAGCTTTTGATAAAATCCAGCATCCATTCATGATAAAAACCCTCAAGGATTAGGCATGAAGGCACATACCTCAAAATAATAAGCGCTATCTAAACAAACCCACAGCCAATACTGAATGGGTGAAAGCTGGAGGCATTTCCCTTAAAAACTGGAACAAGGTGAGGATGTCTAATTTTGCTACATAGTACTAGAAGTCTTAGCCAGAGCAATCAGGCAAGAGAAAGAAATACAAAGCATCCAAATAGGATGCTTTTATCATTCTTTGCTGATGATATGATTCGATATCTAGAAAACCCTAAAGACTCTGCCAAAAGGCTTCTAGAACTAATAAATGACTTCAGTAAAGTTTCAGGCTACAAAATCAAAGTTGAAAAATCAGGAGCATTTCTATGCCTCAATAATGTTGAAGCTGAGAGCCAAATCAAGAACACAATTTCATTTACAATAGCCACAAAAAAATAAAATACCTAGGAATACATCTAGTCAAGGAGGTGAAAGATCTCTTCAAGGAGAATTATAAAACACTGCTAAAAGAAATCATAGGTGACATAAACAAGTAAAGAAACATTCTATGCACATGGAGCAGAAGATTATTATTAAAACGGCCATAGTGGTCAAAGTAATGTACAGATTCAGTGCTATTCCTATCAAACTACCAATATAATTTTTCACAGAATTAGAAAAACTACCCTAAAATTCATATGGAACCAAAAAAGAGCGCAAATAGCCTAAGCAATCCTAAGCAAAAAGAACAAAGCTGGAGGCATCATAATACTCAACTTCAAACTAAACTACAAGGCTATGGTAACCAAAACAGCATGGTACGACTACAAAAACAGATACACAGACCAACTAGAACAGAATAGAGAACCCAGAAATAAGCTTCATGCCTACAATCATCTGATCTTCAGCAAAGCCAAAAAATAAGCAATAAGGAAAGGACTGTATTCAATAAATAGTGCTGGAATAACTGGCTAGCCATATGCAGAAGAATAAAGCTGGACCACTGCCTATCACCATATACAAAAATTAACTTAAGGTAGATTAAATACTTAGATGTGAGACCTAAAACTATAAAAGTGCTAGAAGAAAATCAAGAAAATACTCTTGTGGACATAAGCCTTGGCAAAGAATTTATAACTAAGTTTTCAAGAGCAATTACAGCAAAAACAAAAATTGGCAAGTGAGACATAATGAAACTAAAGAGCTTCTGCACAGCAAAAAATACTATCAACAGAATAAACAAGAAAACCTACAGAATGGGAGAAAATATTCACAGACTATGCATTCTACAAAGGTCTAATATCCAGAATATGTAAATAATTTAATTCGACAAACAAAAAATAACCCTCTTAAAAAGTGAGCAAAAGACATAAACAGAAACTTCTTAAAATGAGATAGTCAAGTGGCCAACAAATATATGAAACAATGCTCCATATCACTAATCATTAGTGAAATGCAGATTAAAACCACAGTGAGATACCATCTCGCGTCAGTCAGAGTGGCTATTAAAAAAAGTCAAAAAATAGCAGATGCTTGCAAGGCTGCAGAGACCAGAGAATGCTTACATGCTGCTGGTGGGAATATAAATTAGTTCAACCATTGTGGAAAGCAGTTTGGAAATTTCTCAAAGAACTAAAAATAGAATTACCATTTGACCCAGTAATTACATTGCTGGGTATATACCCAAAGGAATATAAATCATTCTACCCAAAAGACATGTACTTGTATGTTTATTGCAGCACTATTAACATGAGTACAAACATTGACTCAACCTAGGTGCCCTTCAGTGGTGGATTGAATAAAGAAAATGTGGCACATATACACCATGGAATGCTACAAAGCTATAAAAATGAATGAAGTCACATCCATTGCAACAACATGGATGGAGCTAGAGGTCATTATCCTAAGCAAATTAACACAGGATCAGAAAACCAAATATCACATGTTCTGCTTATAAGTGGGAGCTAAACACTGTGTACTTATGAATATAAAGGTGAGAACAGTAGATGCTAGGGTCTAGTAGAGGGGGAAGGAGGACAAGGGTTTAAAAAATACCTAGTGAGTACTATGCTTACTGACTGGGTGATGAGATCATTTGGACCCCAAGCCTCAGCATCGTGTGATATACCCATGTGACAAACCTGCGCATGTACCCCTGAATCAAAAATAAAGGTTGAAACTTTAAAAGATGAAGATTATGTTTGACCTTCTGTGTATTAGTCAACTCTGTGTCACAGTAGACACTCATTAACCATGTTTATTCCTTTAACCCGGAGTGTTATCTGGTTTCATTGTTTCCAACCTGGAGCTGACTTTTCCTACTTTTTATTCTGTGTATAATTCAAATGCATCTCATTGTCTTTGCATACCATATTTCAAAACACTCTCCATATCCTAACTACACAGGAAGATAGTGATATTTTAAGAAAAATTAATAGGCCTCAATAGGTGTATTTCACAACTTTTTGCCTCTTTGCAAAAATTAAGGAGAACAGAGGCAAGAAGTAGAAATAATATATCTAGAATGACATAATATGATACAATGGGAAGCCAAATAACCAACTTGGAAAAAAGTTCTAAGAATGGAAAAAATGCATTAGAATCTGGGTAAGACAAAGCTTAGAAAAATTTGTCCATCATTTAGAAGGTGATTTTTATGGAAGAGGCATCAAAGCAATGATATACAATAAAAATTTGAGAAATAGAAAAATGGTAAACACAACTCTATAACTGTTACCTATTATTATTGTACTCTATACGTACAGTACAAGGTGTTGGTCAGGAGTGTCTGCTCAAGCCAGACTCACGAATAAACTCCAGGTCCATCTTACGTTACTACTTAAGAGTCTCTCAGCCTTAGTTTTCTTAGCTGTATATGCGTATATAATGTATATATAATGCATTTGTATAGATAATGCAACTAAAATGATGAACCATATACTTGAGGCAAGTTAACATATAATTGAAATAATTTCTTCACATATTTTTTAAGCCCCTGCTATGTGCCGTCTTCATAGAGTTTATGGTCTAGAGAAGGAGGTAGACAGTCACATGGGCATGAAGGTAGATAATAAGAGACAGAGAAGGAAAAGCACAGAAGGTTAAGAGAGCTTCCAACAGGGAGATCTGGCCTGGTCCCCAGGGACAGGGAAGTTTCCCTGAGAAGGTGATGCTGAGCTAGGGTGCAAAGGAAGAATGGGAATTAAATGAATAAAGAAGGAAGGGTCTGGGGAAAGAGCATCCCAGCAAGAGGAACTACATGCAAAGCCCCCAGCTGGGGATCACAGGTTTTCCTGGGGACCTAAGGGTTGGACATTGTGACTGGAGCATCCAGAATGAGCAAGGGAGTCCTGAGAATCGAGGCTGAATGGATGGGCAGAGGCCACATCACTTTATCCTGAGTGCAGTGGGAGTCAATGCAGGGCTTTAAGCTGGGGAGAGACGTGATTTTCTGTGCTGTTAATAGAATGGCTGAGCAAGGCTGAATGTTTGCTCTTGCTGTCCTCTCAGTGAGAGATGATGGTGGCTGTGACAGGGTGGTGGCATAAGCAATGGCGAAAAGTGGAGAAATCTGGGAGATATTTAGGTTGTAAAATGGATGGGACTTTGTGGTGTGCTGGATATGGCAGTGGAAGAAGAGGGAGGTGTTAAGGATGAATCCTAGTTTGCCAGATTGGAAACTCAGCCTGTGGTGATGCCATTCATGGCAAAAGGTAATACCAGCAAACTGCTAGACTTTGCAAAATACCTTTGTCCTTATTTACTTGCAGACATGTTTCACAAATCTGAAACTTTACTGCACCTTTTGCCTAAAATCTTTTATTAATGAAAGAGCATCATATTCATATGCATATATCTATGGAAACAAATGTACACAAAAATAGTAGGTTTGCCATGATTGGTGTAAATTAGTAAAAACATTTATTTAGGTTTATTATAAATGTAAGTAATTTAAACATTTTATACTCTTATTTTTAAAAATCAATTTCATATGCTTTGTTCATAGTTAGGTTTCTAAACAATTGTTATCAATTCCCTAATCAAACATTTATTTTTTTTCCCCAAAGCCTATGGAATGAAATGTATGCTCTTTGCAATTAACATTATATCCAAGGTCTTGGGTTACTTTCCTGCCTCATCTTCATGGCTTCTCTTTTGCCTCCAAGGGTGTTCTAGGCTTTGATTATTGGTTCCTCTGCCTGGGATGTCCTCTTAACACTTCTGCCCAGCTGAATCCTACTAATTCTTCAGAGCCTCCTTGAAACATTACCACCTCTGAAGCTTTTCTGGATTCCTGTCAAATTGTTTCCAAGCTTTCTTATTCGTATGTGAGTTTATATCACAGACAGACTTGAATTAAATTTAAATGGTTCATATCAGCCCCCTCCTCTAGATCAACAAGTTCTACAACTTATTTTGCCTCTTATTCTCTATTACTAAACATTGTGAGCACGCCCTCTGGTTGAAGTTGGGCTCCCCCACAAACAGATCCTGAGATACAGATTTGAGTGTAAGTAATCAGTTTTGGAGGTCATCCCAGGAAGTGATTTTGAGGGAGTGGGAAATTATCAAGCCAATCATGGCAGCTATTTGATGTTGAAAAGGCACTAATGGTGTCTGCAATGCCACCCTGCCCTCATATAAATAGAATATTTTCTTATTTATTGCTCATATAAAATAATGACAGCTTCTCACTCCTCCTCCAAAACAAATAAGAAGACACAGTATTTGGGACGGAAAATGGGATATTATCAGAGGGGAGGGTAGTAGGGACTTGGATTTAAAAAATTTTTGAAATTAAAAGTACCTAGAGTTTCCAGCTAATATATTTTAATAGTTGAACATATTAAAAATCATGGTCTAGTATTTATAGTGGATGTAGAAGAAGTAAAGTAAAAAACAACAAGGTTTTAGAGCTTGACAAGTTTTAGTATACAGGTGCCACCAGCAGAAAAGGATTATGAGGCCTCATGGAATACGGGGGCCGTTAAACCATGTAGTTTAAAAAAGGAGAATTTTCTCATGAACAATGTAATGGAAAGCCTGATGAATGAAGAATTTGGAATTTGGATGGGCTCTTCATTTAGGAATGTGTTTTCTGAAGTTTTAAAAAATAGCAAAAATACTAAACATGAAGCGTATTCATTGAGACAGGATCATTTGATTCTTTCCTATTGGAGGAAAGAAAATAATTGATCCTTTTTTTTTCCAGCCTCCATAAATTTCATTCCATTCTCCATTGCATCCTCTCTTCACTCCTACTCCTTCTTCCTCACTTCCCAGCACTGGCTGCTTTTTAAGGTGATGCGATTTCTGAATTTGTGGAGGATTTAAGGTTTTGAGAAATGAAATGGCATTGAAATGCTGTCATGGTGCCTGAGTTATAAAGTATTTAGGTGATTTTTGGTCCATACACATATGGAGAAAGTGTCTTTGATTGAGGAAAAGCATATAGATTCTTTTGTATATCTGCACTATTTTTTTCTAATCACAAATAGCATTTTAAAGTAAAAAATGAGGTAAAGTCTTAGTGGGTTTGTGTTACTTTAAATTGTTTTCAAGAACAGAATCAGACCACCATTGGCTGGTTTTTCTGTTTCCAAATCATATTCCTAATAGGATGCCAATCCAGCCCAGCAGTTTAATTCATTATTATGCAAAATCTAAGAGAGTGAAATTTTAACCTTTGCTTCTAACCACTTTTTGTTGGTTTTATCTGTAATTAACTTAGTGAAAGGCATCTGATGACAGATTCTTCCCTGTGCTCCAATTACCTAACTTAGGAGGTTCTCCAAGGAGTTTATTTAACCACTTTTGACTGAAAAGTGTCATGTGGTAAAACAGAAATCATAAGTAGGAATTCTAGGTGTTTTAATAGTGAATCCCAAAGGGTATTATTGGTTGAGCCCACATGGGAATGTTGGTATACCCTTGACTGGTGTGGTTAGGTCTGGGGCAGTATCATGGTCAAAGGAACACTACAATGAAACCAAAATTAGCTTCAAAGTAACCTAAATCCTTTACATCTTTCAAAAGCAATGCTTTCTAATATCTTCTTTTCACCCATCTCCCATTCTCTGTGCTTATTCTCTGCAGTTATACCTGGACTTTCATTTTCAAATGTCCTTCCCCTGGGAAAATCTCTTCCCCTAGCTCCAGCCCTCTGGTTTCCTGTGCTTTCTCCCCTGCCCTCTGTCTGATTTTGCCTTACAAAATATCAGTCTAGCAGAGGTGTGAGCTCTTTAGAAGGTGGAAAAAAGGAAGACAGATAAGGAAAAGCTAGAATCTTTTTTTAGGGCAGACCGTTGGGAACGGCAAGGGACTCTCATAAGATAATCTTTGTATTTAAAGTATATAAATAAGGACATCAGCAATTTTTCTATCTGACAGCATCAAGGGACGTTTTATTAACAGTAGACTTGGTTGTCCTTTATAACAGCCAGTTGGAGATAGTAGGGGAGTACATTTCAAAGTTCCATCCTACCTTGTGACTCTCATTCATGACTTTACCGTAAACCCTTCCTGAACCTACTTATATTTTAAATTTGTACCACTCCTGGGTTTCACAATGGAAGATAATTTGAGAATTCTCAGATTTGACAAACAATTCTACATTTGCCTCCATATTAACTCTGTATTCTACATATGCGTTTTGTGATTTCAAAGACTTTGCAATGGATGGAATGTTTGTGTGCCTTCAAAATTCCGGAGCTGAAATCCTAATCCCCATCATGATGGTATTAGGAGATGAAGGTCTTAGGAGGTGATTAGGTCACTAGGGTGGAGCCCTCATAAGAGGGATTAGTGCCCTTACAAAAGGGACCCGAGATAACTCTCCAGCTCTTTTTCCACCATGTGAGGATACAAGCTGATGACAGTCTACAACCTGGAAGATGGCCCTCACCAGGACCAGACCATGCTGTCACTCTGACTTCCAGCCTCCAGGATGGTGAGAAATAAATTTCTGTTGTTTATAAGCCACCCAGTCTTTGGTATTTTGTTATAGCAGCCTGAACTAAGACAGTCTTCATTTACACATAAAACCTTCTTTTCTTTTTTAAATCTCTCATTTTTGAGAAACCTCTGTTCTTTTAATCTTTTTAGTTAAACTTTTTGGGTTTCATCCAGTTTGGCTATTTCTTCCTTGAGACATGGAGGCCAGAATTTCTCACAGTGTTCCAGATGTGGTACAAATCCATTTTAAATAAGGAATGACAGATTTGTATGATTTACTTTTAACATCCTTTTTTGCTATTACCTAGCATTATTTTTGTTGTTATAGCCTTCCAAAGGACAAATCTCTTT
>NW_016107453.1:3055020-3062682 GCF_001604975.1 Cebus imitator | reverse complement strand
ACCATGTTGACCAGGATGGTCTCAATCTCTTGACCTCGTGATCCACCCGCCTCGGCCTCCCAAAGTGCTGGGATTACAGGCTTGAGCCACCGCGCCCGGCCGACAAATCTCTTTCAAACCACACCATAATACTTCCTATACCATTTTCCTTGGTCATAACCATTGTTGACAACTGTCATAACTAACCTTCTGTAAATGTGGTTGGAATTAATTGTCCCATCTGTCTAACCTATGCTCACATGGAATCTTATTTGCCGTTTCCCTCCATCTCTGGGATTATAGCCATACCCTAGGGATTACAATCTAAGAACAACTTAATGGAAATTCTAAAATAAACTATAATCATTTACTACATAACCATGAATAACATATTGAGTGGAAGAAGACAAAGAATATTCTTTGGCAGGAGGTAAAAAAGGATTAATAGCAGGTGAAACCAGTAAAAATAAAACTTGATTTTCAAAAGATCTTTAAGTTTCTACATGTAAGTTTCATATGGTAGAATGTTGAGAAGAGCATTTTAACTAAATGTAGTAAGAAAACTGTATATAAGTAGGTAATTCTCTGGTAGGTCTAGCTACCTTCTATTGGGGCATACATTAAAGAGATGTAAAAATATTTATACTGAGTGTGGTGTCTCATGCCTGTAATCCCAGAACTTTGGGAGGCTGAGGCAGATGGTTCACTTGAGGCCAGGAGTTTGAGACCAGCCTGGGCAACATAGTGAAATCCCGTCTATACTAAAAATACAAAAATTAGCTTGGTATGGTGGCACACACTTGTAATTCCAGCTACTTGGGAGGCTGAGATGGGAGGATCACTTGAATGGGGTAAGCAGAGGTTGCAGTGAGCTGAGATCATGCCACTGCACTCCAGACTGGGTGACAGAGTGAGACTTCATCTCAAAAAAAAAATTTTTTTTTAAATTGTGTAACTTAAGTTTTTTTGATTTGGAAAATATAGTTTTCATTAATGTTATTTGTGTTAACATTTAATGTGTTTTTTGTCATTTTAAAACTAATAAATATTTTAAAATTCTCAATTTAAATTTCTAATATTAGAAATATCAGTACACACAATCCCCATCAACCAAAGCTCTCTGATGTCCTCCACTTTTGAGAGTGTAAAGGGATGTCGAGGCCAAAAAGTTTGAGAGCTGCTAGACTTTAGAGAACCCAAATGTCATCTTCATCTTCTTTGTGTACATTAAACATTTACTTCTTCAAAGGGTCTCACTACATTTCTTTCATTCACCAGGGTATTTATATTTATCTGAGAGCATACAGCAGTTTCCTACTGACTGGGAGTTTCAAAAGAAGAACACAGTACATACAACAATAAGGAAATACAGTAGCAGAGAATACAGATACCAAGAATAATGCTAATTTCAGTTTTTCGTGATTCATAGTGAGTGTCTGAAATTCCATATTTAGCCTCCAAATAATAATTTTATAAACTGGGCTTATTTTATAGTCTTGAAAGTACAAGGCTTGCTTTTTCTGAAGTGATAACGTTCATGAAGAAAAAAGAAAATCTCCAAATCTGGAAAAGTCATCTAATTCTTAAAAAGTTTAGGAAGTTCCATGCTTTCAAAGATGGATTAAAGAGAAGCCTCATCATTTCAGATAAAGAAAACTGAAGAAGGAAAGAAAGTGAAGTTTATAAAACTAGCTAAGTTTTTCTGTTTCCAAGATGAGTAAAGATACTGCAAGAGTCATCTCATGGCCATATTTTACACACACTCCCCTTCCAACTAAATGGGGAATGAGACATGAATGATATTTGATTGAGACCCAGTGAGGACAATAAATTTCTCAGAAAATATAACTAGGATGTGATAGAGTCGTTAAATAACCCTTCAAATCTAACCAAACCATTGTGGAACAGATTAAATGCATTTGTAGTTGTAACTCTCTACCTTTGAATGCTCAAAGGACATCTTTAGATGAAAACAGAGGAGATTTAGAGACAGGTTTGAGATTTCCTACAAGAACTTAGAGCTACATCAAGTATAGAACAACTAACCTATGACTTTGTCCATGTGGAATGAAGCACTGGTAGGTGGTGTGGCAGGTAGAATAATGACTTCTCCAAAGATGTTTACATCCTAATTCTTGAAACATGTGAAGATGTTGCCTCACAAGGCAAAAGGGACTATGAAGATGTGATATTAAAGACTTTAAGATGCAAAAATTATCTTGGTTTGTCAAGTGGGCTCAAACTAATCACATGGGTTCTTAAAAACAGACAGCCTTTCCCACTGTGATCAGAGAAAGGAAGATGGGATTACAGAATGGTCAGAGAATTGCATTTCTCTGCATTTTTGTTGCATTTGTCTTTGAAGATGAAGGGTAGAGTCATGAGTCATGAAATGTGGAAAGCCTCCAGAATCTGGAAAAGGCAAGAATGTAGATTTACCCTTCGAGTCTCCAGAAAGGAACATAGTCCTGTAGACACCTTGATTTTGGCCCAGTGAGACCCTTGTTGGACTTCTGTAAGATAACACATTTGGGTTGTTTTAAACCTCTAAGTTACAAAGAACTAGCTCCATTAGCACTACCTTGACTCTGTCCTTTCATTTCCTCTTTCTTCATCATCTTTTTTTTTTTTTTTTTTTTTTTTAGCCTGTGATATTCTGGTATAGCATATTTCCTCTTTATTCTTTTTTAAAAATGTATTTATTATACTTTAAGTTCTGGGGTACATGTGCACATGATGCAGGTTTGTTACATTTGTATACACGTGCCATGGTGGTGGTTTGCTGCATTCGTTGCCCCGTCATCTACAGTAGGTGTTTCTTCTAATGCTATCCCTCCCCAATCTCTCCACCCCTGCTATGTCTCCCCTGACCCCCTACCCTCTAGGCCCCGGTGTGCGATGTTACCCTCGCTGTATCCATGTGTTCTCATTGTTCAACTCCTACTTATGAGTGAGAACATGCGGTGCTTGATTTTCTGTTCTTGTGTCAGTTGGCTGAGAATGATGATTTCCAGTTTCATCCATGCAAAGGACATGAACTCATCCTTTTTTATGGCTGCATAGTATTCCATGGTGTATATGTGCCACATTGTTCTTTGTGACTTTATTGTAAAAGAGTGATGATCAGTCTTGCAATCATTATAATACTATTATTTGTCTGCTTTCTAAAATGTATAAAACATTTGAAGGATTATGTGACATAAAAAGATTAATACCGAAAAAAAATAAACCTCTAAGTTTATAGTAACTCATTATGGTGAAAAATAAATATAGCAGAGTTGAAGTTGGACATTTTTCTGACTCCCAACTCTTCACTTTCTTTTCAATGCAGTATTGTGTAGGCTGTACTATGCAGCTAACATGTTAATTAAGTAATAAGAGAAGAAGCCAAGAGATATATGTTGCTTTTCTATTTCTTTCATGAGGAACACATGGGAACCTATTTCTAGGTCTTTGATTCTACCAATGAATGAGTTAGGAAGGCAGCCTCCTGAGAAAATTATTCAAAAACCTTGCTTTTTCTTTAGGTGAAAAAGGAAAGAAAAGTAGTAAAAAAAGAGCCTTACAGTTATTTGAATAAATGAAATAATTTATTATAGTCATTTAAAGTCCATAGACATATAGATTTCAAATCATGGGAGAGAATGGGCCCAGCAAAATGTTAAAAAGTATTTGTTAATATTTTGAGCCTTGATCTAGCAGTATGATAGTGGTAGGAATAAGTCAAGGTAGAACAACAAAAAAAGAAATGAATATTTACCAAGCTGCCTGGCGAGAAAAGTGCAGTTTCTGTTTTTTTACCTGCATGTAATTTTGTTGACTTCAAGCCAAAGATGCCTAGAGGGAGACCAGCAAGTACGAATAATAGCGGCAGAGAAGAGGGAAGGAGGTGGAGTGCCAAAGCAGTTTAAAGCCAGTGAGGCGTTTGCCAAGCCAGGAAATCATCACTGCTTGCTGCCTTTACATGCCTCACCTGGTACAGGGACCAGGACAAACTAAGTTGTGTTTACATTCAGCACTTCTATTTTGAAACTTTGTATACTTTGTCACCAATATTTATTTTAAATGGTTGGCTTTAAATTACTTCAGAGTAATTTTAGCACATCTTAGGGGCGACAGTTTTCCTATGAATGACAGTTGAAAGTCAGGGGTAACTTCGGCTTACCTGAAAGAATTTTACTTTCGTTAAAACACTTGTCCCTTCTATGTCCATTGAAAACCTATCTGCATTTCGTAACCCTAGTATAATGGGAATACATGTTTGTTTTTTGTTTTTGGCCAAAACCTCCTAGAACATGCTGAATATCATGGTATGAAGAAAGTAACATCCAGTAAACCCCCTAATCACTTGTGTCTCACCCAGATGCTGTCCCAGATCCAATATAAATTTTCTCGCAGGCTGTAGAGAAAGCAAATCTTTAACCAGCCATGCATTTTGTTTGAAGTCTCAGGGCACGTAGGAAATGCCTCATGAGTATAAGGAGACTTAATTGATAGAGTGGTGCATTAAGGATGTCTGAGAAGGGATAAAAATGGAAAAACAAAAGTTTTCTATGTGGTCCGAATTATATTTCTGAAATGGGTTTAGTTTATAGAAAGTCAGCATTTTGAATTACTTCTGGCCTCCATCCATGGATCTAGGAAGATTCAGCTAACTCAGCTAATTTCCAAGGCACAAGAAGGCTCTATAAACTTGAACTCCCAGCCAGTGTTTGCATATCAAGGGGTTTGTTTCTTCAGTATCTCAACTTCCCAAACAACAGTTTGGACAGTGTTTCAATGATACTGTGACATGATCAGACATGTTGTATAGGTTCACAATGTTAATTAGCATTAATCATGGTCAAGTAAGCTGCAAGTCCATGAAAACGACATGAAATGTTGATATTCTGACCTAGGAGAACAATGTCTCGAGTGCTGACAAGAATGGAAAACATGTAACACCTCATTAAATATAATGTTATTATATGGTAATTTTTTTTTCTGTAACTCTGAATCAGAGCATCCAATAAATTTTACATGGGATGAATGTACTTCCATAAAAACGTTCTTTCCTGTGCTAGAGGACGCTGAAAAAATGTAAATTTCGCCAGCCAGGTAATAAGCACAGTACCTGATAGGTGGTTTTTTGATTCTCACCCTCCTCCTACTCTCTGCCCTCAAGTAGGCCTCAGTGCCTGTTTTTCACTTCTTTGTGTCCATGTGTACACAATGTTTAGCTTTCACTAATAAGTGAGAACTTGGTATTTGTTTTTTTGTTCTTATGCTAGCTCACTTAGGATAGTGATCTCCAGCTCCAACCACGTTGCTGCAAAGGACACGATCTCATTCTTTTTTACGGCAGTGTAGGATTCCATTGTGTATATGTACCACATTTTTTTTACCCAGTCTACTGTTGATGGGCATTTAGACTGATTCCATGCCTTTGCTATTGGGAATAGTGCTGCAATGAACATACAAGTGCATGTATCTTTATTGTAAAATAATTTATATTCCTTTGGGTATATACCTTATAATGAGATTGCTGGGTTGAATGGTAATTCTGCTTTGAGCTCTTTGAGAAATTGCCAAACTGCTTTCCACAATGCCTGAAATAATTTGCATTCCCAGCAGCTGTGTATAAGTGTTTCCATTTCTCTGCAACCTCACTAGACTCTTTATTTCTCGATTTTTTAATAATAGTCACTCTGACTGGTGTGAGATGGTATCTCACTGTGGTTTTGATTTGTGTTTCTCTAATGATTAGTGACACTGAACATTTTTTCATGTGCTTGTTGGCTGTGTGTATGTCTTCTTTTGAAAATTGTCTGTTCAGGTTCTTTGCCTATGTTTTAAGGGGATTGTTTTATGCTTACTGATTTAAGCTCCTTATAGATTCTGATGCATAGTTTGCAAATATTTTCTCCCATTCCATATGTTGTCTGTTTACTCTATTGATAGTTTCTTTTGCTGTGAAGAATATCTTACATTTAATTAGGTCACATTTGTCAATTTTTGTTTTTGTTGCAATAGCTTTTGGCTTTGTCATGAGATCTTTGCCAGGTCCTATTTCCAGAATGGTACTTCCTAGGTTAACATCTGGGTTTTTCCAGTTTTAGGTTTTACGTTTAAGCCTTTGTTCCATCTTGAGTTAGTTTTTGTATATGGTAATAGGCAGGGGTCCAGTGTCAATCTTCTGCATATGGCTAGCTAGTTTTCCCAGAACCATTTATTAAATAGGGAGTCTTTTCCTTGTTGCTTATTTTTGTGACTTTGTTGAAGATAAGATGTGTGTAGGTGTGCAGCATTATTTCTCAGCTCTCAATTCTCTTTTATTGGTCTATGTGTATGTTTTTGTAGTGATACCATGCTGTTTTGGTTACTGCAGACTTAGTCTACAGTTTGAAATTGAGTAATGTGATGCCTCTAGCTTTATTCTTTTTGCTTAGGATGCTTTGGCTATTTGAGCTCTTTTTTTTGATTTCATATGACTCTCAAAATCGTTTTTTCTAATTATATAAAAATGTCATTGGTAGTTCAATAGGAATAGCATTGAATCGGTAAATTGCTTTGGGCAATATTAACCATTTTAATGATATTATGGTTCTTCCTATCCATAAGCATGGAATGTTTTTCCATTTGTTTGTGCCACCTCTGATTTCTTTGAGCAGTGTTTTATAATTCTCATTGTAGAAATCGTTCACCATCCTGATTAGCTATATTCCTAGGTTGTGTATGTGGCTATTGTTAACGGGACTGTATTCATGATTTGGATCTCAGCTTGTATGTTGTTGGTGTATAGAAATGCTACTGATTTTTGTACATTGATTTTGTATCCTGAAACTTAGCTGAAGTTGATTATCAGATATAGGAGTTTTGGGGAGAGGCTATGGGGTTTTCTAGGTGTAGAATCATATCTGCAAAGATGGAGAGTTTGACTTCTTCTCTTCCTATTTGGATGCCTTTTATTTCTTTCTCTTGCCTGAATACTCTGGCCAGGACTTTGAGTATTATGTTGAATAGGAGTGGAGAGAGTGCATTCTTGTCTTGTTCTGGTTTCCAAGTGAAATGCTTCTAGCTTTTGCCCATTCTGTATGATGTTGGCTGTGAATTTGTCATAGATGGCTCTTATTATTTTGAAGTATGTTTCTTCAATGCCTAGTTGAGGATTTTTATCTTGAAGGCATGTTGGATTTTATCAAAAGCTTTCTCTGTAGCTATTGTGATAATCATATGGTTTCCGTGTTAAGTCCTGTTTATGTGATTAATTATATTGATTGGTTTGCATATGTTGAACCAAGCTTGCATCCCAGGGATAAATCCTCCTTGATCCTTGTGGGTTAGCTTTTTGATGTGCCGCTAGATTCATTTTGCTAATATTTTGTTGAGGATTTTTGTATCTATGTTTATCAGGGATATTGTCCTAAAGTTTTCTTTGTGTGTGTGTGTGTATTTTTGCTAGATTTTGGTGTCAGGATGATACTGGCCTCATAGAATGAGTTAGGGAAGAGCCTCTCTTCTTCAATTTTTTGAAAGGGCTTTAGTAGGCATGGTACCAGCTCTTTGTGCATCTGGTGGAGTTTGGCTGTGTATCTGTCTGGTCCTGGACTTTTTCTGGTTGGCTTTTATTACGATTAAATTTCTGAACTTTTCATTGGTCTGTTCAGGGATTCAGTTTATTCCTGGTTTAATCTTGGGAGGTTG
>NW_016107453.1:3051830-3054875 GCF_001604975.1 Cebus imitator | reverse complement strand
TCTTTTCTTCTTTGTTAGTCTGGCTAAGGGTCTATTCATCTTAATAATTCTTCTTGTTTTTTGGGAAAGCAAAATATTTTGATGACTGCTTAAAACTGAAAGTGTGTTCTTCTGAGGTGACCAATACTTCAAATACCATTGACTGTGATAAGGACAGTTGTCATAACAGAGGTATTACTGAGAGAACAAAGTTAGAGAGGCGAAGCAGAATAGGAAAAGCTACATAGTGGGGGTGACATCAGTTCCCTAGCGGGAGGAGAGGGGAAGGGGATCACTCCTTGGGAAGAGGAAAAGAGATGGGGACACCCTGGGGACATGCTTCTCCTCCTGGATACTTTCCTAAGGTTTGAACACTGTGGTGGTCAGGGGCTATTGGTCTACTTCTTTCTCACCTTAAGGATCCGTTGCTGCTTTATTTAGAATTTAGAGGTTTTGGGGGAAAGAAAATTGGTATAAACTTATTGAACTACATTGAAGAAATCTAAGTGATATGAAAAACATAGTTAATATTTTAGTGGTTTAATTGTAAAATTCAATGAAATTAATCTCAGTGAGGATTCTTGTCACATAAATCAAGTGTTTACAGTTCCCATTTCATGGGGCATGACAAAACCCTATCTGAACATCTGTTCTTGCACAGTGTTAACAAACTCAAAGTTGAAAAGAGGACAGACATGTTTGTGCTTGCAAACTTTGTCCTTAAATATGTTTAATAAAATACTTTTATGCCTGCCCTTGGCACTCCACTCTTTTATTGATGATATCTTCTTGGTAAACAAATTTCTCTTAAATTTGATAAAATCTTAAATAGAATTAAAGTTAGTGAATGCAATTTTATTTTTACCTTTATCAAACCCTAAGGTGCCAATGATACTTTAAAAAATCATGCATCCTTCTTTTTAAATTTTTGTTTGGTCCCACATTGATCTTTCTCCTAAAATAACTGAAACTCAGCAGATTAACACACTTAGCTGTAAATTTTGACCCAACTTAATGTCTTCAAATTTTTTGGACAATTTCAATGTATTCATTTTTCTTAAATGTGAACATAGCTACAGGGCACAGTCTGTGAACCAGGGAGCAGGCCTTCACCACACAACAAATCAGTTTGTGCCTTGGTCTTGGACTTTTCAGCATCCAGAACTGTAAGAAATAAGTTCTGTGGCTTATGAATTATGCAGACTAAGATACTTTGTAATAGTAACACAAACAGACTAAGGCAGTTATGTAGTATTTTGCAAATAGAGTAATTTTAACGAAAAAGCATAATTTAGATTTTCATGAATTAGTGCTGGAGGCCATTCAGAAAGACGGCTTCCAACAATCATTTGAGAAATGGTTGCATGAATTAAAATATGTGAATATGTGCATAATATTAGGAGATGAACATTTCAGAGATTAAAAAAACACATGAATGCTTACATTTTGGTTGATTTCATAATGAATATGCAAAACTATAAGATACTGTGAATTCTGATAAGCTTTGGTGATGGATTTCATTTGTCACCCATGTGGGATTTGGTTGGGGTAGTCATACAAGATACATTGTATGTTTTAAAAAAATAAGTGGTCTATCTTTGCCACATCTAATCAGTGAAAATATCTTTCTTCAAACAGTTAAAAGAAGATGGAGTAGAAAAAATTAGTTTTTATTAATCTTGTAATACTTCAATCTTTCATGCAATTGCAGTTTTGGATCTTATTTACAGCTTTTTGTGGTTTTACGGTATTAGTTACACTGTTTCGTAGTCATTCCTCATTTATTTTCTTTCTTTTTTAAAATTAAATATTTATTTTAAAAAGAATCTCTCCTTTTGAGGGGGATGGGACTAAGTCTTTATATTCCTGGCATGCATGCTATAATGCAAGTAATTACAATTATAATATCAATAAGCACTAACATTTGTTATGAGATCAACATTTTAAACAATTTTTCACTTTAACTTGTTTAAAGTTATGAAGCAGGCTATATATATATATATAGTTTATGAGAAAATTGAGTTAAAGAGAGATTAAAAATCCCATTCTAACAGCACACAGTTAGTAAGTAGTTGTATTCAAACACAGTTGGCTCCCGAGCCCATGCTCCAGCTAAAAGTTGTATGTTGTGCTATGGTCTGAATGTTTGTGTGCTTCCCAAATTCATATGTTGATACCTAATGTGCAATACAATAGTATTAAGAAGTGGGTCTTGTGGTAGGTGGTTAAATCATGAGGGTTAAGCCTTCATGAGTGAGATCAGTATCCTTAAAGAAGAGGCCCATGGGAGCTTGTTCACTTCTTCCAGGTGAGAACACAGTAAAAAGACATTGTTTATAAGCCAGATATCAGGCCCTCACCAGACCCTGAATCTGCCCTCATTTTGGACTTGCAGCCTCCAGAACTGTGAGAAATAAATTCCCATTGTTTACAAGTTACCCAGTCTATGGTTGTGTGTTTGTTTGTGTTACTGTAAACTAAAGGAATACCTGGGTAATTTATAAAGTAAAGAAAAGAGTTTTTTTTTTTTTTTTTTTGGCTCATAATTCTGCAGGCTGTACAAGAAGCATGGTGACAGCGTCTGCTTCTGATGAGGGCTTCAGGGAGCTTCCACTCATGTCGAGCGTGAAGGGGAGCTAATATGTGCAGAGATCACCTGGCAAGAGAGGAAGCAAGGGAGAAGGAAGGTGGCAGCTTCTTTTCAACAACCAGATCTTGTGGAAACTAATAGAGTGAGAACTCATTCATTACTGTGAAGACACACTGGAACTGGGTAACAGTCAGAGGTTGGAACAGTTTGGAGGGCTGAGAAGAAGACAGGCAGATGTGGGAAAGTTTGGAACTTCCTAGAGACTTGTTGAATGGTTTTGACTGAAATGCTGATAGTGATATGGACAATCAGGTCCAGGTTGGGATGGTTTCAGATGGAGCTGAGAAACCTGTTGGTAACTGGAGCAAAGGTCACTCTTTTTATGCTTTAGCAAGGACACTGGTGGCCTTGTGCTCCTGCTCTAGAGATCTGTGGAACTGTGAACTTGAGAGACATGACTTAGAGTGTCTGGCAGA
>NW_016107453.1:2985398-3051710 GCF_001604975.1 Cebus imitator | reverse complement strand
GTAGAGACGGGGTTTCACCATGTTGACCAGGATGGTCTCGATCTCTTGACCTCGTGATCCACCCGCCTCGGCCTCCCAAAGTGCTGGGATTACAGGCTTGAGCCACCGCGCCCGGCCCAAAGGTCACTCTTGCTATGCAAAGAGACTGGTTGCATTTTGCCCCTGCCCTAGAGATCTATGTAATTTTGAACTTGAGAGAGATGATTTATGGTATTTAGGGGAAGCAATTTCTAAGCAGCAAAGCGTTCAACAGGAAGCAGATCATAAAAGTTTGAAAAATTTGCAGACTTAAAATGCAGTAGAAAAGAAAAACTCATTTTCTTTGGAGAAATTCAAGCCTGCTACAGAAAATTGCATAAGTAATGAGGATCCAAATGTTAATAACCAAGACAATGGGGAAAATGTTTCCAGGGCATGTCAGAGACCTTCACAGCAGCTTCTCCCATTACTGGACTGGAGGCCTAGGAGAAAAAAATGTTTTCCTTGGCTAGGTCCAGGGTGGCCTGCTGTGTGCAGCCTCGGGACATGAAGCCCTGCATCCCAGCTGCTTCAGTTCTAGTCATGGCTAGAAGAGGGCAAGGTACAGCTCAGGCAGTGGCTTCAGAGGGTGCAAGCACGAAGCCTTGGTGGCTTATACATGATGTTGGGTTTGTAGGTGTACCAAAGTCAAGAATTGTGATTTGGGAATCTCCACCTGTATTTCAGAGGATATATGGAAATGCCTGGATGTCTATGCTATGATTGTGAGGCCTCCTCAGCTATGTGGAACTGTGAGTCCATTAAACCTCTTTTATATATATATATAAATTACTCAGTCTTGGGTATGCCTTTATCAGCAGTGTAAAATTGGACTGATAGAACCCCCATTGTATTTGGGAAGTGATGAACTTGCTTTTGATTTTACAGGCTTATAGATGGAAAAGACTTGCCTTGTCGTAGATAAGACTTTGGATTATGGACTTTTGAGTTAATGCTGAAATGAGTTAAGACTTTGGGGGACCATTGACAAGGCATGACTGGTTTTGTGAGGACATGAGATTTGGGAGGGGGTGGGCACTGAATGATATGGTTTGGCTGTGTCCCCACCCAATCTCACATTGAATTGTAATAATCCCTGTGTGTCAAGGTTTGGGCCAGGTGCAACTATTGGATTCATGGGGGCAGTTTCCCCCATACTGTTTTCATGGTAGTGAATAAGTCTTGTGAGATATGATGCCTTTATAAATGGGAGTTCCACTGCACAAGCTCTCTTGCCTGCTGCCATGTAAGACATGACTTTGTTTCTCTTTCACCTTCCACCATGATTGTGAAGCCTCCCTAGCCATGCTGAGCTGAGTCAGTTAAGCCTTTTCCCTTTATAAATTACACAGTCTTGGGTATGTCTTTATTAGCAGTGTGAGAACAGACTAATACACCAAGCCATTTTTGAGAGATCTGCCCCCACAACCCAAACGCTTTTCATTAGGCCCCATCTTCAACATGGGATCAGATTTCAACATGAGATTGGGAGGGGTTAAGCAAACCAAACTATAGCAATGCTATTTTGTTGTAGCAGTCTGAATGTACTAAGAAAATATGCTATATATATATTTTTTCCATTGGTTCATTATTTGTTCATTCAGAAAAAAATATTAAGCACTAACTGCATCAGGCAGTATTCTGGGCATAAGAAAGTCAAAAGAGAAGATCACGTATTGGCTTTTATACCTGACTCAGCCTAGCTAGGAGGAGAAAGTTCCGCCAAGTTTTATAATGTTGAATCTTGAAGAAGTAATTACTCCAAGAACCAGGAAGTGGTAAATGTTCCAGGCAGAGAAGAAAATATGAAAAAATTAGAGGAAAGAGGTTGAACATTCAGGAAATGCAAGTATAACTACATTATAGAGAGCGTCATGCACAGTTGAAGAGAGAGGTTGGCATAGTGAGGCAGGGACCAGGTGATGGCTGGTTTTGTGAACCATATTAAGGGCTTAAGGCTTCAACCATAAAAGATGGAGGGAGGCTCTAAAGAATGTTGAGAGCTTGTAATGCTGATGACCTCTTAGTGCTATACTAAGATTTCCTGTACCTTCCTTTTGTTGTTTTTCTCATAGTACTTAGAGCATTCAAAGATGATGTGTATGTTAGTTATACAGATATGGCACGCAGACCTATAAGACATTCCTGAAAATTAGGTTAGAGCAAATTCCACACATTAGGTAGTCTACTATTTAGGGTAAGCATGTACCTTAACCATTAAAAGAATGAAGAGAAAACAGAAAGTAAGCCTCAGAGTCTACTTGGCATAAATGCCCAGTGTGCTTAAGGAATGGCATTGTCCAAGAAACTGTAGGCCAGACCAATAATTACAAACAGCTACTCTTCCTTTGGCAATCTACTTTTGAAACTGTATCTGTAATTACCTTGTAATAGCTAAGCAGATATATTTGGTAGTGATTTAATGCTTTGTTTACACCATGCACTATTCATGCATTTGTAAATAAATCTTTAAGTGGGTAGATTTTCCTGGAAATATTTTGAAAAATATTCTCTATTGATTGTATGCATAAACCAGTGAAAAATCCATGTTGAATTTTAATTCAGCTAAACACTAATTAAGAAAGACAAAATTGGAGACTTTCTTCCTTCTTTCTGACAGTGTATAAAAGGTGATTGATATATGTGCATCTTAGATAGATAGATGAGATTGCCAACATGTCACTGTTACCCTCAAGGCAAGTTAGGTAAACCAACTGAACCGATGAGGGCTCACTGTCTTTAATATGATAAAGAAGAAGGCATGCTTTTCTGCATGTTCTATGAATACAAAATGATGTGATTCTCAAAAGATAAAAATGTACTTCATTTTGGCAGGCTGTGGCATGCTTAGTGGGCATCATTTTAATATTATTGCTGCAGCAATGAAAATGTTGAAGCAGAATCAGAGATTTTAATTAAGAAATACATTACAACCTGGAAAATTCCTCATTCTTTTGCGGGCTTGTCCATAAATAGCCAGTGTTTGGCAGAAAATGTTTACCTCAGTCGATTGATTGGGCTTAAAAGGGAATCCTTGTTAGGTTAAAAATGTTATAAATCATAGTACCCAAGTCGTTATGTCTATGATAACATTAGCTTTAATAATTTGTCATGTTTGCTAAAACATGGGCAGATAGTGCATGCTTCTATGCCTAAAACCTCTCACAAATGCCACCTTCTTTGTAAAGACTTCTAGTTCCTCCCTTGTTCTCATCTGGAGATATCTTTTAAAAAGTAAATATTTATTTTTTGAATGAATTATATTACCATCTACATTATACATATATTTTAAAAGTTTTTACTGGAGATATAATTCATTACCACAGCCCCCCCCCCCTTAAAAGTGTAAATTTCAATGGTTTTTAGCATTTTCATGAGGTTGTGCAATCATCACCACTATCTTATTCCAGAATATTTTCATCACCCCACAAAGAAACCCAGTACTAATTAGCAGTCACTCCCCATTCCTCCCCCTCCTCCGGCTGCTGGCAAAACATGAATCTACTTTCTGCCACTTTAGATTTTCCTATTTTGAACATTTTATACAAATGGAAGCATATAAAATGTGGCCTTTTGTGACTGACTTCTTTGATGTAGTATGTTTTCAAAGTTCATCATGTTGTAGTGTATAGTTTATTCCATTTTGTTGTAGAATAATATCCTCTTGTTTGAATATACCACATTTTGTTCATCCTTTCATCAGCTGATATATATTAAAATTGTCTGAATTTTTTTGTTATCAAGAATAATGCTGCTAGCAGCATTCATAAACAAGTTTTTGCATAGAACATGTTTTACACTTAAATGTATTTTATTGAAATTAAAATACTAAAATTTAAAAACTTTATTAAATCACTGCAACATGAAAATATCTAAAATAAATAAAATATGCTATTAATCACTTTGGTTTATCTCCTTTTAGATTCTTTGGTTAGTTTTATAATATTTTTATTTAAAAGAGATGATGGTATCAAATACAAATATTGTCCTATATTCTGTTTTACTCTACTTTCCTTATTGTAAAGTATATACAGTATATATATTCCTAGAATAGGATTTCTAATCATTGCTTATAGCTCCACATTTTATTTTAATTTTTAGATTGCATTTTTGTACATTACGGTTTGCATTTCTTGAGGTCAATTGCTCTGCTTCGTTCCTAATTCTATCCCTTTCTTTTCCCTCTATTAGTATCTCGTGGGTGCCTAGAGTAATAGCCTCTTGCTGAAATAAATTTATAATACATACAGAATTGTATAATGTCCAGGGTTGCAAGGAATCTCAGGGGTCAACAGTACTGTGAATAACATGGGTGATACAATCTTTCAGTTAAAGTGTGTTTTAATTAATGACTATAATTTGGCCCTTACACTTGCACTTAACCATTCTGCTATATTCTTCAATTACGAATAATTAATTCTTCCCACCTGGGAAGATTGAACGACGAGTAGAACATTTGTTCCAGTCAAATAATAAGATTTGATAACTTCCTAAATTTCAGTATGATACACTTTGAAATTTGGAGAGAGCCAATAAGCTGTTTTTTGGCTAGTTTGTAATATCATTGGTGAGAATGCATATTATTTTCTGAAATAATGAAATGTTTAATGAAGTGATTTAAGGAAAGTTCAGCTGTCTCCAATGTTGTCTTGTTAAATATTCACAGGTTGTTTCAAAAGGGTGAAATGTAATTGATCCTTATGTGGGGTCCAAACTTTATAACATCTTTGTTGACACTGTATCTGCTGTTGAATCATAGTAACATCACTAACTATATATTGCCAACTTGAGCTTGTTCCAATTTTTAAAATATCCTTAATCCTAGCTCCTTGACTGTGGCATTGAAATACTATTTTTCACTGAGGCAACCAGAACTTTTTGGAGAAATGGCTGATTCCAGGTTCGGGGTAGAATATGTATAAGATCAATCTGTAACACCTTGTCATGCCAGATTTCCAGGAACCATCAGAGACCATCAGGGTCATGAGAAAAGGCTTCAGAACTCAACTTGAAGAGGTCAACTCACTCGCCAAAAATGGAACAATTTGAGCTTTAATAAGGATTTTAATTGACATGGAGTGAACTCCATCAGATATATTTAAATCCTTAAATTCATAAACATATTTAAAAATTAACCGATCATCTTTGGAAGATGATGAATCAATTCATTGTTTCAAAAACTGGTTAAAAGGAAAGAGAAAAATCCAAGCGTTCAATCCGACTTTCTCATATGAACTATCTCACTGGGTAATCAACAGTAGAGGAGGGGAAGCATCTCTTTAGAAAGAGTATTCCAATGAATAAATGAAAAAGAGCTGATAGAATTAGCACCATTTTGCAACACCCATGAAATACAGATCTAGGTATTGGCTGCTAATGTAATGACCAGAGTGAAAACCAGACATGCCTCCTAAAGGGAAAAGTACAGCAATACCCATGACCTTGATCAAGGCATGCAATCTGAGATTGATCAAGACTCTGTATCTAGCTGCCAATTTGCCAAATACAGAGAGAGCAGAGAAGCTTGTTGAATTGCACTGTGAATATCAATCCACAAAATCCTGACCGAGAGAAGCTCTACAGTCTCAAATGGCTGTGTTTTTACACAGATGGACTGTTAGGAAAAGAAAGAGATGGAGGGAGATGCTGTGTATTGGAAGTAACAGATATGTTGATTTCTAAGAAAATTGAGGTAGTTTATAGGTAATATCTGGGACTTATCATTTTGATGATAAGACTATACAATGCAAGAAAGAAATTATTGTGAAGATACTGTAAAGACAAGGGAGTGGTTTCTTTGTGGAGAAAGAGGTGGCTGCATTTTAGACAAGCCAGACAGAGGTGGCTTCTAGGTGACTGGCGAAGCTCTACTTCTTGGCTCAGGTGAGAAAATCAAGGGCATTGTATTAGTTTTCTATTGTTGCTGTAACAAATTACTATAAACTTAGAGGCTTAAGAAATACAATTTATTATCTCATGGTTCTGTAGGTCAGAAGACCAGGTGAGCTTGACTTGCTTCTCTGCTATGAGTCTCAGAAGGCTAGAATCACATTGCTGGTCATCTTGGCTTTTATCTGGGGGCTCTGAGCAAGAACCCACTTCAAAGTTCATTCAGGTGATTGCTAGAATTTAGTTTCTTGAGGCTGCAGGGCTGAGGATCCTGTTTTATTAATGGCTATCATCTAGGAGCTCCCTCAGTGATATGGTTTGGCTGTGTCCCTACTGAAATCTCACCTTGAATTCTAATAATCCCCACGTGTCAAGAGCAGGGCCAGGTGGAGATAATTGAATCACAGGGGCAGTTTTCCCCCTACTGTTCTCATGGTAGTGAATAAGTCTTGTGAGAGCTGATGGTTTTATAAATGGGAGCTCCCCTGCACAAACTCTCTTGCCTGCCGCTGCGTAAGATGTGGCTTTGCTTCTCCTTTGCCTCCTGCCATGATTGTGAAGCCTCCCCAGCCATATGGAACTGTGAGTCCATTAAACCTCTTTCCTTTATAAATTACCCACTCTTGGGTGCGTCTTTATTAGCTGTGTGTAAATGAACTAATATATTCAGCTTCTTAAGGCCACTACTACATTGCCCCCTTCATCTTCAAACAGCAGTGGTTAAGTGGAGTCCTTTTCATGTTTGAATCACTCAAATTTCTCCTCTGTTGCAACTCTTCTTCTTTCCTCTTCTGCTTTGAGGGTCACATTTGATCACATTAATCCCACATGAGAATACAGGATAAGCTCCGTATTTTTTTTTTTTTTTTGAGACAGAGTCTTGCTCTATGGCCAGGCTGGAGTGCACTGGCACGATCCTGGCTCATTCCAACTTCCATTTTCCAGTTTCAAGCAATTCTCCTGCCTCAGCCTCTGGAGTAGCTGGGACTACAGGCACGCACCACCACGCCCAGCTAATTTTTTGTACTTTTAGTAGAGACAGGGTTTCACCGTGTTGGCCAGGATGGTCTGGATCTCTTGACCTCGTGATCTGCCCGCCTCAGCCTCCCAAAGTGCTGGGATTACAGGGATGAGCCGCCGTGCCCAGCCGATAAGCTCCCTATTTTAAAGTCAGATAATAAGTATCCTTAGTTCTATCTTTAGTGTCTCTTGACAGCAGTATTTAGGTGAGTGTTTGATTGAATAACCAGGGGACTAGAATAGTGGGAGGATGTCTTTTGAATTCTGCCTGCCACAGGTGCGATCACCTTATACACTGTTTTGTGTTGTTTTCCCTGTTTGTATTTTATTTCACAAATAACTATGGCTAAAAAATTGCGGAGATATAAAAACTGGTGCTTTCCTGTGATATTTGAAAGATACTTACCATAGGTACTTAACCTTTTCTTTTGTGGGAAAAAAATATAAAAGAAAATTATTTTTTTCTTAGCTGAAATAATTTGTATTTTCATCATGTCTAAGGATAGTAAAAATGTAGGTATAAAAAAGTAAATTCTTGAACTTGCTGCTTTTATTACTGTAACTCTGTGACATCTATGATTAAATGTCAACATTTACAATTTGCATGGAGTTATTAAGTGTGACTTTAAAGGGACATTTTGTGTAGTGGATGCTCAGGTTCCTAGTGTGCAAGGAATGCTTCAGCTCATTTTGGCAGTAGCTTTTAGAAAATACCACTTTGATTTTTTTCTACCATTTTATAACTCCTTTTTGGTATAATTGTCATTACATTTTTTCTTAATTGATGGTATTTTATACTTTACACCAGGGGTGGGCAGACTCTCCCTGTACAAGGCCAGAGAGTAAATATTTTCAGCTTTGTGTCCCATAGTGCCTCTGTTGCAGATGTTTAATTCTGCCATTGTAGCCCAACAGCATACGAACAATACATCAGTTAATGGGCATGGCTGGATTTGGCCCAGAAATCACCACTTTCAGAACCCCGGCCTATGCATTTAAATATTTCCTCTCCTATTGTGTGTGTTCTGTATTTTTCTAGGGATATATTTTCATTGTATTCACTTATATGAGCATATTATATAAAAATAAACAAAATGGAGACAGCCATGAAAATTGAATGCTCCCTTAGTCATAGCATAAAGATTTCTTAGAATCAATATTTATGCATCTGTAATGTAAATATATGGATTCTTGTCTGAGCCCTGATGATAAAGCTAAGTATATTTTTGTGTCAACTTATTCATACATTTATTCATTCACCAACATTTATTGAGCACCTAGTATGTGCCATCCTAGATTCTGGAGATCAGCAGTTAACCAAGCAAAGTCCCTGCTTCATCATGCATGCACTCTAGTTGACCTGCTGATGTCAAGAGTCCAGGATATAATAAGCTTTTCTAACAACTTCTCCCAGACTTGCAATAAGGCAGCATCTGAAGATTAAAGTTAATGCACTTTTGTTGGCAGATGTAAATGTTGTTTGCATATGTTTCCTACAAATTGTTAATTACTGTTGAAAAATCTGAGTTCATGTTATATGTTCACTGTGTTTTGTTTCACATTTACATTGAAATATATTTGAAGTCAAAATTATATTTTGACTTGATATAATTTTGAAGACCTGGGTGATGTACTCTCATACTTTATTGTCTTTAGGTTGTGTTATGTAGTTTGAGAGACTTTGCTTTCATTTCACGTGCAGCCGTGAATGGAATTTTAGTTGAAAATCAGCTGGTGTTAATCAGGCATTTTGACAGTTTAACTTGAGCCACATCCATTCACCATTCGCATCAACAAATCTTCTTGGAAACTTTATTTTTAACCAGTGACTCATATCCATTTTTAGCTTTAGAAGGATTTATTTGTCTTACCTGGGGAAAAGAAACAGTTAGATACAAAGATCCCAAGACTTAACAATGACTCTAGACTTAAAATTAAAAAATCAAACTGACAAGAACTTACAATAAACATACAGAATGTTGGGCCTTCCCTTTCTATTGCATAACTGACAACTATGCTGTGATGAGAACATCCATCCTTAAGCCTTTCCTGGCACTGAGCCAAGTACATTACCTGTATCCTAGTCATGTCCGTCGTCACGTACTTTTACGTGAGTTGACATGCACAGGCCTAAATTCAACAAAAAAGGTTGAGTTGCAATCTACCTTCTCAATCACATGTTTACAGTATCTTTATATATCATTTACAGGTAGGGTTAGAGAAACTTTATTCTAAGATTAAAGAAAACAAGTTGGTCTGGTAGCACTAAGTTTACTCTGCTGAATTTTGTTGGGTGTGTGCATGCTATGCTGGCAGGCACATCGTGTTTTCTCATTTTTTTTTCTTTAAAAATACATTGAAAATAAATGATACAAAAATGTGTATCACAGGTTTGTAGGATTCCCAAAGCTCCTCCATAAAACCCTAAGTTTCTATAGGACAAATCTGAGAAATTTGACCTAAGTCAAGCCATTTATTTTCTAGATGAGGAAAATGAGGTCCAAAGAGAAGGTATGTCTAAGGTGGCTGCCCTAGAATCAGAACCCAGAGGTCCTAGCCCCAGGTGAAGTGTGTTTGCCATTGCCATGGTTCAACTTTGTATAAAACAGGTATTACAATCTGCAATTTACTTTCAAGTACATACTTTAGGCTTTAACTTTATATGTGGTCAGATATAATGCTAGCAGGGCAGCACACTTCAGACGTGGCAGGGGGTGTAATGTGAGAAGGAGTCACTGTGGAAGCAGCTGCTACATGCCCTTTATTGTATATCCTTTTGTTCAACCTCTGATAACTCTATAAATTGGCATATCAATTCCAAATTTGGGTTTCTATTACTGAATCTAGTGTTTATTGGTTAGCATGTAAATGTTAGAAATAGGCTTTGGCTCTCATTGATGAAATTAAACCTATTTTGAACATATGGATTGGCTGAAATAGTTCAGGGTCTTTCCATCCTTTTTTAAAAGGAGTGTAGAGACCCATGAAGGCCTGATATTTTTAAGGATGACAGTCATGGTTTGATTTCCTTCAATCCAGATGTTGATTTAGGAGAATTTCTGACTGTATGGTGCCACCTAAGCACAAAATCCCATGTTGGAAATCTCACAGTGTCTATTTCAACTGAATGTTTCATCTCTGGGCCACCTAAAAAGGCTTCATCCAGCACGCAGAACAAATAGTATAAACTCCTTTATGCTTTCTTGCTAATGAATAGTTGCTACTACATGTCTGTCTATATAAAGAAATTTAGGCTGAGATTTGTTTTTATTAAAACCTAATGGTGGCTGGGTGCAGTGGCCCATGCCTGCAATCCCAGCACTTTGGGAGGCCGAGGTGGGCGGATCATGAGGTCAGGAGTTCTAGACCAGTCTGGTCAACATGGTGAAACCCCATCTCTGTTATAAATACAAAAATTAGCTGGGCATGGTGGCGGGCACCTGTAATCCCAGCTACTCAGTAGGCTGAGGCAGGAGAACTGCTTGAACTTGGGAGGCAGAGGTTGCAGTGAGCCGAGATTGCACCATTGTACTGCATCCTGGGCAACAAGAACAAAACTCTGTCTCAAAAAACAAAAACAAAAAACAAACCTAATGGTGAGGTATGGGTAGTACAATTTCACCATAACAGATTCTCCTCTTCACCGAACTCTAGCCAGGATCTTTGGAGCCCTCTTCTAGACTAGGCCTCAGGCTGGCATATAAAGTCTTGAACACTCACTAATATAGTTTCTAATAGCTCAAAGTAACATTCCTAAGAATGATCCTAGAATCACCCTAGACCCATATATAAAATGCTTGTTGGAGAACACTCAAGTCAAAAGGATGTACTGTTTGTTTCAGCCAACACCTGCATACAGGGACCCTGCCTCCCAGCCTCTGTGGGGGGAAAGGAGTCTAACTCTGATAAGCTCCAGTTAGCAAACCCTGGTGGATTTTGTATGGATCAATTCCCTGTTTCTGTCTTTTGTAATTTTTTTACTTTCCTGAATCTCACACCTGCCCCTTCCCTACTCTCTCATTCTCCCTTTAAAACACGTCAGCTGGGTTCAGTGGCTCAAGCCTGTAATCCCAAGACTTTGGGAGGCTGAGGCAGGTGGATCATGAGGTCAGGAGTTCAAGACCAGCCTGACCAAGATGGTGAAACCCTGTCTTTACTAAAGATACAAAAATTAGCAAGGTGTGGTGGTGAGTGCCTGTAATCCCAGCTACTTGGGAGGCTGAGGCAGAGAATTGCTTCAACCTGGGAGGTGGAGATTGCAGTGAGATGAGATTGTGCCACGGCACTCCAGTTAGGATGACAGAGTGAGACTCCGTCTCAAACAAACAAACAAAACACCAGACACCTCTCTACAAATTGAAGTTGAATTCAATTCATGCAGAACTTGTTTCCCTATTGCAATAGTACATTACTGAAGAAAATCTGTTCTTACCTCTTTAACTACCATCTGGCTTTGTTTATTCTTGACACCATTTTAACCTTTTTGGTGGCCGCTAGAAATCTAAGTGTGCATAACCAAACTGGTTTAGGTAAGTTTGCAACAACAGGCTTTATTCGGTTTGAGAGTCAGTGGGGTCTTAAATCTTCTGCTTTCTTAATTATATTTTTTCATTTTCCACTTTACCACAGCCTTTAGCTAAATTTATAAAAGAGAGTGGGTCATCGCTGTGGCTCTCTGTGACTTTCTGATGAGTGTTTGGTCTTGCTGTTCTTCAGTTTCCTGCCCTTTCTGGTATTTTGGGACACAAAGATTCATGATCAGCTGAGAAGATGAAATACATATCATAGCATATTGTAAAAAATGCCAAGAATTTAAAATAGTGAAAAACACTTAAAAAATCTAACATATGAAAAAATATATTGCAAGGAAAGATTGTGGGCAATTGCACAAAGATAGCCCCTAAGAAGTAACTTTTATAATTACTAACTATATTCTGAAATCTTTCATCATGAGATGCTTCACATGAACCAATTCCCTGTTTCTGTTTTTTGTATTTTTTTGCTTCCCTGACTCTAATACCCACCTCTCCCAACTCTCTCATTCTCCCTTTAAAACACCAGTCACCTCTTCACAAATCAAAGTTGACTTTGATTCATGCAGAACTTATTTCCCTATTGCAATAGTACATTACTGATGAAAATCTGTCCTTACTTCTTTTTTTTTTCTAACGTGTAAGTTTATATATATTATTAAAAAGATGATAAAAACAGAGTCCATCATGTAGAAAAATATTTTTTCATACAATAAGATATATATATATTTTTCCCATTTATTTTATTGCATTTTAGGTTTTGGGGTACATGTGAAGAAAATGCAAAATTGTTGCATAGGAACACACGTGGCAGTGTGATTTGCTGCCTTCCTCCCTATCACCTACATCTGGCATTTCTCCCCCTGCTATCTCTCCCCAGCTTCCCACCCCCCACCGTCCCTCCCCTATTTCCCCTTACTTCTTTAGCTAATGTCTGGCTTTGTTTACTTTTGACACCATTTCAACCTTTTTGGCGGCCACTAGAAATCTAAGTGTGCATAACCATTGCTTGTAGAATAGAGCTGATTCCACAGGTACTTGATCTTCAGGGTGAGGGAGGGAAGTTGGATGTTCAGCCCAGGAGCTTGGAGCTCAAATGAGCCTGTGGTCTACTGGAGTTCCCAAGTGCTATGCGCGGAATTGTCCATCTGCCATTCATGTGTTGAAGTCAGGTTTGGAGCATAATCCTGAAAGACAATCTTGAATGTCATACTCTCAAAGTTGACATCCAAAACGATCAAAATCTCTACAGTATAACATCCCTCATGTCTAAAGAGATGAAAATCACAGTCACAGGATGGTTGCATCATGTCAGGTTGAACTATTACCTTGTAGTCTTTATGCAGAAGAAAATGAATTTCAATTGAATTCCCAAACCATAGTGACAGACTTGAAATTAGGTGTCATTAAGGATTCTAAAAGTGAATTTCAAGGTATTACTAATGAAGTTTGTTTTTCGGTTCAGCCTAATGCATTTGGAGGGAAATTCAGATGGATGAATTGGCCCAGCAAAAACTTCAGTTTAAAAAATGTGTCATTTACCTGCATTGACGTGCCTTCCCAGCTGACGACATTTCTGATTTTCATGAATTAAAGCTGATTTGCCTGAAGAATCCAGAGAAGTTACTTAGTGTTTGAGAATAATTATGTGCAAGGTACGATAAGAAGACACACATGGTGTTGCTTTTGAATCATCAGTATTGTTTCTGCCAAATTTGTGGTCTGCATATAGGTGCATGTGGAATGGATTTCTGACTATCCAAAACAAAACATATGGGCATGGCACAGAAGATGGGAAAGTTTAATAGTTTAAGATGGGAATGCTCATATTGGTGTTTACTGAATTATGGAATAATTTCAAAAAGAACAATGCCACATAGAAAATAAATATCAACATATTCTCCAAGGAGGTACATATCCCAAAAGGTAAAAAGAAGCTTTTCACGACGTAAGACTTCAGAATATAGTTAGTGATCATGTAAGTTAGCTCTTAGGGGCTGTCTCTGTGCAATTGCCACAATCTTTTTTTTGCAGGGTTTTTTTATATGTTAAATTTTCTTTTTTTTTTTTAAATGTTTTTCACTATTTTAAATTGTTGGCATTAATTTTTACAATGTGCTATGCTATATATTTCATTTTCATAATTGCTAATACTGGAGATGTAAATTGTATAAAGACTTTTGGTGGGTTCTAATTTGTTTTATATAATTTTTTGCAAATGTGACTCCATGAAAGTGCATCATCGCAATGTTGACTTGGTGCGTAAACATTGGGCATGTGTGCATAAATGTCACATAAGATATATCCTTTTCGTATATTTGCATTTGTGAAAGATAAAATTTCTTGAGATGTTGGCTCTTTGGGCTACATGCAGTGGTGATGCAGCACTGACTCACCATGGTTTTGGATCAATCTTATCAAAAGATATAGGTTGTTCATCACAGGGTTTCAGATGACTGCAGTTATAAAGCTGGTGTACACAGTTACCAGCCACAGTGATAAACATTCATACATTTTGTTTTTTGACCTATTTCTTTATGAATATAGTTCATCTGCTCATAACTGTTATACCTGTCTGACTGTTGTTAGTACACCTGAGTGTTTATGCTTGCCAAAATGTGTATCTTATTACCTATTTTATTGTGTAAAGTGGCCTGTGAAGTGTTCTCTTGTGTTTGCGGGTTTCTGAAATAAATCGCCTTTAAAATATAAACAGAGCCTGTAATCCCAGCACTTTGGGAGGCCGAGGCGGGTGGATCACGAGGTCAAGAGATTGAGACCATCCTGGTCAACATGGTGAAACCTCATCTCTACTAAAAACACAAAAAATCAGCTGGGCATGGTGGCGCGTGCCTGTAATCCCAGCTACTCAGGAGGCTGAGGCAGGAGAATTGCCTGAACCCAGGAGGCGGAGGTTGCGGTGAGCGGCGATAGCGCCACTGCACTCCAGCCTGGGTAACAAGAGCGAAACTCCATCTCAAAGTATATATATACACACAGAAATCTTTTAGAGAATTTTTAAAGTCATTTTTTTCCAGAATTGTTGTAGGATACTTTCCTTAGTTCCACTAAAGACAGGGGTCCTTGTCACATGGCCACAAAATATTAGGCTCACAGACAATTTGAAGGGTGAGAATAATGGAATTTATTGGACAAAAAGGGGAATAAAGGGAAACAGGGACCCTCCGCCAAGCCACGGTCCTGCTAGTGTGCTTCTTGCCTAGCAGAATAAATCCCAGGTACCACCTAGGAGAAGAGGAGGGGCCCGACTCCTCACTGCTGAAAAGGTGCAAATTCTGTGGCTCTCCCCCAGTGCCTGCTCCTCCCAGTGTGCAGGCCAGTTGGAGTTTCTCTGGGGACCACTTCTGACCTGGCTGGCTCAATATTTTCAGGATTTTGATCTTTCAGGATTTCAAGATGATGGCATTTGGGATTGTGTCTTTTGAAGTTATGTTCAGCTCCTGTTGAAGTCCTAACTTCAACAGACACATAGACACACACAGAGGGACTACCATGTGTAGACACAAGAATCTACAAGCCAAAGACAGAGGCCTCAGGAGAAATCAGCCTTGATGCCTTGATATCAGGATTTCAACCTCCAGAATTGTGAAACAATAAATTTCTGTAGTTTAAACCACTCAGTCTGTGGTACGTTGTTATGGCAGCCCTAGTAAACACATACCAGGGCAGTTTGCTTCAAATTCCACCTTGCTGTATTTTGTACTTTGTCTGATGCTGAACTTTGGCTCTAACTCCGAAGGCGCACACAGTGGAATTGGGGTTAAGCATGAAGGGTTCTGTGTTGGAGTAAAAAATTCCAGGGAGCAGGGTAGTGCCCAGTTGGACTTGAAAGAGAAAGTGACCCGAGAAAAGAAAGAACTTCAGAATTCCAAATGAGAAACTTCCTGTAGCAGCTCCAGGCCCTTCTACGAAGAGCTAACAGAGATGCAACATTCTGGATTACTTTTACTCTCCTCTCTGCGGGTGAGGAAAACTCTCTCTGGCTCCAAGTTAAAAACACACAGTCCAATACCGCAGGAACTATTAATAAGATGAGTTCTCAACTCTCTGTTCTCAATCTCCAAAGATGGACTGGGCTGAGGGTTTGTACCTCTCCCAGCTCCAAGACAGAATATGCATTCCTGAAAACTGCCCTATTGGTTGAAATACAAGCCATGAAATTAATCTTGATGCATCACCCATCCTTATAGTTTCTAAGGGCATGCCCTGAGCAAGGTTAAAATGTTCCTTGTTCTGTCTCTGTCTTGCAATATTTGTGTTCAACTTGCCCTCTTTTTGTTGCCAATGATGGATATATGGCCCTACTGCTGACAATTTTGTTGGCAGTCACTTTAGACATTTAAAACACTTAATAACAGTTAGATCATGAGTTTTTCAAAATAGGGACACTGGGAGGGAGTAATGAGTCAGGCTGTGCTCTGCCTGACATAATTTGTGAATAAATAAATTGAGATGTATTTATTTATTATCTTTTGGGATTAATCCATTTTTCATTTGTATTAACATGTTTGAAAAAAAAAAATATATATATATATATATATATATATATATATATATATATATATATAGAGTCTCACTCTGTTGCCTAGGCTGGAGTTTTGTGGTACAATCTCAGCTCACTGCAACCTCCTGGGTTCAAGAGATTCTCTTGCCTCAGCCTTCTGAGTAGCTGGGATTACAGATGTGCATCATCACACCTGGCTAATTTTTCTTATTTTTAGTACAGATGAGGTTTCACCATCTTGGCCAGGCTGGTCTCGAACTTCTGAACTCAGGTGATCCACTCACCTTGGCCTCCCAAAGTGCTGGGATTACAGGTGTCAACCACCACACCTGGCCTGAATAAATATATTGTTTAAAGCAGCAAAAGGTTACTATTTCACTTCCATAATCCTTGTACATAAAAGAGGAGTAACTTTACTTGCTCTGTCTTCTTATATGAGGAAGATATGGAGGAATAAGCCAGTTGTTTAAAAGCACTTGGTAAATGCACTAAAATCACACTAAATATAAGTTTACTATAATTTACCAATGTGTTTTAACTCCTAGGTTCTTATGTAGTTAATGAATCATTCAGAGTTACTGGGTGCTATGATCTAAATGTTGATGTGACCCCAAAATTCATATGTTGAAACCTAACTCCCTATTCAATAGTATTAAGGGGTGGGGCCTTTTGGGAGGTGATTAAGTCATGAGGACACCACTTTCATGGGTGGGATTAATGCTCTCATAAAAGAGGTTGAAGGGAGCTGCCTTGCCTTTTTGGCCATGTGAGGACACAGAGAAAGAACCATCTGGGAGAAACAGTCCTTCACCAGATACTGAACTTGCCATCACCTTGACCTGGGACTTCCAAGGTTCCAGAACTGTGAGAAATAAATTTCTGTTATTTATTTACCCAGTCTAAGATATTCTGTGATAGCAGCAGGAATGGACTAACACAGTGGGTCTAGCAAAGAGTTCTCAAGATGGGTGCTCAAATCTGGATACAAAAAGAACTAAAAACAAAAAAAAAATAATGCAGATGGCAATCAAGGAGTGAGATAGTGAAGTGAGCCTTCCATTCTGCTCCAGAGAAGCAGGACAAGCTTCCTTCTGTCTGCCTGCCTCTGAATGAATTATGCTTTTGAGAGTCTTTGACCAGGGCTACTGTTACCCGAAAGGGGTCTGGATCTAGGCCCCAAGAGAGGGTTTTTGGATCTTGAGCAAGAAAGAATTCAAGGCAAGTCCATAGAGTAAAGTGAAAGCAAGTTTACTAGGAAAGTAAAGGTATAAAAGAATGGTTACTCCATAGATAGAGCAGTCCCGAGGGCTGCTGGTTGCTCATTTTTATGGTTATTTCTTGATGTTCTGCTAAACAAGGGGTGGATTATTCATGCCTCCCCTTTTTAGACCATATATGGTAACTTCCTGACATTACCATGGCATTGGTAAACTGTCATGGCGCTGATGGTAGTGTAGCAGTGAGGACGACTGGGGGTCACTCTTGTCACCATCTTGGTTTTGGTGGGTTTTGGCTGGTTTCTTTATTACAACATGTTTTATCAGCTAGGTCTCTATGACCTGTATCTTTTGCTGACTTCATATCTCATCCTGTGACTTAAAATGCCTTAACCCTCTGGGAACACAGTTCAGTAGGTTTCAGCCTCATTTTACCCAGCTCCCATTTAAGATGGAGTTTCTCTGGTTCACTACTGTCCGACACTACCATCTGAGTTACCTGAGTGGTTAATTTTAATGAATGTTTTATCCTTAAACCTTGGAAGAACAGTGTCAATTATAATGCAAGAGAAACTATGTATTTTACGCATTTTTCACTTACATGGCTTTTTCAAGTCATGTAGTCATATGACCATATATGTGGGTTATATGTGAGCTAAGTGTTTGAGTTTGGACTGTTGCTGAGAATACAAATTTATCTGAAGTTTATTTTTGAAGTGAAAAAGTAGATTTAAATCCACTTTCAGTAATGCAAGGATAAATAGTGTCAGACAAATTTCTTTTTTTTTCTTTAAATACTTCTAGATTTTCTGAATCAATCAAGCTTCTGATTGGAGAAAACAGTTATGAATGATTCATTTAAATGATTGCTAAAACGCCATCGTGCATTTTTCTAGACAATTTTTCCTTCTTCCCCCCATCCTTTCTTCTGTCTCTTTTTCTTTCTCTCTCTCCCTTAATCTCTCTTTCTCTTGCCTGCCTCCCTCCCTTTTCCCCTTCCCTCCCTCCATTCTTTCCTTCCTTCCTTCATTTCTTTCTCTTTATTTCCTTCCTTCCTTCCTTCCCTCCTTCCTTTTTTTTGCATTTATCATGTAGAAGGAAGAATAGAAAAGAAAGGTAGTTTTTGTTTGCTTAGTTGAATCAGGAATTGGGAGATAAAAGGAAGAGCTGAGACTTAGCTCACATCTGTGAGGGAAGAATTACATTTTTAATTTTTAAATTAAAACAAGTCAAGAAAAATGGAAAGAGTGAGCAGAGTCAAGAAGAGAAAAACATCAGGGCATTTGGTTACTTTGAGGTGTACAGGTGTCTTGGATAGCCTACTAATACAGCACCACATTAAACTATTGCCTTTAAATATTCTCCTTACATTTAATTTAAAGGAGGAGTGTATACTGGTTGGGGAACAAGAGGAGGAAGACCACATCCTGGAGAGCCTGCTCTCTTCTCTATTAATAGAGAAAGTCTGCTCAGGCCACAAAACTTGCATATTCCCTACCAAACAAGAGCCTTCCACATTTCTGACAGACAAGAGAAGCAAACATATTTGCAATTTTAGGATTCACCTCAAGAGCCCTTTTGGCTACAAATGACTTAAAGCTCTCCTTCTAAATATATGCAGTCATCTCCTTGGAAAATAGTATTATCAATACCATTTTCTCCATCTTAAATTTCCAGTGGAAGTTTAACACCCTAGTGATAGGCAGCATCCCTTATAGATTGGTACTTGGGGCAGTTGTTAACCTGTGGGAGACAGAAGGTGGGGAAAAAGAGAACAAGCCTCTGTGGAGGATAGGACTCAGCAAAGAGAAGTTCCAAATGATTTAAAATTTGTTTTGAAGTGAAAAGAGAACTAGAGAAATGTTTAACAAAAATGGTAACCATTTTGTTTACCATTTTGAACTTTTGTTTCTTTTTTGGGAGTTTGCTTTGCAAAAAGGCCTACTATCTAATGTGCTCTGGTGTTTGAAAAACAACGTGTGCTTTAAAAATGGCTATGACTGGTCATATGATCGATGGGTCTTGAGTTGTTCTGCTCCACTGTAGAACGAATAAGTCACAGAATTTGGCAATTTTCTGTTTTCCAGTGAAATGATAGGGGAGACCATATATTGGCTTAAAGGTTTTGCAAATTAAATTGTGAATATAGTGCTATGGCAGAATTTACGTATGACATTAAAACCACAGTTCAAAGAGTGGAAATGATTCAGAGGATTATGTTTATGATTGTGGAAGCAACAGTCAGATGTAATAAAAAAGCCAAGCTTCCTAGTGACTAAGGGTGTAAATGAGGTTTATGGAATGATGATATCCCTGGCATTGCTATACTGAACTCAGCCTTTTGGGAAATAGCATCAAGCACTTTGAGTCTTCTAAACACATTATAAACACCAGGTAATTTGCCCACCCAACTCCTACTCCGCTGCCAGTAATCCAGATTGTATTTGTCATCATAGCAGCGGGCTGAGAAATAACTTCATCTAGTCCCAGAAATGTTTGATTTCATATTGAATGAATACAGAGTTGGTCTTTGCTCACCTCTAAGGCTGGATATATGAAGAGGACTCTTCCTTTTCCAGCAGCCAGAGGAAGAGGCTCCTGCCAAGGGAGGTTGCATGGTATGGTTAACCTGAAATCTTACTCTCATAATTAGGACCCGCTTTATTACCTTGGGTTTTCAGACAGGACTTATTTGGACCTTTACTCTTTCTTCCTCCAGTGCACTATTTCTGTCCCACCACTGCCTGTTCTCACTTTCTTTTGAAGACATGATTAACAGTTTCCCATCTGTTTGGCCCCTCAAAAGGCAAAGACAAAGTACAGGAGAAATATGGGGACCACAGGGAAGATCCAAAGCTGGCTGCAGCCTCTGAGACCTAAGTCCTTCCACGAAGGCTTCTGCTCTTCCTTGTTCCATACAATACATCTTTTTTCTTCATAGCAAGACACTCCCAAAAAGCCCAAAAGCCCAGAGTGCAACTCAGATACAATATGTTACCTGTTGCATCACTTTCTTTGATATGGTTTGACTCTGTGTCCCCACCCAAATCTCATCTCAAATTGTAATCCCCATAATCCCCATGTGTGGAAGGAAGGACTTGGTGGGAGGTGATTAGACCATGGGGGTGGTTCCCTCCATGCTGTCTTGTGATAGTGAGGGAGTTCTCACAAGATCTGACAGTTTTATAAGCATTTGGTAGTTCCCTTTTCACATGTTCTCTCTTGCCTGCTACCATGTAAGACATGCCTACTTAGCCTTCTGCCACAATTGTAAGTTTCCTGAGGCTTCCCCAGCCATGTTGAACTGTGAGTCAATCAAACCTCTTTGCTTTATAAATTACCCAGTCTCAGGGAAGTTCTTTGTTTCAGTCTGAAAATGGACTAATACACTTTCTAACAGGACAGAGTTCTGATGATACTTCTCAGATTCACTAGTTTGGTAGAAAGATCTGCCTTGCAATGTCAGCCTCCAAGAGTCTGTGTGTGAGAATATTTTCTCGAGTAGTTTTATTGAATAGAGACAAATCATGTCCTTATGGCCTCAAGACAGTACACAAGAGTGAGGAAAGAAAATGGACTCTAGAAATGTAAAGGATATCACACATGGCTAAAGTGTTTGGTTGGGGGACAGAATAAATTCTATTTTAGGTTTCAAATTCATTTTTACAAAATAAAACTAAGAATATTTTTAATCATGTGGGACAGAGTCATTTGCATCAGTTCCCTTGCCCATTTAGACTGCAGACTCTGTTTCTCAAAACTATAAATTCTGTATTCAGTTTAAGAAAGTGTATTTTTGATTGAGGTTAAAACACTATTTAAGTTAATGGAAAACATGCTTCCATTGCAGAGTATTTCCACCAGGATTGCTGGATTCTGTACAACAATCTTTTTCTATTTTGAAAAAAAAAAGTGATGCTGTTGTATGACCTAAATACTTCTTTTTTCTCTTATTTCACCCTTCTACCTTCATATACTTTGTTCTTCAGGTATATTCAAATAAATGACTGTGAATTCAGATGAAAATACTTCCTAATGGTATATATTCTTAATGTTTCATAAAATTAGGAAAATATTTTGCTTAAAGTCTGAGCCTCTTTTCAATGTAGGGAGCATGAGTTCCCACCCCTGCTACCCAAATAATGCTAGAATTGGGGAGAGAATATGACTTAGCTTTTGCTAAGTGACAAGTCACCCCAAATTATTGGCTTAAAATTGCAGTTAGTTTTTCTTTCACGTGTATGGATTTCATATGGAGATGGATTAACCTAACTGGTCTCAGCTAGGTAGCTCTGCCTCAAGTTGGGTCCAGCTGGGCTTGACTTCTTGCTTGGGCTTAGGCTGGTCAATGTATGTTAATTCTGGGGTCCTCTCTGGACTGGCAGCAGCTACCAGGAAAAGTTGTTCTCAAGGTACACTTCAAGAGGGTAAGCAGGAACATGGCTTAAGCTTGGAACTGGCACATTGTTACTTCACCCATATCTCAGTGGCCAAGTGAATCACCTGGCTAAGTCTAACCACAAGGTAGGGAAACAGTGGGAGGCACTGCAGAGTCAAATGGCAAAGGCATGAAAACCGGGAGGGGAAAGAATTGAGAGTCAACACCCAATCCATCAGAAATTCCAGTTTATTCTCTTCTTTTTTTGAGTCTCACTCTGTCACCCAGGCTGGAGTGCGATGGCATGATCTTGGCTGACTGCAGCCTCTGCCTCCCATATTCAAGCAATTCTTCTGCCTCAGCCTTTCAAGTAGTTGGAACTACATGCGTATACCACCACATATGGCTAATTTTTGTATTTTTGGTAGAGACAGCGTTTCACCATGTTGGCCGGAATGGTCTCTGACTCCTGACTTCAAGTTATAGACCCACCTTAACCTCCCAAAGTGCTGGATTACAGGCATGTGCCACTGCACTGGGCCTGGTTTATTCTCTTCTTTCTGCAGGTGGGAATGTTGTTGTGTCATCCTCCCTTCTTCCCTGGGACAGCAAGTCAGAAAAAGTAGGCAGGCAACTGCTGTCAAAAGTGACTTGTCCTGACCTCTAGGCATAGCTTTCTGCAAACCAGTGATTCCCAAACTTTGGTGTATGATGGGATTACTGAAGAGATTAGTAACAATACAGATCCTAGGTCCCATCCTCAAATGTATTACATCAGAATCACTGTGGGAATGCCAAGCCATTTATATTTTTAACAATTTCCCCAGGTGATTTTGATGCTCTTCAACATTTGAGACCTATATCACTAATTTAAGGTTAATTGAGGTAGTTAGTGTATGTCTTGAATTTGATAAAACCCTGGTAGTTTGGCAAGTGTGATCAATTGTATTATTGTTCAGCAAATACTACCCTTGACCATACAAGCATAGGAGGCATTTACTTCCTTGTTACATAGCTATTGGACTTGGTCATGTGATTTATTTTGGCCAGTGAAATGTAAGCAGAAGTGACCTACTTCCTCTTCAAATAAGGTTTTCAATTTGTTTAAGTCGTTGACCCTTTTCTCCTGTGTTCCTTCCCTCTGCCATGATAAAAACTTCTTTAGGTGGCTACAGCTGCATCAGTCTGTGAGCGACATTATAAGTGTTAGACTGAGGAACAGGAAGCAGAAATACATCCTGGAGCATAGTCACCATGGCTGCCTCACAGATCCATGTGTGGTAAACAAATTTCAGTTGTTATAAGCCAATGAGATTTTGGTATTGCTTATAGAGCATTATTGCAGCAAAAGCTGAAAAATACATCCAATAACAACATAGCAAAACTGGGATAAAATGTGGCACTCTAAATACCTTTTCCCATATTACTCTTAGATTTCAAGATGCCTTTAATGCCTTATTTGAGGTTATCTTTAGTATTTGTTCTAATTTGACTTAATCTGCTTGAAAATGCTGAAAAGATGGAGAAAATGGGCTTATAATGAGATTTGACCAGGATCTAGAACACTCTCAGGATTGGTCTTCATTCTAAATTTTCCCCTGAAGGACTTCTGTTTTTCCCAGAGTACAAGTTTTTTCTCTTTTGTTGTTGGGTTGATTAGCAATAATAACAATGCATACTGAATAAATATTAGTATATGCTTGGTACCATCCTGAACACTTTCCATGTATTAATTCATTTAATACTCTCAACAAATCACTATGAGGTAATGATTATTATTAACCTTACTTGAAGGATCACACATTCATAACTCAGATCCCACAGCTAGGAGGCCACAGCACTGGGAAGATGGACTTCAGAACTTGTTTCTATTGCCTCTAGAATAGTTTTTTTAAAAAATGAATTTCACTGTTTTTACTTTTGTAACTTTTAATTTTTTTTAATTTTTAATTTTTATAGTTGCATAGTAGGTGTATATACTTATGGGGTACATGAAATGTTTTGATACAGGCATGCAATGTGAAACAATCACATCATGAAACAACATAAATATTTCTTCTAGAAAAGCAGTCTAATTTTCACCTAGAACAGAAGGATTCCAGATTTCAGAAGCAAAATGTGTATTCAACACATTCTTGAGAGTGAATGACAATCTGCTGCAACATTTGCTTCTTTATTCTTTCTTTCTCTCCATTCTCATAGTTATGGTTTAGAATATTTTTTTCTCCATATTCTAATTCTTTCATCAAAGAAACACAAATTATGGCTTCTCATTTCACTTTGACCCAGAAACCTGATGGTGGATTATATATTTTTTAGCAAAACACATCATTGGAATAAAAATCTGTCAAAACAACTCATGTTTACATATTCCATGAGTTCATGGCAATGAGATACAGCTTGCACAGGGAGAAATAGCAATTTTAAAATTATGTAAAATAAGAGCATATATTTCATCAGGACCTACTCTGAGGCATTTTATATATATTATCTTTATTTCTAATAACAAGTCTATAGGAAAGTTATTATCTTTTATGAACCAGATAATTAGGTCTTTATAAAGTTGCATAGTTAAGTGATAGAGCCAACATTTGAACCAGGGTTTTATGATTCCAAATTCTGTTGTCCTGGGCTCCATACCTCATGGCTTCTGTTTCTTTGAAGAAAAAATACTTTCAGATTACTGAATAACCACTAGTTTTTTTGATTTGTTCCCAAAATACAGAAAACTCTGAAATGAATTTTTCCTTCTCTCTTCTGTATAGTAAGTCCAAGGGACCAGATAAGAACTAACAACTAGTCTCTCCTGAGAATACACTATGGTTAGATAAATGGTTAAACAGGATTTATATATATCAGGAGAAATCTAATTCTGAAAAGGAGCTGTTAAGCTATTTATTACCTTTTTGCTTCAATCTAGGCAAATATATTACAAATCTATATAGGAAAACCTGCCCTCGTCTGTTATTAATGATTAAGTAGAGGACAAATTCTTAACTGTTTTCAGTGGTAGATCTACTCATCTAATCATTTAATGTCGCTTTTCAAAATGGTGTGAAGCTAGTTTGATATACTAAAAAGTACCTAAGTCTGTTTATCTGGCACCGATGAAGGCTACATTGCTAGAAGTGTATTTTTTCTTGTTTGCATATCAGATTCTCTAAAGGCATGTATTAGCAACCTAAACTCCTTTTCTAATATTAGATGTACAGTAAAAATTGAACATACAACTTCTTTAAAGAGTCTTAAATGTGTACTGCAAAGGGTATCTAACAATTAAATGCAGAAAATAAATTCTGTAAATTTCTCAATAAAGCCACACATTTTCCTAAATGTTAAAAAAAGATAAATGGGAGACAGAGTAAGAAGAAATCTGTTTCCTTTGAAAGCCCAGGCAAATGGGAACAAACTCAAAAGTCCAGGGACATCAGGGAACAACATAGGTCCTAAGTTAAGACCCATCTGCAATGTTAGAAATAGATTCTCATGGCCGGGCCTGGTGGCTCAAGCCTGTAATCCCAGCACTTTGGGAGGCCGAGGCGGGTGGATCATGAGGTCAAAAGATCGAGACCATCCTGATCAACATGGTGAAACCCCGTCTCTACTAAAAATACAAAAAAAATTAGCTGGGCATGGTGGCGCATGCCTGTAATCCCAGCGACTCAGGAGGCTGGGGCAGGAGAATTGCCTGAACCCGGGAGGCGGAGGTTGCGGTGAGCCGAGATCGCTCCATTGCACTCCAGCCTGGGTAACAAGAGCGAAACTCCGTCTCAAAACAAAACAAAACAAAACAACCAAACAAAAAAAGAAATAGATTCTCATTTAAAGTATGCATCATGCATCATCAATTTAGAATTGGGATTTTAAAGTCAAAGATGGAAGTTTATCAATAATATTAGAAAATGTAAGAGTAATGTATGTTCCTCATATTTATAAGTTTATTTTATAGCAAAGAATTATATAAGCAGCTGGAAAGGTTATTTTTTTAAAAGTAGACATTAAAGTACACAAATGTATAAATGCAATAAAATATTTGAAGAAATATAAATAACTAAATTTTCAAATGTGTTTGTAAATTAATCTATTTTTTAATTTATTTACTTTTGGAATAGGGTCTCTGTCTGTCACCCAGGCTGGAGTGAAGTGATGAGATCACAATGTCTCACCACAGCCTCAACCTCCCAGACTCAAGAGACCACAAGGGCATGCCGCCACTACTGGCTATTTTTTTTTTTTTTAATTTTTAGTAGAGATGAAGTGTCACCATGTTGCCTAAGCTGTTGCTGAACTCCTAGGCTCAAGTGATCCACATGCCTTGGCCTCCCAAAGTGTTGGGATTATAGGTGTGAGCCACTGTGCCTGGCCTATAAGCCACTTTAAAAGTAACTGGAGCTATAAATGGAGTAAGATTTGTATGTTGAGTTGAAAAGTTCTTTAGGTGGCTATAGCTGCATCAGCCTGTGAGAGACATTATAAGTCTTAGACTGAGGAACAGGAATGAGATATATGACTTGGAGCATAGTCACCATGGCTGCCTCACAGATCCACATGTGACAAACAAATTTCAGTTGTTAAAAGCCAATGATTAGTCTTACATTGGATTAGTCTTGTAAGTAAGTCTTGTAAGCCTTATATTGGATTAGTCTTGTAAGGTTAGTCTTGCCAGACTAATCCAATGATTAGTCTTACATTGGATTAGTCTTACAATAGATTAGTTTTACTGGTTTATAATAAATGTTAATTTTTAAAACTATGGTAATTTTCTAAACAAAATCTACATCCCTTAGTATCAAAACCTAGCATTTATTAATAATATAGCAATGCTATTGTAATCTAAAGGTCTACTTTATTTTCCTTTCTGAGCATTTCAACCTGTGAAATGATTATTATTAGAGATTGAAGCGTGCTGGAATTATTACAAATGTAGAGCATATAGAGAAGGACCTGAAGATATAGTCTGCTAGAATTCTAGTAGAGTGATTATCTTTTCTCTTTAGCTTATAAAAATAAATATTTTAAAAAGGCAAAGTTTTAGGAGGAAAAAGTCATGCTTTCAACATTCTGTGCTATCCCTATTTTATAAGAATAAACTGTAGTACAGGTGGTTGATGGTACTGTAAGTAAAATGCTAATTTGAGTTGGGTGAAGGTAGAGAAAGAAGAAAGAGAAATAAAATCCACTGCTCCTTTAAAGTGTGGGCCTATGTAGTGATTTATTTTTCTTGAGTAAGAGCAAGTAAGATACTCAGAAACATATGACACAATTTATACAATGCATGTACATGTATTTATTTATGGTTTCAATTGTACCAAAAGAGAAATTATAATGGCTTTGCAAAGACCACAAATCTTTTGCATACAAGTCAAAGTGTCTATTCCATGTGGCCTAGGAATATGTGTAAAGCTTCCATATGGGAAAAAGATTTTCTGATACCCAAACAAATGGAAGAATCAAGCATCAAAGAACTTAATGAAAGATTTGACAAATATCAATACATATTATAAAACTTCTAATTCCAATTTTAGTGTCTACACATTTTATTTTGCAATACACTTCATTGTTTTGTAATACAGCTGTACAAAAGTTTTTGCTAAAGACCATGAGGTTTTATATATGAACATACTATATGTAAAATGCATATATATATACATATATATATATATATATGTATATCAGTGTTTTGCCTTCAGTTTGCATATTTGACTACATGCTCCACTGATGGACTCTTGCTCTTAGAAACTAAAGAGATGCCTGCTCTCTTGAAGTAAATGCCAAACCCTCAGAATAATGATTATATATTTCATGTATACAGTTTATTTCCTCCAAAGTGTTCATTTTAAATTAATTCCACATTGAAGTGAGTGATCGTGATAGTGGCTGGCAGTGCTAGGTTAGACTGACTTTGTCTTAACGTCATCAATGACAATAACAAAAAAGACAGAGAGAAACAACAAAAACAGCAACAAAAAGAAACCCATCCCAAGTACCCAACGTTGCATTAAAATTAGGGCTGTCACATAATGTTGAACTAGTCTGTTCTTGCTGATGGACCATGTGATGGGATGGATACTTGAGGTCCATATATCATTGCTGCAGAGAGCCTTCTGTCCATGTGCTGTACTGCAGAAGTCCCAAACCATGGCCCGCAGGCTGGATTTGGCCCATCACAGTGTTTCATTTGGCTGGTACAATGTTTAAAATTTTTCTGAGCCAACATTTTGAAATTGGATGCTCTCACATAAAAATCCAGATTTCTGGCATCTCTCAAAAAATTAGGAGATCTGGGAACACTGGACTCATGTTACCACACTGCAGTACCAGGCTGGCTGGATAGCTGCTGCCCTCTTTAGACAGGCATGTGTCCTCCGTGGTCCCTACTTATGTCTGCAACTTCACTACACTTCTCATTGCACTTGCTCGTTTCTCTTTTAGTAGAAAATTACGCCTCTTTTCTAAAAGTGTCTTGATCAAAATATGAAAAGAGCATGGTAGAGTTATATCTTAACATCCAATTATTCTTTGTCTATTATCTTCTCATTTTTTCACTCATCCATTGAGAGATTATTTTTCTCCCTTATCTCCCACTGAAGTTGAAACAAAGATTTAAGAAACTGTGGATCAGTGCTGGAGGTGGCAGAAGGTTCTCAGAGGTATGCTTTCTCTCTTAGGGAGCAGGTAAGATTGGGCTTGGGGAAAGTGAGACAGGAGGGGAGAATGGAGAAACAGATAAGAGAGTATGTTGGTGTATTCGTCCGTTCTCATGCTGCTAATAAAGACATATCTGAGACTGGTAATTTATAAAGGAAAGAGGTTTAATTGACTTACAATTCCATAAGGCTGGGGAGGCCTCAGGAAACTTACAATCATGGTGGAAGGGAAAGCAAGCACGTCCTTCTTCACATGATGGCAAGAAGGAGAAGTGCTGAGATAAAGAGGAAAAAGCCCTGTATAAAATAATCAGATCTCATGAGAACTCACTCACTATTATGAGAACAGCAACATGGGGGTAACTGTCCCCATGATCCAATTACCTCACTCTGGTTTCCTCCCATGACACATGGGAAATATGGGAACTACAGTTCAAGGTGAGATTTGGGCGGGGGCACAGCCAAAACATATCAGTCGGTTTTTTGTTTTTAACTTTGAAGGCAGCCTTCCATGATTGGCTTCATGGTGCTTGGGCCTGGACTCTGAAAGCCACCTTTTTGCTTTGTGAAATGCTTCCTGTTAGACTCTGCCAGCAGAGGGAGAAAGAGGGAGATGGCATGGCAGGAGGCAGGTGACAAACTTGCTCCTTCCAGTTGGTTCCTGTGAGAGCAAAAGTCTATCAGTGGGGCATCAGCAACATTTCTTCAGCTTGACAGCAGCAATTCTTTTGGGATGTAACAGCTGAATACAGGTTGGAGTGTACAGTTTACACCTATCAGCATGACCCTCTCCCACCCACCCTCCTTTCCCTTTCCGAGATCTGCTCCAGCTTCATGGGCCTCTTCCCCAACCTTCTAAGTTTAATATTCTGGACTCCTTATTTTCTCCCCTCAGATCTAGAGAAGGCAGTTGCTTCCCACAGTTGCTACTTTTGTGATGCCTTAGAGTCTCCCTTTTTCTCTAGTTAACAAAACATATACTTAGTTAACAATTATTTATGGTACTTTCTCTCTGTCCAAATAGCTTCTTCCTGACCGCATTCTAACTGACAGAGAGAGAATGGGTTGATTTTACTTGTACTGTTCAATATGGTAGTTCTACTCACTTTGGTTACTTAGATATAAATGTAGTTAATTAAACATACATAAAATATAAAAACTGTTTCTCAGTTAAACTAGTCACATTTCAAGCACTCAATAGCCACATGTGGCTACTGGCTACTGTCTTGGACAGTTGAGATACAGAACATTTCTGTCATCACATAAATTTCCATCAGAGAGTATTGGAATAGAGGAATGAGGAGTTTTGAAAGTGGAACTGAAACATGAGTAAAAGAACTTCATTAGAACCATGAAATGAAATAGAATAGATTCAGGATGAACTTCCTCAAGAAAAGAGACTATATATATTTAGATACATGTATGTGTTATTGTCGTTGTTAATGTTAAGACAAAGTCAGCAAAACCTAGCATTCTTAGTCATTAGCATAATCATAAAATTGAAAAATACAGATGCTCTGATCCCAATGCAGTTAAGTTCAAATCCCATATATTTAAACATTAATGATATGATGATAAAATTATAGTGAAATATTACATAAATAGTTATAAATGAAGTAGCCCTTAGAGGAACATTTACAGCCTTAACTAAATATTTCAGAAAAGGCGAAGGTATGATTAGAAATTTAAGTGTCCATCTCAAGAAGTTAGAAAAAGAACAGAAAGTAAAAAACAAAGATGCTAGAAACGTCAAAAATCAGAAAGACAACATAAATTAATTAGACATCAAAGACAGAATAAAAGATAAACAGAGCCGATAATTAGTTATTCTGAAGGATTAATAAAGTTGGTAGGCTCCTAGGAAGAATGATGAGGAAAATAGAGAAGGCACAAATATTGTCGTAAATAACCATAGAACCAATAGACATTAGAAAGGTAAGCTATTTTGAACAACCCAAGATCAGTAAACTTGGAAATTTAGAAGAAATGGACTTATTTCTAGAAAAAAATAATTTACCAAACTGGCCCTAAAAAAGTGGAATATATAAGTGGTTCCTTAAGTGTTAAACAATTGGTTCATATTTAAATACTTTGTTCAAAGATCACTTCAGGCTCACATAGCTTCACTATTGAGTTCTGTCCCATTTTTGAAAAAGACTTAGTGGCAGTTATTTACAAATTCTTTCAAAAAACAGTAATAGGGAGTTAATTTTTGTATAAGTTATAAGAAAGGGGTCCAGTTTCAGCTTTTTGCACATGGCTAGCCAGTTTTCCCAACACCATTAATTAAACAGGGAATCCTTTCCTCATTGCTTATTTTTGTCAGGTTCGTCAAAGATCAGATGGTTTTAGGTGTGTGGTGTTACTTCTGAGGCCTCTGCTCTGTTTCATTGGTATATATTTCTGTTTTGGTACCAGTACTATGCTGTTTTGATTACTGTAGCCTAAAGGGTAGTTTGATGTCAGATAACGTGATGCCCCCAGCTTTGTTCTTTTTATTTAGGATTGTCTTAGCTATGTGGGCTCTTTTTTGGTTCCATATGAAGTTTAAGGTGTTTTTTTCCAGTTCTTTGTAGAAGGTCAGTGGTAGCTTGATGGGGTGGCATTGAATCTATAAATTACTTTGGGCAGTATGGCCATTTTCACGATATTGATTCTTCCTAACCATGAGTGTGAAGTGTTTTTCCATCTGTTTGTATACTCTCTTGTTTCCTTGAGCAGTGGTTTGTAGTTTTCCTTGGAGAACATCCTTTGTTAGTTGTATTCCTAGGTATTTTATACTCTTTGTAGCAATTGTGAATGGGAGTTCGCTCTTGATTTGGCTTTCTTTTAGTCTGTTATTGGTATATAGAAATGCTTGTGATTTTTGCACATTGATTTTGTATCCTGAGACTTTGCTAAAGTTGCTTATCAGTTTCAAGAGATTTTGGGCTGAGACGGTGGGGTCTTCTAAATATACAATCTTGTCGTCTGCAAATAGAGACAATTTGACCTCCTCCTTTCCTAACTGAATACTCTTTATTTCTTTTTCTTGCCTGATTGCTCTGGCTAGAACTTCTAATACTACATTGAATAGAAGTGGTGAGAGAGGGCATCCTTATCTAGTGCCAGATTTCAAAGGGAATGCTTCCAGTTTTGCCCATTCAGTATGATATTGGATATGAGTTTGTTGTAAGATCAGAGCAGAACTGAATGAGCTAGAGACACAAAAAACCCTTCAAAAATCAATAAATCCAGGAGCTGTTTTTCAAAAAATATCAACAAAATAGACAGACTGCTAGCCAGATTAATAAAAAAGAAAAGAGAGAAGAATCAAATAGATGCAATAAAAAACAATAAAGGGATTAACACCCCTGATTCCACAGAAATACAAACTACCATCAGAGATTACTACAAACAACTTTTATGCACATGAAACAGTAAACCTGGAAGAAATGGATAAATTCCTGGACACTTGCACCCTCCCAAGTGTAAACCAGGAAGAAGTTGAAATCCTGAATAGACCAATAACAAGGGCTGAAGTTGAGGCAGAAATTAACAGTCTACCAACCAAAAAAAGCCCAGGTCCAGATGGGTTCACAGCCGAATTCTACCAGACATACAAAGAGGAGCTGGTTCAATTCCTTCTGAAACTATTCCAAACAATCCAAGAAGAGGGAATCCTTCCCAAATTATTTTATGAGACCAACAACATCCTGATACCAAAGCCTGGCAGAGACTCAATAAAAAAAGAAAACTTCAGGCCAATATCCATGATGAACATAGATGTGAAAATCTTTTATAAAATACTGGCAAACAGATTGCAACAGCACATCAAAAAGCTTATCCACTACAATCAAGTAGGCTTCATCCCGGGGATGCAAGGCTGGTTCAACATACACAAGTCTATAAACATAATCCACCATGTGATCAGAACCAAAGACAAAAACCTCATGATTATCTCAATAGATGCAGAGAAAGCCTTTGACAAAATTCAACAGCCTTTATGCTAAAAACTCTCAATAAACTAGGTATTGGTGGAACGTATCTCAAAATAATAAAAGCTATTTATGAGAAAATTTTTGATTGAAAATTCTTAGGATAGATAGAAGTTTACATTGAAAAAAATTCACAGTCTGATAAAGAGTAGTTAACCTAAATCCTGCAGCTAGCTTTTTATATAAAGTAAAATAGTAAGAACTTTCCCTTTGAGATTAGGAACAAGTAAAGTTTGCCCAATTTACTGTTCAACGTGTTAGTGGAAGTTTTTATCATTTCCAGAAGACAATGAAAAGAAGCAAAAGCTATAAAGATGAAGAAAATTGTGATTATTCATAGATGATATTAAGTTTTAGGTAGAAAAGTCCAAGAATCAATTGATATATTGTGAGAACTGATTTGTGAGTTTAGGAAAGTCATTGTATTTCAGTTTAATCGGTTTTATTTTACACTATAGAAAAAAAGATTAAAATTAAAGATAATACCATTTTCAATAATATAAAATATTGAATATCAGGAATAAGTCTATTGAAAGTTGGATAAAACCTCCATACAGAAAACTACAACACATTATTGAGAAAAATGTAAAAAGAATCTAATAAATAGAAAACTATAATCTCTTCAATATCTCAATCCTCCCCAAATTGATTTAGGTTCAGTGCCATCCCAATCAAAATCCTAGCACTTTTTATGTGCTTGCACATATATGTGTGTAACTATACTATTAGGATAATTCTAAAGTTTATGTGAAAGGCAAAGGACCAGAGATAGTCCAGGCAATACTGAAGATGAATAACTAGGTGAGAGGACTTACCTTATCTGATATTGAGATACTTATTTAGTGGATTGTGAAAAAATAATGTTATCCTATGGGCTAAGCATGAGATGTCTCATTACCTATTTCTCTTTTGTTAGAAATATACCCCAGATCTTCACGTCCAACTCTTTTTAATTATCCAGGGTATATGAATATGGAAAATAATTCCATACTTAAATAGTTCTCTTTGGTTTCTGCCTTTCCTCATGAACGGAAAACGTGGCAATGAGCTTCTTCACTTCTTTTGGCACTTTTAAAATTCCTGGGTCAAAGATAGAGGTGCTAAACAATGAGAAAAGGGCAAATGCTGGCTAAATAGTTATCAAAATTCTGAATTAATAAAAATATTTTGAACATTTCAGATTGATGAACTTAATTATCCGTTTGGAACAAAATGCTCTGATTAATTAAAAGATATCTTTTGAACTCTGAGAAAGCTGAAGCACTTGCATGGGTTATTATTATATCACATAGAACAAGACTTTTCAAATTTCCCATATTTCTTTATTGAATAAAGCTTCTAGGCTGACTGATTAGGAAAATGTATAGCAGAAACTAGTTTATTAGACAGATACATTAGTCTGTTATGTTATAGAGAGAATATCTTTGTGGACAAAAATACAAATGTCAGGATAATATATGCAGGAGAATTTGTAAATTTTTGAATGACAGTTTGTAAATCAATATTTTTGACTGTCAGGACATAGCTGGTTACATGCAGCAAATGTTTGAGATTATACCCACTCAACACTGCTGGTAGGCTTAGAAAACAAAGAGTTAACATAGACTTTGGAACTTTAGCTAATATATTAGATGGCAGAATCGAGATCAGACTCAGGTGAAATAAGTGACCAGGTTTAACAAGGTGAAATGTAACAGCAATTAATGTATAGTGCTTCAATCAGTCTAAAGATCAACTGCGCAAATATGCAGCAGACATGATGTGCCTTAACGTTAATTTACATGAAATGGACAAGAGGTTTTTGTCAGTCATAAGCTTGGGACAAGTCAGCAATATAATATGCTTTCTTAAAATCTAATTGAATTTTCGGCAAATAGCTCCTATGGATTGGTAAATATGACATTAAAATCATGGCAGTATACCATAGAAGTCATATTGGTTTACACGTCATTTGTTTTTAGGCAAAAGGAGTCAGAAGAGCAGGACCAGATTACAAACTCCTTCAGGCAGAACAAAGATCTTCAACATGGCAATTGCACCAGCAGAAGTCCTTTCAGCTCTATTGTAGGGCAATTTAAAATAAGCACCTAGGCTTCAGCTTAACTTGAAGCGGGTTGTACTTATTCCTCTGACCACCTCATCAGGAGCCGCACTGAATCAGAGCTCTATTCTCTGCATTTTCTTAGGGCCCACAAGCCAACTTTCCCACTCTATTGGTTTTGGGCATTTTTAATATCCTTTGAAGTAGTCTTTAGCCAAACTGAGCTACTGGAACTCTAGAGGTTCCAGTTATTCTTTTATTAGCACTCCAGTTACAAAGTTGTTTGGGTTTTGGGTAGCATTCCTTTAATGTTCTTTTTTTTTTTAGGTCCTATTATTTTGGTGAGAGCCAACTACCACACAGAGATTAGTTGAGATCTGTCCCTACAACCTATATTTGGCATGTAACCTATATTTGAGTTTTGGAGTCATAAACATACTTTTAAGCATCCCACAACTTCTAGGATTTTTGCACACATAGCAAGAAATGGCTTGTGTTAATTCACAGAACTATGATTCAAAAAATCCATGTCCCCATTTATTCAAAATTTGAGGTATTTTAAGCATTAATTTAATTCATCTGCATTTTTCTTTTTGCCTTTTTCCTCTCAATATACACATTATACAGTTAATAGCCCTAGGGTAAAGAGCTGTTTCAATCCAAGTATATCTAGGAAGCCTGCCCTAAGATAACATTATTTATGGTTGAAAAAGATAATTGTTGTGCTAAGTTATTTTTCCTGGTTGGCAGCCTTAAAGGGTTGGGTTGCTGGCTGCTTTTTGGGTATTATATCATAAGTATGGATGAGTTGAAGTACAAACATTTAAAAAAAAAAACTCTAGTATGCTTTGTCCAAACACAAGAATAACCATCCAAGTTATGAAGTGATGCATCTCAAGTATTCTGACTTCCAGAGGTTTTTTTGTTTTGTCTTTTCTCTGTAGTTAGGATTTTCATGGTGTTGTTGTAGTCTGCCAATGTCAGCCAATTTGTGTTTTCTGGTAGGGTAATTGAGTTGAGATTTTTCTCCTTTGACATGAAGTCAGAGTATTAAAGTTAGAAACTGGTGGATTAGATCTTCATAGTAGGGAAAGCTAATTCCTTTCTGAAGTCACCATTGGCATAATTAAGGTACAAGAGGACTTCTGCCCTTTTGGATAAAGAGTAAATTTCCTATTATTTAGGAGCTGATCAGGCAATTTATATATGATTCAGTTTTTGACCTTTCCTTTTCTTAGGGTTTGCTGCTAACTCTTGACTGTTTAATCAGTCTTTACCTAAGCAGGATCAAGAAACTGATCATTTAAATTAGGAAATTTCAGCTGATGTTTGTTTTAGGAAGTTTATGCAATAGAAAAATAGTTGGGTATGAAAACAATTTAATATAATGTTGAGAAAACATGAATTTAATATACTGCCTGATAAAAAGTGATCAGCAAAAGCATTACTCTATTCATGCCACTTAAGTGGATATTGATAAAAGCTAATACTTGTGCATTTACTATAAAATAGAATTCTCACAAATATTATTGTAAGTGTTTACAGTAGTCTTACAAGGTAGGTGTTTTTCATTTTTCTCTTGAAGAAATGGAGGATCAGAGAGTTATGTAATTTATCAAAGTTCCCAATGGTTAAGTAAAGGAGCTAAGATTTGAACTTTGGTCTTTCTGACACTTAAGTCTTTGTACCATATTGCCTTTGGTCGACAGGCTTTCTTGAACTTTCCAGGGATAAATGACTTGTCCCTCTGTAGTTAAGAGATACCTCAGCCATCATCTTCTAAACCTTCATTGCTATATCCTCTATTTGTATAGCCTGAATTTGTATATTTTTTCATTTTTCTCATAATGCTCACTTTATTTTCCTGACAAAATTCAGTTGCATAAAGTGTGACTTTTCATACATTTAAATAGATTCTAACCATGCACAAACTTTAAATTTTGGTTTAGGGTGAAAAGTAAGGTAGGATACATATACATGAGAAAGTAGAAGCAATCTCAAGTTTGAAAGAATTGAGAGTTGGCAAAAGTCCCACTAATTATAATTATTTCTTATATAAATGCAGATATTTTATAGAGTGGAAATAACATTTAATTTTATTTCACTCAGGAGACAGTTATTGAGTGTCCACTATATAAATAAATACCTGAGTTGGGTGTTTCGGGGAATATCAGAGAGCTAATACTGACTTGGAGTATATCATGAGTCAGATGCTAAGATCTTTAACGCACACCACAATCCTGTGAAGTAGATATTATTACCCTTATCTTACAGTAGGGAAATTCAAACCTAGAGCGAAGAAGAAACCACCGTGTGACCCCTGCCAGGTTTCTTATTCTCTCTAGGTTTTAATACTTGGGCTACTATCCTGATTTATCTGATTTCAAATTTCCAATGTTCTGCCCACTAGTCTGAGCTACTTCCTGCCCTCAAAGAGTTTTTAATTCAATTGAGATGGATTTGGAAAAGAAAATATATTTCCCATTCTCCTGGATGAATTCAAATGGATTTTTAAAACTACTTAGAGTCAGATTTATTTTTTTCTTATTTATAGCAAATTTTTATGCATTTAGACACTATCACAGTTACAAGCAATTACCTCAGGCAGCAAACCACATAGTTTTCATTTGTTCATTTTTCGCTCTATACTAGTTTGTTCAAAACAAATTCAAAATAAAAATCTTATTGTATTCATTGAAATTAGTGAAAAATAGAATAGACAAATAGAGGAATGGAGGGACTTAAGTATTTTCCAACAGTAGAACATTTTGTCATAATATTTTAATAGAAAAAGAGAAGTATTTTAAAGGTATATTAGGTTCCAAATGTGCCTTGAGAACATATGCACGTTATCTGTAATACCCGTCTATTGACCTGAAAATTTTTTGGTAAATATTTGCTTTCAAAGTGAATTAGTCTCCAGGTGAGTTCATTAAAGATGGATATTTAAGCAGCATGAAGTGAGTGGTGAAAGTAAAAGACAATGTTTTCAGCAAGTACATGTCTTTTACATACCTGGTCAAACTAGATATTGAAGTAAGCATTTGGAAATTGGATTTTATATTCAGCATTTTGTATCCCTGGCATAAGGAATTCTAGGCAGCCAAGCTCCTGTTTTTAGGTATCTAGAATAATTCTATTGCAATGAACAACTGACTTAATGTATTAACCTACTGTGCAGAGCCACTTTTCTAAAATTGGGCACTTTATGCTAAAACTATGAATTCCAAGCAGATTTCATTGACTTGTTTCAATAAGTCTGAACCTGTAGCCAGGTTTTTGTTTGGACAGCACTGAAAACAGGACGTTAAGAGAAATACATTAACATGTATGTTTTATTTTTTTCTAAACTGAGAAACTTTGTTCTGGCAAGTTCCACTGGAGAGAACATCTGCTCAGAAACTATTCTTATGCTTTCCTTGACTTGGGTGCTGGTGAAAAATAAATTTATGGGTCTCTAAGTTTCATGCCTTTTCCACCACCATAAAAAGGATATTTACTTGTGAAAGGTTATCCTTTAGTCTCCTTCCCTTCCAAAGTGAGTACCTAAGCAGAGAAAGAAAGTGCTGGAGATAACCTTGAAAGCTATGAAAGACTTAAACATTTTGTAGAGCCTGTGCAGGCAGACACTATACTTAGTTGCACAACTGTGCTGTTTTTAAAAGTAATAAATTAATGGCCTATAAGGATATGGCTCAGGATCCATAACTTACTAAATGCTCTTTCATTGTAAGGACCTGTTCTGATTGGCCTTCAAGAACACAGTGAGACCAGTGCAATGTTCTGTGACTCAAATACACATGTTTTTTCAGATCTTCCTCTTCATGGTTGCTGTATTTTCTGCTCATTTGAAAGTCACATCATTTTTGTTAGTGACTTTCAAATACTGTTGGTCAACAATAATTCCAATAGGCAGACACTGTTTGCATGTAGGTTAGTGTTTGAAGTTGTTTTATTTCATTAGTCTTTTTAACTTAAAGCTAATGACTTCAAGGTATAAAAATAAACTAGTTTATAGTTTTTTCTTTTGCTAAGCATAGAGCCAGACACATTTTTCATGATCATTTAGGCTTATATAATTTCCCAATAATATCTGATTTTGTTGCGTTTATGGGCATTAGACCTATTCCAGGTGACAACTGAGATTTCAAAACTCCTTATAGTACAACTGAAAGAACGCAAAGCCGTGCATATATCAAATGTCCAAGATTTCTATGGAAGCAGATATGCTTTCATTTATTTATTCATGTGGACAGCTGAGACAGTAAACAAACAAGAAACTTGTCAGATGTTAAGAAATGTTGCACAGAAGTGCTACACAGTTGACTGAGAAGCTATGGGTGATTGAGGGAAGTCCCTGTGAGGATGTTTCCTTTTAAAAAAAGATCTGAATGAAAAGAAGACATTAGCCATAAAAATCTTAGAAGGATGAACCTTCAAGGTGGGATGAATAGCTAGGACAAAGACCCTTAATTTGGAAATAAGGGTGGTGTGTTCCAGGAATGGAAAGGCAGATCAGTTTAGTTGGAGTCTAGTGCATAAAGGAGAGAGTGGATGGACATGGGTCCAGGGTGTTTGACGGGAGAGATCTTGCAGGGCTTTGTTAACCACAGTAAGCAGTTAGGGTTTTCTTCTGAGCACGGTGGAAGACATTGGAGAATGTTAAACAAGCAATATTGATGCAGGACAGACAAGCCCCAAACCTGGGATTTAGCCTTGGAGGGTTTTTGCTTTTACCCTGGAAATAATTTAAGGATGAGCCAGTGGCGTTAGACAGCTATCTTTTAGTGACCAGTGCTGCTCCTTATGGAGCAGGGCTAACTCATAGGCAGCGTGCCCAGGGTTGGCAATGTATGGACTCTTGGCTACTCTCTTTACAGTCACACCTACTTTCAATCACATGCAAATTAAGGGCAGGTTAATGCAAATTGAGGGGTGGGTTATTTAGAACTTTCTAGAAAAGAAACAGTAACTTTTGGGTCAATGCCATGGGGAGGGTTGGTAACTTCCAGATAATGGCTTGGCATTTGCAAGCTGTCATGGCACTGGTGGGAATGTGTTATGCTAATAAGCAATGAGGGCAGTTAGGGATCCCTTTCTTGGCCATCTGCTGGTTTCTGCTGATTTTTTCATTACATCCCCTCGAGATTAGAAAATAAATGCTGTAGTCTCTTATCTTTTATCTCAGTATAATCTGGTTTATGTTTTCAGAAGGCTATTCTAGCTTCTGTGGAAAGCATATATTTTAGAAGCAACAGCAGGGAAACCAGCTGGAAGAACATTCAGGTGAGAGAATAATTGTAGTGATTGTGATTAGGGTGATACCACAGAAATGTGGCAAAATGGAGGAATTTGGGGTGCTATGAATGTTGAATTTCTTTGATTTTGTGATTAAAAATGTATAGTCAGTACCAAAGGGAATGGAATATCTTCAAGGACTGTCATGTGGTCGGTATGTTGGGCTTTGGAAGTTTTAGTCCTAACTTGGCTAGGTTATATTTGGTACATAATTTGACATTAGTGTGCCTTTATGTTCACAAATATATTAGAAGTATGCCACTAGAAATTGCGAGGAAAGAATAAAGTGAGTATATAATGTTATTTTTCATAGTTCAGGTAAATTATATATATATTCTATCACTTGAGATTCTTTAGGCTGTCAATAGTGGAAAACCTCAACTCAAATGAAAATAAACAATAATGATACTTATTTCCTTTTATTTCTGGTAGCCCAAAGGGTAAAGTGGGTTTCAGGTAGAATGAGCAGTAACTCAATGGAGTCCTCAAGCATCTAGATTATTTCTCTATCTCTTTTCTGCCATTCTTAATTCTAAAATGGGTTCTCCTCATGGGAACAAGATGGCTCTCTGTGGCAGCTGGGACTTCATGCTTCCTTGTTCATGTCCAGCAGGAAAGAAAGATAGAAAAGGAAGGAAGAAAGGAAAGAAGGGTGGGAGGGAGGGATGAGAGAAAGAAAAGGAAGAAAACATAAGCTCTTCTTTCCAATCTGATTGGGTCGACTTAGGTCATATGTTCATCCTGGTGTTGATTTCCTGGGCAATGACATGCCCAAAATTGGATTGGGCTAATCAGGATTTCCCCAGTGAAGAGGGGAGAGTGAATGCCTAAATAAAATCAACACTCTGAAAGGAAAAAGGGAAGAAATGTTGGGTAGGTGATCAACAGTATCATAAAAATTACCTAACTTTTCTTATATTTTAGTAAAGTCAGCAACCACTGTTTGTGTTTTAAGATCTTAGGGCACTAAAAATATGGTGTGAATAATTCTGAAAATAAAAGCTTTACCTCCATAGGAAAAAATGTAATGAAGCAACTTCAGAAACACAGCTATTCAAATCAAATCCAAAGACCTTAAATCACAGAAATGTGGTAATTTAATTTTCTACTCCATGCTTAGAGGAAAATTTATAAGACAGGTATAATGTGGTATGTTGTGGACTGCTGGAATTTGAACAAGTTGTCTTACTTGATTTTCGAATTTTGATATGTTTTTTCTTCCCATCCCCACCTACTCCTTTTATTTAAATTTCTATTAAACTTTTCTTGTTTGCAAATTAATGGCATATTAATAACATGGCATATTTTATTTTCTATTTCTCTGTAATGACATTAACAGAGATTCTCTGAGGTGGTTGATATAGAGAGATTCCAAGGAAAACAAGGTATTTTGAAAGCGGATGGTATGACCTTCATGATAATGCCCTATGCAAGATATTTATCAATTTGGTAATTATACAGAAGAGACAAAAATGAAATCATTCTTGTGATAGGTATTAGTTTTGATTAAACTCAAACTGCAACTTAAAATTAGAAATCCATAAACAACGATTTATTCAAGTGACAATGTTTAGAAGCTAAATAATACTACTTTATTCTGTTTTATTTCTCTTCTGTTCCAAATACCCTCTTTTTGATAAACTACTATCACATTTATTTCTATAAAAGCCTTCATTCAGTTCAACAATAAGCAGAAGATTTTTTATAGTTTTTCTTCTAAATCACACTTCTGGTAGATTCTTCTTATGGCTTAGTTCAAAAGTACAGTGATTTATTAAATTGCTACATTCTTTATCCATAATTTACATGGAGTATGGGAGCAAAAGGAATACTTCTTACTGTGAAATAGGTCTTTATTATGCTTTAAAGTGACTGGTATTTGACAGCTGGCAAAGATTTTGTTGGAGCAGAAAACTGTGTACTTTGACCAGCACAATTTATACTTATTTTCAGAATAGCAATGCCGCCCTAACTATCTTCCTGAATAGGATTTACTTGGTCCATAGAAATAACAATTACACAATGCCAACTCCGGTCTACTCTGCTCTTGACAGTATTTTTGACATTCTTGATTTCTTGCTTCCTCTCTCATTCAATAACTTCTGACATAATATTCTCTTCTAATTCCCCCCTACCACTCCGCACCCCTCATTGTTGTCCTTTGATGGTTCGTTTTTGTCCTCTCACCATTTAAATGAAATCATCCCTTAAAGTTCTCTTCTACATATCTTTCATAGCCTCTTCACAACTGTCTGTTTCCTCAAGCTCCTTTCATCTTCTGAGTTAACATCATTCACACCTATGGATTCAACTCCTACACTGAGGACTTCCAAATCTACATCTTTACCTCTTTCTTCTCAGGACTAGACTTCAACGCTGAATAGTTGGCTGGACATCCCTCTCTAATATTCCACAGATGTCTAACCCTCCAGGTGTGGTCTCACCTGAACTCATCCCACACAATTGCTCCCCCAGATGTTGGCTATAGGTACTTCCATTCCCCCATTGTCCAATTTGGAAACCATAAAGTTTTCTGACTCCTTCCCTCTCTCATCCTATATCTAATTGGTCACTTCACACATTATGCTTCCACCTGACTGTCTCTTAATTCTCTCTATTCCTTTCCATGACCAATACCACTCTGCAGATCCTACCTCCAATATTAAATGGACCATGGCAATATTTTTTATCTGAGCTCCCTGCCTCTTTACGCTTCAATCCATTTCCTGCATTCATCCATTTCAACATTTCTCTTGATTTCCCATTGTCTGAAGAATAAAGTCTAGACTTTCAAATGTTCTTTATAGTCTCTTGACATTGCTTACAAACCTTATTCCCGGGCATATATTCGAATTACTTGTTTCCAAACATGCCATGTAGTTTCATACTTTTAAGTTTTTGTTATTTATAAAAAATTAAGTGAAATTTTATTATTTTATTATTTTGCTTTTCCTCAAGCTGCTTCCTCTGCCTTGATTTTCTTCTCTACTTCCTTCAAATTCTTATTGCCCCTGAACCTTAGTATTTGTTGATCCCTTGGCCAGGAATGATATTTCCTTAGTGCTTATTATGGCAAGCTCCTTTTCTTTGTAGATTCCAAATGCATTGTTAGCACCTTTGAGAAGCTTTCTTAATTATTCCACAGGAGACCCTCTCCCAGCAGTTATCCTATATCCCAGCATAACATTTATTCACTTCCAATTTACTCATCACTTTCGGAAATGCTCCTGTTCATGTAGTTGTTTGTTTCTGCCTCCCGAACTAGAATATAGTCTACTTATGGGAAAGGACTTTGTCTTATTTATTACTTCTTCCCATTTCTTAAAACAGTGTCTGTCACAATGTATCTGCTCAGTAAATATTGTTAAATGAATAAACGAATAAGGGTTTGTTCAGTGAGGTGATATGTTTTGGTTCTTTGGTGTACCCTATACTTATTCCTGAATCAGGTCAGACAGGAGCCCCCTTTGCACCCTCATTATTTCCTTCTAGATGGGTTTAGTTTTTGTGAAGATTCTATTCTACTTATGAGCTTCCTCTTTTAATTTATTTAAATGATATCACTTTAAGGAAAAAGGGGTAAAACAAGGAAATGTTTATACTGCCCTGGAGACAAAGCCAGATTCAATCTGTCTGGTTGTACTCAGCTCTCCTGTTTTACTATGGTGTAGAGAAGGAAATGTAGCATGTTCAGGAAATCCATGAATTCAGAGACAAGAGACCTGAGTTTTACTTCTTGCTTCACCACTGACATACTTCTTCACGATGAGTAGGTTCTTTAATGTCTGTGGATCTCAGAATCACAATATAGAATGAACTAAATGCTCTCAAAAATCTCTTCTACTGCTAGAGTTCTGGGCTTCTTTGATTCATCAACCTAATCCAATTATTTATGTAATAAACCTTCCCTGAATTTCTTCCTTAACTTGGTGAGAGGCACCAAGTTAAGTGCTAGAGATACAATCAATAATGGGCAAAGCAGACTTGGTCTCTGTCCTCAGGGATCTTACAGATTAGTGACAAGGACAGACATTTATAAATGATCACACAGCTCTATTCCCAGGAAAAAGTAGGTGTTTCTATTGAACCGGAACACTCCATACTTAACCTACTTTTTGCCAAAGAAACACCGCTGGTGCTACTATTAGGTTTAACTCTCAGAATTTTCCCAGTGGAAAGTGAGTCAAATGTTATATTTCAAAAAAAATTTATATACAGAAAGTTCGAAGGAGCAATCTGAGCATGTTAGTAATGTCCAAATGGAATAGATTATTTTCAAGCTCCTGTCATAATTTTTCAAGTTACCAACATTTTTCAGGGACTTTTGCATGGGTCAGAGGTATGGAAAGAGGTGAAAGTATAAAACACCGTTAAGAAATCTCAGCCTCTGTGATAAATTCAGCCCTAACTAGTGATTTGCATTCTAATCTGGTAATTATACTCTCAAGTCTCATGCAGAGTAAATATTCAGTCACATTCAAGAATCCCTAGCCCCCATAACGGTCTTCAGCTCAGCTTCAGGGAACATGGCAGAGAAGAAGGGAAGGTTTGAGATTTTTCTCTCAATCGCTCCCTCTTCTTCTTGCTCTAATGCCTGTTCATACTCTCAGTAATCCTTTTTCACTCAGTGCATCCCAAGCCTGAGTGAAAACGAGAGGTGGAGGGCCTTTTGTGTTGGTCTTTGCTGTCAGAACAGGGTATGTGTGTGTATGGTTGTGGTGTCCATTCATTTCATGTAAGAGGTCTACAGGGTGGCCTTCTGCAGCCCTTAACCCCCACCCCGGGGGAATTCTTACAGGCAATGCATGGTCACAGCCTTTGTTCCCTCTGCTATAATTCCAAGGCACAATGAACCACAAGGAGCTGATGTTGGGTGGAATTTTTGACTGGCCCCTAAGAATTCCCCAGTTCTACTTTCTCTACCACCTTTTGGACCTGTATTAGCTCATCCTCAGAATCTTGGGTAACTTTTGCATTTTCTTCCAAGTTCCCTTGGTGGAAAAGCAAAAACAATCTCTGTACAATATTGCAGATCCACATTCTATAGAAAATTATATTTTCAAAAGATGGTGGCCACAGTCTCTCACCCTTAATGTTCTTTTCCAATATGACTTTACCACACCCCCTATTGAGAACAGGAGCCTATTTCTTCTTTTCTTGGGTTTTGGTTGGCCCAAGCGACATGCTTAACCAATAGAATAAATCAGAAGGGATGTTCTTGGACTTATGAGACTAGTTCATGAGAGGGCTTGCTCTTGGATCAGTCCTTCTCAGACTTGCCATGCCCCAACCAATGCTGCAGGAAGCCTAAGCCAAATGGAGAGGCTACATACATGTGCTGTGCTTGACAACCCAGCTGAGCTCCAGGCTGACATTCAGCATTAATTCCTAGTCATATGAGTGAGCCATTTTGCATGCCTGGCCCATAAACCTTCAGTGATCTCCAAATCCAGCTGCCACCTGACTGATAATACATGAAAGATATCAAATAAGGTCATCCGATGGAACCCAGTCAATCGGTAGAATCATGGAGACAACATCATTATTTTGAGCCACTTTGTTTGGGGGTGGTTTGTTACATAGCAACAAATAACTGAAATACCCTCAAACTTTATGAGAGAGTCTCTTGGGTTAGGCCTCTGAAGGAGGAAGGACAAGTTCAATGTTCCTCTTCCCTCCACTCTCAGGGAAGTGTTAAGATAGAGGCAGTTTGTCCCCTCATAGCCTGTTCTCTTTCTCTGTAATCTTCCATGTATGAAGTAGGGATAGGGCATGGTGTCCTTCAGGATATGCTTAGGTGAATCACCCAGCTCACTGTTATTGGTTATCTATTAGGACATCAGGCTTTCCCTGAGATGACGGGTTGATGCAGGAGGAAGGGGCACCTCCCTCTTTCTCTTCATAGTGATCCATATGCTGCTCATATCATACTGATAACATACAGACAGCAAACCTCCGTAAACGTGTGCCAGATGTTCTCTCTCAAGATACGGATATTTCATCAAGTGACCCTCACAACCTTCTTTTGATGCATAATTAGCCTTTTCTTTCATGATTCTCAGCTTTAATATGAGTTAGAATCACCTGGGGAATTTGTTTAAAAATTCTGAATCCTAGCTCTATCCTTAAGAGAATGTGAATTTACAGGTATATAGTGGGTGTCTTGGTCCTTTTGGGCTGTGATAACAAACATGGGTGGCTTATATACAGCAGAAACTTACTGCTCACAGTTCTGAAGACTGGAAACTTTAAGAGCAAGGCACTGGCAGATCTGCTGTCTGGTGAGGGCCTGCTTCCTGATTCAGAGACAGCGCCTTCTAGTTGTAGCTTCATATGATGGAAGGGGCAAACAGCCTCCCTCAGATCTCTTTCATAAGGGCATCAATCTCATTTACAAGAGTTTTGACCTCATGACCTGATCACCTCCGAAAGTCCTCACCTCCTAATATCATTGCATTGGTGATCAACTGTCAACATATGAATTTTTGGGGGATGCGAACATTCAGACCATAATAGTGGGGCTCAGGAATCTGTGTTGCAAAAAAAAACAAAACACAGCTACGTTGATGATATGCAGAAATTTAAGGAGCCACGATGTGAAAAATTCTTTTTGACTCTTTCTCCTTTGAAATTTGTGTCAGTTTTTCTTAATCCTTCAGCACATTTATAGGTCTCTGAGATGTTTGAATTGTTCTTACCTTGCATTTGGCAGTCTCTAACTGAACAGGATCTTTGACAAAAATTGACAGTGAGATAAATGGAATAATTTCAAATGTGTTTAGAGTAGAAGACATTTATTAGAAACCAGAGGCTGACAGAGATAGGGGAAATTCATAGAATATTAAGAGAAGTCTTATCTGAGACCCTCCCTAAATGAGTTTCCTGGTGTAAGCTTGGGGATGCATGCAGTTAGTAAAAGGGCAGTGCAGCATGAAGTATTAGTCCAGCATGTAGTCCTGGCTCACTGCAGCCTTGAACTCCTAGGCTCAAGAGTCTGGCAGGAAGTGTGCCCTGTGTGTCTCCGGAACTCCCAAAGGGAGGACAAGCAGATCACCTGTCTGGCCTCAAAGACTCACTTCACAGTCTTTGAGATGAGGTGGAGGTAACTCTGTAGCTTCCCTGATGAGGACATTCCTACCCCAAGGGCATGCACATTTAGTTCCATTCCTATAACTCACCAAGAAACCTTTGGATCTGCGGTTTGGCTTCCCAAAGCCAAGTCTCCAAGCCCCAGAGCACTGGCCTCAATCTAGAGAAGTTCTTGAGCTCAAATGCCAATCTCCCATCAGATTAGCAAAAATATGGAGTGAGGCAGTATTGGTACATTTCTGAGAAACAAAAAATTAGATTTCCAGTATTTTACATTACCTAGTCATCAAAACCACCAGAACAAATTAGCGATTTATTATGAAATAGTTATTGGAATGAGAAATTGATCTACCTAAATATTTTCAGGATTTAACTTTCACAAAAGAATTAAGATTCTGTGAGTTGTTTAGGCAATTGGAAAGTAGTCAGAATTTAATAGTTTGTTTTGTTATTTCCTCAGTTATTAGCTCATTTAATCCAGGAGAGTGAAGAAACATAAGTAGGGAGAAAGAGCTGTGATGTTCTGTGGCTGAGACTTGAAATGGGTTATTTACCAGACTAGTTTCCACTAATTTCTAGGCACACATTTCCCATATTTCTTTGCAGTGGCCAATAAGCGATGGTGGTGGGATGATGGGTGATATGGTTTTGCTGTGACTCCACCCAAAATCTCATCTCGAATTGTGATTCCCATAATCACCATATATCAAGGGAGAGACCAGGTTGAGGTGATTTAATCATGGGACAGTGTCTCCCATGCTGTTCTTGTGATAGTGAGTGAGTTCTCATGAGATCTGATGGTTTTATGTTTGGCAAGTTTTTCCTTTGGTCATTCTTCCTGCCACCTTGTGAAGAAGGTGCCTTGCTTCCCCTTTGCCCTTCACCATGATCGTAAGTTTCCTGAGGCCTCCCCAGCCATGTGAAACTGTGAGTCAATTAAACCTCTTTCCTTTATAAACTACCCTTATAGTATTTCCTTACAGTAATGTGAGAACAGACCAGTATAATGGGGTTTTATATGCTTGAATTCATGTCAGTGGAATTTGGAGGTGAGTGTTGCACACGACCTTGAGTCTTGGGCCATGGAAACTTCTCACATGTAGTTCTTCATGCTCTCATCCTATCACTGGCTTAATGTACAAGGATATGAAGCCTTACAACATGCTGCTACCACAAGATGGCAGGAAACTGCATCCCTGAATGACTACATGGAGCAGAGATTCCTGCTGACTTCATTTGATTCTTATATGAACTTGTGACTTAGACTATTCAGGCTGCTAGAACAAATTATCATAGACCGGGTAGTTTATAAACAATAGACATTCATTTCTCACAGTTCTGGATGCTTGGAAGTCCAAGGTTAAGGCCTACAGAATAAGTATCTGGTAAGGGCTTGCTTACTGGTCACTCTGTTGCCCAGGCTGTTGTGCAGTGCTGTAGTCCTGGCTCACTGCAGCCTTGAACTCCTAGGCTCAAGCAGTCCTCCCACCTAAGCCTCCCAGCAGCTAGGACTACAGGTGTGCACGACCTTGCCTGGATAATTTTAAAACATTTTCTGTAGAGAAGGTGTCTTGCTATATTGTCCAGGCTTGTTTTGGACTCCTGACCTCAGTCAGTCCTCCTGCCTCAGCCTCCTGATATGCAATTATAGGCATGAGCCACTGTATTCAGTCAACATAACCTTTTCTCTGTTTTCTCATCTGTCAGAAGTGTGTAGCTTCTCTTGAGCCTCTTTTATAAGGGACTAATCCCATTTATGAGGTCTCTACCCCCATGACTTAATCCTCCCTGAAGTCCCAACCTCCTATCACCATCACCTTAGGAGTGAAGATTTCTGCACATGAATTTCGAAGGTGCACAAACATTCAGACCACAGTGCTCAGCAAGTGCATTAAGTGGTTGCTGACACCTTTAGTATAGCAAAGCAGTAGGAACTGGTGAGGACTGTGAAGAACACGTGTTTGTTCAACAAGGGCAGTAGCTACCCAGCCAGCCTTAGACTGTAGGATATGTGACCATTGCCCAAAGGCCCAAGCTTCTAGTACTTTTGATACAAAAAGGCTGGGTTCCCAGTTAAACTCCACCCTTAGCCTGGAACTGCAACCCTAAATGAAAACAGCTGACGATGTTTTTCCACCCAAATGGTGCCTTTTTGGCCTACCTTACCCCTATCCTGTGCCTATAAAAGACTTTAGCTGGCAGAACAACACAAGTGGCTGAGCATCGAGGATATAAGCTGAGCAGCGAGCAGAGAAGCAACTGAGTGTCAGAGACTGCAGTTAGACACAGCTAACTTCAGATGGTACAGGGCCTGACTGGAGATGTCTGGGCTTCAGGGAAAGATCACTTCCCCATCCCTTTCTGCTGAAAGCCACCCAATGCTCAGCTCATAGTCTTCCACATTCATCACCTTTCCAACAGTTCACATGACCTGATTCTTCCTGGATGCTGGATAAGAAGCCAGGTGCTGAGAGGTCAGGGGCTGCCACCCTGACCCTCTACTGAGCTGGTTGGCACTTGGCAATCCTCAAATGGCAGAGCTGAAAGAGGATTGGTAGTAACGTGCTTGGCCACTGCTACTGGGCCTGCATAGAGCCTGCTGCCACCAGAGAAGACTGACCAGGTGCCTCCATCATTTGTTCACTCTGGTTCCCACACTCACTTGCTTGCACGCTCCCTCCCATGAGGAGTGGCCTGGGGCAGGCTGACTGAAGTCAGTCCCTCCAGTTCCCGCCCGTGAATGGAGTCAAGGGAATTATCCTGCCTCACTGTCCCCTTCGGGGTTAGGATTTCAGCTTATCAATTTTGAGGGAACACATGCATTCATCCTGGAGCAGCAAGAAATAAACCCTTAATGTGTTTGTTCACTGAGATGTTGTGGTTGTTTCAGCATTTAATGGAACATTAATATTCAGACAGCTCCTGAAGATGCCTATTTACTACTGTCAGGGGTTCCCACTTTTCCAACATCAAATTTCTTTTGAGCCCCAACGTGAGAGCTTGAGTCTCACAAGTATTCACCCACTTCTGGAATTCAGAATCATCTGCACATTTGGCTAAATGATGTGGCAGATACACCAGAGGCCTGTTTGCAGGAGACATTGTTGGATCTCGTGGGAGAAAATTTATACTCAGGGACAGAGATCCAGAAAGATAAGCTTGGCCTGACAGCAAAGCAGTGGTTTGTGTGAGGGATGTGGCTGTTCTGAATATGGGTTTCTGTTTGTTTTTGGATCCATCCCTGGCCCCGTTCTAGCTAAGAGAAAGAGAGGCTTGGTAATAAAAACTGAAGAAATTGTATAATCGGTATCACTGTGTTTCTCTTGTGTGTGCAAAAACCACTGTATTTTTCTAAGTGAAATAAATATCTCAGTTCCTGTTCGTTAGGGTTTGTAGAATACTTAAACTTGGTTATGTTTTGGCAGGTGTCCAGTCTTTACAACAACCAAGGAGCTTTTCCAATCCAGAAGATTGGGGTAAATCCTTTGGTCTTTAGCCCATGGTTCTCTTTTGAGATGCTCATTGTTTAGGGTTATCTGTTCCATTAGGAAGTGGATGGCTCTGGGCTCAGGATAAGAAGACTTCCAGGTGATCAGGCCTCAAGCCATTACATACCCCCCCCCCTTTTTTTAGAGGTCCTTCTGACCTTGTGTGTGGGTAGGAGGGGGCATAGTTCAAGTTCATTGTCACCACTGCCTTCTTTTAACTCTAGGAATTGGGTCATTTCTCTTCAGTTCAAAACATCACCTTCTATTACTCTTTTTGACTTCTTCCATCTTTATGGATCTGAAATATGAAAACTGTACTTTCCCCTGGAGTTATAGTTGAAGGAGAGTTTAGACTTTAAAAAGCACAAATGCTGGCACCTTCTATCAGTGGTAAAAGCAAAGGAACAAAGATTTTTTTAATTCTTTTGTGAGTTTATAGCAGCAAAAGTAAAACAAAAGAAGAGAAAAGCCTCCCACCCCCCAAAAAAAGGAATATAAAGAAAAAACAGCAACAGAGACACTAGTGAGGTTTTCTTAACAGTAAATTTTTTCAACAATTTTTACTAAAATGCCTAATATTTGCGGTAGGGTAGAATATTCCTTTAATTTCCTCCTGAGAATGTCAAAGTGTGTCTTTGCCTAACATCATACATACTTGGCACTGTGACTGTTCTTCATAGCAGCCGTGATCTCCTGAAGGGCAGACCAGAGTCAGGCAGAAGCTGAAATGTTAGTTAGAAGTGGATACGGCTGGGTGTCGTGGCTCAGGCCTATAATCTCAGCACTTTGAGAGGGTGAGGCAGGTGGATCGCTAGGTCACAAGTTCAAGGCCAGCTGGCCAAGATGTTGAAACCCTGTCTCTACTAAAAATGCAAAAAAAATAAAATAAAAAAATAAAAAAACTGGGTTTGGTGGCAGTCTCAGCTACTCGGGAGACTAAGGCCGATAATTGCTTGAACTTAGGAGGTGGAGGTTGCAGTGAGACTGGGTGACAGAGTGAGGCTCTGTCTCAAAAAAACAAAACAAAACAGGATGTTGGATGATGGCATATCATGTAAACCAGAAGGCAGCTGGGCAGGTGAGAAAGAAACATCTGATCAATCAGCCAAGTCCTAGCTGATTGGATTTGTTTTGAAGCCTAGATTAAGACTTCCACTAGGGACTCTAGTGAAGTATTCAGTGACAGTAATAGTGGTCAAAGGAGCCTTTCCAGGTAGCTAGATTTCTGCAGAAGAAGGGATTTCAGAGATACCTTAATTTGATTTATGGGGAGAATGTTTCTACTGTTTTGGGGTTGCCCTAGATTCCGCTGTAGCACCATTCTGATTGTTTCTAGGATCTGCATGTTGATTCAACTCTTCCCCAAACTCAATGAATTATTATGTGAACAGCATCCTTGCTGGATATTTGAAGAATTTAGAAATATTCATATTCATCCCGTGCCCTCACACAGGAGCTCCAGGCACTTTTGAAGGACTCTTAGATGGTGACCCCTCTTCCTGAGCCATGATGATCCCAAAGATCTTGGCCTTCCATTGTGTCTCCATCTCCCAAGGGAGCTGGTCATCATGGGAGGTTGGTGGAAAGTGCTTCCTGCTTGTGTCTGCTACTCTTCATTTCCTAATTCCACACTGTGTGAAACTGTCAGAATGATAGCTTAATACTTTCCCTCAACACTCCCTGGTTTGCATTCATCTACCTATCTGTAGATTCATTTAAAAATTGTTATTTGCTATGTGCCAGACACTGTGGGTTTCCTCTAGACTTTGTTTTCTCTTCTAAATTGGAGGGAATGTTCCCTAGGCCTCTTTGCTAATAGGACCTTGTCTCCAGGATTACAACCCAGCCTTTCTTTCTCTCCCTCCAACCTCCGCCACCCCCTCAGATCCCTGCTGGTTTCCTAATACCTTCTCTTGGTTCAGTCTGGCTTTGCTCCTAGCATGCCTTTGTACTGGATGATTGGCCCATTACTGGCTCAAGTTTTGACAGATTTTTAACAACCAGAGTCTGAAGCCCAAGAAATAATGTGTAAACCAGATTTTCTTAATCATGGTTCCTCGTCTGAACCACAGGATATTGACCATGATTTAAATAACTATTTTTTTTTTCAATTCTCTTAACAATAGAATATGGAAAAGAGATGAAAAAGTATGTATACTAGTCAGATAGATGATACTCAGATAAATTAATATAATACTAATATTTGTGAGACTTTTTGATTATAAAATCCACCTCGTTTGGGTCCCACCTGCCCCATGAAGACTTCCCTGATTCTTCTGAACTTTCCTTCTCTTTTCTGTATCACTTTCCATCTTTACTATATATTTTATCATTTGATCAGTTACTATTTTCTGTTATTACCTGATTTTCTACTTTGTTTCCTGGACTGAAGTATTAGTTCCTTGAAGGTAAGGTCATTAATTGGAACTAGAACTGGAAGCGTTAATGTGAGATAAAAGAAATTGATCCACATTCTTCTCTACTTTTTTGATGCACACCTGATACTTGCATAAGGATTGGTCATTGGTATGTTGTTAAGATAATTCAATAAACACTTAAGGCACACAAATATTTAGTTTCTACCTTTCTTTTGGTCAAACTAGAGATTTCGTCTTCCTCATCTTGATCCAATCAATCATGAAATTCTGCCATTTTATCCATGAAGGTTTCTTAACTTGGTTTCCTTTTCTCCGTTGCTATCACTTCTTTTGATTAGGCCTATTATCTCATTTTTAGGGGACAGTACACAGTATCTCCTAACTGGCTTTCTTGTCTTTGGTTGTACTTCTCTGTACCAGTTTGGTAAAACTTGCAGTTTCTCCCATTAAAAGTGAGCCTATTCCTCTCCACTACACCTCTCTTGAATCTAGGCTGGCCTTGTGACTGGCTTTAAGAAATGGAATGTGGCGATGATAACATTGTCCACATCGTGAGCTTGGGCCTCAAATACACTGGCAGGTTTCACTCTTGCTTGTCCTAGAACCCTGAGACCATGTGAGTGAGCTCAAGCTAGCCTGCTGGTGCATACGAGGACCCATGGCAGAAAATGAAGGAACTCCGGCAGACAGCCTCCAACCAGCATGTACATGAGGCCAGCTTGGATCATCTAGCTGCCGGCCAGTTTTGCAGCTGATCCCATACACAGGAGAGGGCCAGGAAGAGTGAGCTGAGCTGATTTGCTCAGATGAACTGCCCTCAGGATCATGGGCTATTCATTCTTCTAAACCTCTAGGTTTCGAGGCAGTTTGTTTTACAGCACAAACCAACTCGCACCACTAAAACCAAAATCAGACATATCCTCTCCTTTGCCGAAAACCCCAGAATGCTTTCCACCATGTGCCATAAATAAGACCCTCAAGATCAGGATCTTGCTGGCCTCTCTAGACTTAGCTCTCATTACTCGCTGCCTCATCGTTTTCCGTCTGGCAGTGTGAGAACATGTCATTCTCCTGTGCACCATGCTCCTCCTTCCAGCCCCTTTGCTCTTCCTATACCTCCTTTTCACATAGTGACCCTCTATATATTCTTCAATTGCAGATCAGATCCCACCTCCTCTAGGAAGACTGATAGGTTAGACACCTTTCCCCTATGCTTTTCTGATACTCCATTCATACTCCTATAACTTCACTCCAGGACTTTCATTTAAAATATTTATGTTAATATCCTCTAAGTAGATTGTGAGCTTCTTGAGGGAAAAGTTTGTATCTATTTTTCTTGTGTTCCCTCTGCCTAGCAGGGTGGACTATTGAATAAATGCATACCCCAAGTTTCAGGAATGTAAAAATAAAATGTGGAAGGAAATGGTACCCATAATTTGTGGCTACTTTGTACCTTCTAAAGATCAATAATAAACACCCATAATTTTAATTTATTTATTTTCATGTCTATGAATTCTATTTTTCTCCTATCCAAAGAGTTGCTTTCTGATTGATATGTACTTTGTGGATTCAAACCAAATTAGAAGAACATAGAGAACATTTTTTTCCCACTCACAGCAGTTGTAAACTATCATGCTTACATTAAAATGCTTCAAAATGTAAAACTTAAAACTGGTCTTACTTTTTCATAATTCTGAACTCAGAATTGATGAATTCATCTAGCTTGACTTCCTAGAGAAATTCTACAGTTAATTTCAAAGTAAACTCCTGCCCACCTGTAGAAACTCACCTAGCAGGGATGGCTGCTCAGGTCTCAACATTTATGAGCCATGAATGCAAGTGTTGACTGAAAGTCTTTTGCTAAACTCAGGTTAGCTCTCTTGAGAGCAATACATGAAGCTGCTTCTTCTTCTTTTTTAAAAATTTCTGTTACATGCAGAGGCAAGTGCCCACCATTGACATCAATGAAAAAATTGTGTATCCAAGTGATCTTTTAATGCCTTTGATTCACAGTGTCTCAAAAATCACACAAATGATAACCTATGAACACATCAATAGGAATGAAGGTTGGAAAGAAAAGAATTCAATGAAAACAAGAAAAATGAACATATCTCAGAGTCACCACCCTAATATTATACAACGACGGATAAGCTAAATACATAACACACATACCCTCTCTGCCCACAAAATTGTGGCAAGGCTGAGTCAGACTATTAACAGAAAAAAACATGAATATTTTGCTTGGAAATCCAGTCTGAAAACAAAGAGAGGAAATGACTTAGAAGAAGATTTGCACATGAGCTATCCAGTCGACTCTGACCACAGCAAATCAAACTGAACTACCTGAACATGCCACTAGCTTTTAGACATTATTGTATAATCATTATGCCATACTTTTAAAGTTTGTTTAAGATTTCAGGTTTGTCTGTGAGGCTTCTGTCACGTGGCTTCTAAGCAAAATGATCCCAGTTGTGATTTTGGAAATGCAGTTTTGAAAATGCTGATTACAAGCAATTCTGTATGAGGGACTTGGGTAAAAGTGACAGAGTCATACTCTCTGCCCTGATGACAAATAGGACAGCACTTGTTTGGATTGAGCATGATAGCACAGATAATTAAATAAAATGGGAATGGAAAGCAAGATGCATATACTGTCATTCAAATGAAATTATTTTCTTGGTTGCAATATTGATTTAACTCAGGAGAAAAAAAGACACTTCTTTTTTGTGATTTTTGTTTTCCTGAGTCTCTCTGGACTTGGACAGGTTACACTTGGCAAATTACAGTGGTGCAGAGGGAGACAGAGGCTGGAGATGAGGGACTGGCCATTTGGAATGAGACAGGCATGCTTAGGGTAGTTAATTTTATGAAATACAGGCTAAAGTAAAAGCATAATTTGGTGGATCAATAGAAAGCCAAGTTTGATGGTACTACATAAGAAGTGATATGATGTCTACTTTTGTCCAACAAGCCTCCATTTTCAGCTCAGACAACAATAAAGTAGTTGCTCTACAAAAGAAAGCAAAATAGAACTCGTGTCCTAACCACAGAACATGGGGTAGACATGTGCAGAAAACTGTCTGCATGTGGCCTATGGCTATAGAATAGTGTCTGACTTCAAGCAAGTACAACAAGTAGGCACAAGGATAAACAGTTCCATAGTGAGCCATTATTAGTGGAGTATTTTGAAGGCAAAATCTCCTTTTAATGAAGATAATCAATGTATCAAAAAAGACCACTTATTTTTAAAGAAGATAGTACTAAAGGTCCCAAATGAAGAAACTACAACCAGAGCAGGCAAGTGTGGAACAAGAGCAGTGTGGACAAGGGTCTCCACTAGTTTCTTCCGTGGAACTGGCCCTTTAATAAAGCAATGCAACAGGGTGGTCTAGGCATGTGTTGTCCAATAGCCACGAACTACCTGTGGCTATTTAAATTTAATTTAATTAAAATGAGATGAAATGAAAAATTCTATTTCTCAAACATATTCACCACATTTTAAGAGCTCAATTACTACATGTGCCCAAGGCCTTCTGTACTGGGCAGCACAGACAAATCAGTTCCATTATTGTGGAAAGTTCTATTAGCACTGAAAGAACATTGTCTTGGGAGCTTGGAAGTGAATCCTGAGTCTGCTAGTTAGTGATGGCGTGGCGTCTGTTTCCTCGTATTTAGAATACTGCTAGGTAACAGTACCGACCTCCTAGAGCTATTATGAGGATTAAATGAGTTATTTTTAAGTAAGATGTGTAGAACCTTGCTTGGAACACAGTAGTGCAATATCAGTAGTTTTTAAATGAATGGATGCCTGCTGTCTATATTCTATAGTTTGTGTATATTTAAGCTCATGTTAATTTTTAGTGGTAATGATGACTAATTGTACACTTAATCCTTGTGGGCTTGATGTTTAACTTCCTTTGATTTAAGTACTGTTAAAATCTCATGAGGAAGACTTGATTATTACTTAATAGATGAGGACATTAAACGCATAGATCATTTGGAGATAATTTTAAACTTTGCTGACTTTTAACTGCTATAGCATTTCCCAGTGTGATGAACTACCAAACTCCTAAGTCTATGCATATTGTCTTTTATCCTTTAAACTAAATGTAACACATGTCTCTCCTGGCTTTACTGCTGAGTTAAAGAAATGTTCAAGAATGCCTGGTGTAATAGCAGCTAATCATCACAAGCACTTAACATATGCATCAAACAGTATGTTACATATGCCAGTCACTGAAATAGGAACTTTGTATGCAGTATATTTATGAATTTTATCCTTACAATAAGTCTATGAGATACATATTAGTATTACCTTATTTTATAAATGAGTAAATTTAAGCTCAGAGAGTTCAGTAAATTGTCTATAAATTCATATAACCAGTAAGTCACACCACAAGCCCAAGGACTCAAATCCTACCTCTAATGTCTGTTTTCATAAGCCCTGTGCATTCTTCCTTTCAGGAATACACAGGTAGTTAACCTAGGGAGATGCTGCCTGACAAGTGCAGAATACTGTGATTTTTGCACTGGTACTCAGAATACCCAGAGCCAAGGAACTTCACTTAATAGATACTTAGCTACTTAAACAACAGGGCTATTTCAGTCCTGCATGCTAGCATGCATATCCTGACTCGCCCTTTCCTTGGGGAAAATTGGGAGAAAAGTACATACATGGAAACGTACTATTAGCTACTATAACAGATTTGGCAAGGGCTGTGGACCATAGCCTCTCAGCAAAGGAGAAGAATGTCCCTGCCAGCAAATGCCTGCTTCCCAAGCTCAGTTCCATAGGATTTCCCCCTTGCACACTTCCCAGCCTCCTTCAGAATCAGCTGGATCCCCGTGAGAAAAGGAAAAGTGATGTGTTTGAGCAGTCAGGTCTAAGGAAAGACCAACTCTCTGTTTGCAGTTCTCAAAATAATTTTCATTGAGATAAGGCATCTTGAGTCAGAGGATATGACATTCTCATTTGCATGATTCAGAATGGCAGTGACGCCACGGGCAGTCAGTCATTAGAAAGGAGTTCCCGAACATGAAACGCTGAACAATTAAACAGGCACTGTAGCTGGCACCAAATGAATTATCTTAGATAACCGAAGCCTGTTCCATTGGCCCCAACGCAGGAAGCTGGTGACTATCAGAACTTCACAGTAGGTTATTCCTGTTACCGCCCCAACATTTTCCTGGTGTGGGGCTGATGGCAGATAGGTTTCAGAAGTACAGAAGTGGCTGAGCTTCTTACCCTGAGCAGAGTATACAGTACTTATTTACTGACACCTTTCTTTTTTGTGGAATGGCTTAGAGAACTATTCATATTGTATTACAATGGGAATTTGTAACCTGGTATCCATGCAGAGGAAAAAGCTCCCTAAGTCATCTCAAAGTCATATACAGAAGGTTGATTTTGTGTCACGAAAAAAGGGTTCACAAGTGCCTATTATATTCTGAAAGGGCTCTCTGGTTTCTAAAAGAACAGAACTTTAAAAAATACTTGGTATTTAAAAAAATACTTGGGAATGTGGGTATGACTGCCCTGCCAGACTTAGCTACTAACAGCCCATTTATTTATTAGGCTTCCTGCTCAGTCTCTTCTATTCCCCAAAAAAGTTGCCGTGATTCTGAAGACAAATAGACCCAGAGAATTGCCCTGTGTGTTTTTAAAGTCACAGTTTCCACCTAAGCAGGAGTTTAAGATCTTACCTCTGGATTTTCAATAGTAAGTGTTGCCAGTAGTAAAGATAAGGTATTTGTGGAGCATCCCGGTATAAGGTATTTGTAGGGAGAGTCAGCTGTGCTAATTTTCTCTTCGTGACTCTGCACACTAGAACTGGCAGACTTTTTGACAATTGAGGACTGCATTCCTAACCTCGACAGAGACCTAGCCTCGCCCTTCCAGTGCATAGATTCAGACTTGCTTCCTCTCAGGCCACCTGGAGCAAATGCTCCTTCTTTAGTAATGTCAGTCCCCATAATCTCATCCAGTGGACGAGTTGATCACAATCAGAGTTTGGTGGCTGGTTTTAGAGAAAAGCCGTGGATTTCAAAAAATGGGTCTGATCAAGTAGCAATCATGGTATGAACCATAGGAATGGGAGGAAATGGGACTCTGACTATACATTTCTTATGTGATGTGTTGACAGTTGAAATAAATCACTTGTAGCAGGAGAAAACCTGTCAGCACTGCCTCTACTTTTTTCTCATCCTACCATCAAACTCCAGGGCTATCTTTTCTATGGTGACTCATCAGGGGCATTTGCTGCCAAGAAATCACTTATTTTGGTTTTCTGTTAGCTACTGTTATTAGCTAAATCTAAACTGTACAGCAAGAATTGGAAGAGAGAGTTAGAAGAAGGTATCCCGATAAAGTTTTCTATAAATATAACTTTCTCCCCTGTAAGCCAAAAGTTACAAGAACAAATAGATTGATTTCTATTTTACTATGTGGACAGAGGAACAGAGTTGGTAATGTTGACATCAATAGAAAATGCCACATTTGTGACTGCTCCCTAACACTTCTTTCTACTAAACCGAAGCTTTATTTCAGAAAATGGTTGGAAAAAAATGAAAAAAATCTTTCACTGTTATTGAGAATAATTGGTTGAGAAACACTTCTGTTTAAAAATATTGAAGTTAATTAAAAAGGTTAAAATGCAAGAAAACCCACTTTCAGCTACAATTTTGCTGCCACAGCTGAATAAAACGTGTGACATTGTAGAGAGCTCATTTGAAGCTCTTACTCTGATAGAAGCTAGGAGACAGTTAGTTTTTGGGACTCCACCCAAGACATACTGATATCTAGAATCTGCGTTTTAATAAGACTCTCATCGAATTTGTATGCACATTTAAATTTGAAAAACTCTGATTTAGGGTAATGTTTCCCAAACTTAGATAATCATCATTACTGTTTATGTGTAGAGCTCTTCAGAAATATTGTACAGAGATAATGAGTCTTATGCAACTCACTTGTTTAACAGACTTTCTCCTTTACTTCAATAAGATATTGACTAGTGGCCACAGCAAGCTGACTAATCCTGGTTTGTAGCTCATTCTCTAGTATTCCAGAGCATTTCTGCACACTGTGCTTGATTGTATGTGCTTAGCAATTACTGTTGTGTTTGTTCCTAAGTCTGCTAATGATGCAATGTAAATAATGTAAATTGATACAATCTGAGTGTGAAGAGAATGATACCATTTATTTGTTGTTGTATGTGGACAAGGCAACTGTAAGTGATTAGAAAGTTGTAAAAATCTAAGAGGTTATGTCCCTGTTTCTTTACGGTCTTCATGACTTCAAAGAAACTGAAACTGGAGATTGCATATCTTGACTTTGTGTGAGAAATACACAAGAAAGATAGCTTTACTCTTTAGTTACTAGATCTATATGAGAAAAAGCCCATACTCGACATGAAAGTCTGTCAAATGCATGTGTTTATGTTTTAGTTTCATATAAAGTGTTATATGTTAAAGATGTACGTATGTCATATTTTCTTTTTGATTTCTTGCTTTATGAAACTTTTGGGTTGAGCAAATTGTAGGCTTGTTATAATTTTGTCAGGGTTTCTACTATACATATTTCCAGATCTCATCCAAGACCACCAAATTAAGGTGGGGCTTAGAATATGTATTTTTAAAAAGACCTGGCATTCAGTTATTGGAAGTTATTGAATTAGAGAATCGTGGTTGACCAAGCAATGTTACAGAAGTAGAAAAACTTTTATAGGTTTTGATATTTTGAGAATGTTACTAGCACATTTGCTAAAGAATTTCCAGAACTTTTACAATAAAAAACAATCTCATCTGATTCCACAGATAATCTTTTGGATATTGTCTCCTTTCCTGGTCTGATGTTGAAGTTTTTCTGGGACTGAACCAGCTGGTCCCTCTGAAACTGTCCATTTATAAACCAGGAAGAGGGAGAGATTTGGATCCACATTTCCCTGTCAGTTTTGGAATATCTAAATTTTCCTCTGCACCCTAACCCCACTGAAGCTGGTTAGAGAGGCACATGTACTTTCCTTGGGGAGATTCATTACTCTCTAGTGACTTCCTGTTTCCTTAGTCACTGTTAAACCAACATAACAAACTGAGCAAAGGGGATTTGGAGAAGAATGAGCTGTACTGATTCTCTCTGGACCGTGGACTAAGCTTGTCCTTCAATCCCCTGATCTGGCTTATGTAGCCACTAAATGCCTTCCAGGCTCCTCAGGAAACCTGGATAGTGGAAGGCTATGGATCTATGGAAAGATAAATAACCTTCACATGACAGGAGGGCTGGAAAATGAGATTATCACCTGCCTTTTAAATTAGAGATGGCAGCTACAGTTATTCCTGGATCAGATTTGAATCTTGTCTTTAAGGCTTTAAGAATGTAGGTTTTAAAAATGATGTTTTAAGTGAGCTGTCTTCTGGACTTGCTGCCCTGCCTGTGGTCCACTCTTCTAGCTGCTCTGCATAGTTCCAATATTTGGCTGTCAGATACATACCCAATGTCTACATGAACATTTGTTTACATTAGGGCCCTTGCTTTGGAAGTGCACTTTCTGGCTATTTTGAATGAAAAATGCCATGATTTATTTTGATGTGTAGGATCTGGGTTGGACATCTGCTTGATGTCAAGGTGATTGCATGACCATGCTAAACCTAGGCACACTTACTTATAACTGAAGACAACACCACAGCAATGTCTCTCTTGGCTTCAGAATCTGGCTGTCTGGTTATAATTTGCCACCCACCTCCTCCTCTCTAATTACCAGTGAGACATTAGAAAAAGAGGTAATCCAAATCCAAGCACACTAAATGCGTCAAATGTCTTTGAGAAGAGACCTGCCAAGACTCTGGGGTAAATTCTATGGTTTCTCACATTATGCCTGTGTTTCCCAGACTTCCCTGATCTTAAAAGTTCTTGTGTGGGGGGTGGAATGAAGAAGAGCTGTGCTTAAAAATATAGATCCCAGGCCTTCCCAGGAATTTTCACTCACTGGGTCTGTTGGAGGTGGCAGCAGGTGATCCTTATGAACAGGTAACTTCAAGAATCCCTGCTTTAACTAATGTTTTGGGATTTATTTCATTCTGATGTCCTATGAATACTGCAAGCTCAATAAATGATGACTAGGGATGTGGGTGAACACAGTTAATTATAGAACACATGAATGAAGAGTGCTAAATGCTGCTTGTGATTCTGAAAAAGCCAATGGCAGCATGTGAAGCTCACTTGTTCTAAGCAGTAGGAGTGTTCAAGAAAACCTTTGTAGAACCTATGATCTAATCTGACTTCCTCAGAATATCACAGAAACTAAAGTTACCTTTATTTATAGTAAAGTGGTCAAAATAAGCAATCCTTAACTCCTAGTGGTTGCAAAGATCAATACCATATCCAATGTTTATGAAATAAAAACACCACGTTTTTGATATTTTAAAATATCAATACTATTAAGTTAGTGTGTCAAATAAAAAGGAAGCTTCTTATGCTCTGTATATATAAATGTATGCATTATATATATACATATGTGTATAGGTGTATAGATACATATGTTATTGTTACTGGTGGAGGGTTTCCAGACTCTTGGCTTTTGAACAAGAAATTGGACAAAATGCACAAACAGAGCATGGAAAGAATGAAGCAGCAAAAGCAGATATTTAGATGACGAGGGGAAGAATGCAGCAAACCACCATGGCACATGTATACCTATGTAACAAACCTGCATGATCTGCATGTGTACCCCGGAAGTTAAAGTATAATAATAAAAAAAAAAGACTGATGAAAAAAGAAAATGAAAATACACTCCCCAGAGTTGGAATGGGCTGAGCATAGGGACTCAAGAGCCCAGTTACGGAATTTTCTGGGGTTTAAATACCCTCTAGAGGTTTCCCATTGGACACTTGATGTACACCCCATGCAAATGAAGTAGTGGCCTGCAATCAGTCTGATTGGTTGTGGAAAGCAGCCAGTCAGAGACTGAAGTGAAGTTACAAAGTTTACACCCTATGCAAATGTCTGATTGGTTGTGGAAAGCAACCAATCAGCAATACTTTCAATTTTCCATCTGCCAGGGAGGTTGCAAAGGGAGTAGCTTCTGGTCCTTTTTGTTACTTAGGTGTGGAAATTTGGGATTTTCCTTTTGATTTAGTTCTAGGAGGTCAATGTGAATTGGCCTTAGGTTCTCAGCCTCCAGATCCTAGTCTCCTGCCTCACTATATACATATATCTATCTATATATAAGGTACACGAATAACACTAGGTATAGAAAGTTTATGGATGGTGCCTGACTTATATTAATTTTAGCATTAAAAATAGTTCAAATGGAAGAGAGCTTATAAATAATTCATTTCAACTACTTCATCTTACTTATTGGAATACTGAAACTTGGGGAGGCTAAAATGAAACAGATGGTTATTGTTGGAGCATGGACAAGAACAGTTACTGTCAATTTTTGCTTAGAGCACATTTTAATTTTATTTTAAATCAAATTTATCAAAACATAATTTATGTAATAAGAAATGCACCCATTTTCAGTGTTTATTAAGTTTTGACAAATGTATGCCCTTGTGCAACAACTGTCCTGATCAAAACAGGTTATTTCCATAACACCAGAAATTTCTCTCATGCCCCTTGCAGTACACTGCTCTGATTTCTATCATTATAGATTAATTTTGCCTGTTCTAGAATCTCATATAAATGGCATCATACCATGTGTGCTCTTTTGTGCTTGGCTTCTTTTGTTCAATGTAATATCACTGAAATTGATTCATGTTGTTGCATATTTCAGTAATTTGTTCCTTTTTATTGCACTGATCAGTGTTTTATTTATACCACAATTGGCATATTCATTCAGCTGTTAATGTACATTTGGGTTGTTCGTAGTTTTTAGTTCTTATGAAAAAAAGTGCTATAGATATTCATATACAAATGTTTCTGTGAATATAAATTTTTATTTTTTTAAATTAAATTCTTAGAAACAGAATTGTTGGGTCATATTATATGAGTGAATTTGAAGTGGTGTCTCATTGCAATTTTAATTTGCATTTCTTTGATTACTAGTGACCTTGAGCATCTTTACATGTGCTTGTTTGGCTACTTGTATTTTTTCTTTTGCTTGTTCAAGTTTTTTGCCCATTTTTAAAAAGTTTTAACTTATTTGATTGTTTATGTAGAGATGGGGCCTGGCTATGTCTCCCAGGCTGGTCTCAAACTCCTGGTTAAGTGATCCTCTCACTCTAGTCTCCCAAATCATTGGGATTATAGACATAAGCCACTGTGGCTGGCCTCTCCTTTTTTTATTGCATTGTTTGTCTTATTATTGACTTGTAAGAGTTCTTTATGTATTGTGATATAGGCTCCTTTTGAAAATATGTATTTCAAAGATTTGCTCCTATTCTGTGGCTTGCCATATCATTTTCTTAATAATGAACTAAATTTTTTAAGTATTTATTTTATTTGCTCTATTGGCTTCTTAGCTATACTACTTTTATTAATATTTAGTATTTTTTCTAGCCGTAAAACTTATCAAAGTTTACTACCTCACAGTTCATAGTTCCCAGTTAACACTTACACTTCTCATTGCAATAACCTTATAATTGTTTAATTCTATTTTCCACTCCACCCATCCTTTGTGGCATTTTGTGCCATCTTTTACATATAACGTAAAAAGTCCATCATTTAATATATATATTTTTAAATAGTCAGTTGTCTTTTAAGGAAATTACAAGAACAATAATAAAAATGTTTGTTATTTGTTGTTTTCAATGTTGGTATATTTCAGTTTCTATTTGGTATCATTTTTTCCCACAGCTTAGAGAATGGCCTTTAGCATTTCTTTTAGTGCGGATTGATACTGACAAATTCTTTCAGCTTTTGTTTATCTTAGAATGATTTTTAAAATCCTCTCTTTTACAGGATATTTTCAATATATATTCATCCTTGTTGTTTTACATTTCTGGTGATTTTCATTTCCCTGTGTCAATCCATATTTCCATCTGGTATCATTCTCTATCTACCTTAATCTATCTACCTTGCCAAATAAGGTAATAGAAATACTCTCTGTTTTGTTTGTTTGTTTGTTTGTTTTTTTGAGACAAAGTCTTACTCTGTGGCCCAGGCTGGAGTGCAGTGGTGCAACTCCAGACCTCAGCTCACTGCAACCTTCACCTTCTGGGTTCAAGTGATTCTCGTACCTCAGCCTCTGGAATAGCTGAGATTACAGGCATGTGCCACCACGCATGGCTAAGGTTTTGTAATTTTAGTAGAGACGAGGTTTCACCATGTAGGTCAGGCTTGTCTCGAAACTCCTGACCTCAAGTGATCTGCCTACCTTGGCCTCCCAAAGTGCTGGGATTCCAGGCATGAGGCACCAAAAATAATCTCTTTGAATTTTAGTTTTCTCAGAAGGAAAACAAAATAATTAGACTGGAATATGTTAGGGCTCCTACATGTTGTAATAATTTCAAGAATCTTCTAAAAGTATATTTTGATTGCTGGGCTTATTTTAATGTAAGTTCCACAAGTATGTTTTGCAGTAACTAGCTTTTTCCTTTGTAGAAAATTTTTGAATAATCCTTCCCCTAAATGAACTATTCTTAAAACAAGACAGCTCTGCAGAAACTTACCTGTTTGTTTTCGAATCTAATCTCTCCTTTTGTCATTTTCTACTGACCTATGGGAAGAGCTTAGTGACAATGTTACTTTTCCTCAGCTAATTTCAGTAAGATGGATGCATGACTTAGCAATTTGTAAAAGGTTGAGGATTTGTAAAAAGGCTGAGGCCTGTTCTAGTAGTAAACCAAAGCAGCATAAATGCAAATATATCTATTTACCTACCAGACAAAAGTCTTACACTTTGCCTTTTGTCCCTAGTTTGGCTGAGCCTTGACATCTATGAGCTAATTCTGGTTAGTACAGGAGAAGCCTGGCCTAGGCCTAGGTCTGTGGCTGACCTCTTTGGTCCTTGGTGGAGTCAACCAGAATCATGGGTAAGTATGAGTGCCTCAGGTGCAGATAGCCCACCTTGTTTGTTTGCTTGGTGATCTGGCTTTCTGCCTTGAGTTCCTGATTAGCGTTCCTAGTTCTGTCTCTGTCTGGTTCCATATTGAAGCCCATTAAGCCAGGAATTTGATATTCTTCCCAGCTCTTTCCAGGGTCCTTCTCTAGAGTGTCTAGATCCTAGATAATTATAGTCACTTCGCTTGAGCCTGATACAAAACAGGCCATTGTCTTGGGACTGTGATGGGACCAGACACATGACTGTAGGTGTCACCATGCCCTAAAAACCACTGCTGTCACCCTCTTCTGACTAGGTGAATATTCTCCTTTGATGACAGCAGCAAACAGATCCCACAGAACTCTATTTACATTCTCATTCTCTTAACCTTTGTTTTAGATAGGACTAAAAGAATGTGACTTCTTACGTATTATGGAGAGAAGTGATTGACTTAGAACTCTGTCAAATCGCCAATTTTATGGACAGAATGATGGAACTTCTCAATGGAGAGGAGAGGCTACTTTGCTTTAGCATTCAAAATTCTCATAGTAGATGTGAGCATGAACTTTCTCTAAAATTCTGGACAAAATCTGAATGTATTTTTTTCTCTGTGCTTCTGGTATTACAAGAGTATAAATGAACTTTGTTATTGTCGTTTGTTTCTTTTTAAAAGATGGCTCATACACTCCAGTTAATACAGCTAACAGAACACACATTAAAATTATTTTGCTAATAAAACAGTAACTTTTTCTCAGTTGTACAGACTTGTAGCTTTTCCTTACTCATGAGCCTGAAACTGCTGGCATTTGCTTTGCATTGCAAGTTGGCACTAGAGTTT
>NW_016107453.1:2972098-2985273 GCF_001604975.1 Cebus imitator | reverse complement strand
AGAATGTGCAGGTTTGTTACATAGGTATACACCTGCCATGGTGGTTTGCTGCACTCATCAACCCGTCATCTACATTAGGTATTTTTCCTAGTGCTATCTGTCCCCTACCCCGTTACCCCCCAACAGGCCCTAGTGTGTGAAATTCCCCTCCCTGAGTCAATGTGTTCTCATAGTTCAGCTCCCACTTATGAGTGATTACATGCAGTGTTTGGTTTTCTGTTCTTGTGTTAGTTTACTAGGAATGATGGTTTCCAGCTTTATCCATGTTCCTGTGAAGGACATGAACTCATTCTTTTTTATGGCTGCATAGTATTCCATGGTGTATATGTGCCACATTTTCTTTATCAAGTTTTCTTTATCCATATGGGCATTTGGATCATTTCCATGTCTTTGCTGTTGTGAACAGTGCCACAATAAACATACGTATGCACATGTCTTTATAGCAGAATGATTTATCATCTTTTGGGTATATACTCAGTAATGGGATTGCTGGGTCAGATGATATTTCTGGTTCTAGATCCTTGAGAAATCACAGAATTGTCTTTTACCATGATTGATGTAATTTATACTAACACCAACATTGTTAAAATGTTGCTATTTATCCACCAGTCTGTAGTTTCCTGACTTTAATGATTACCATTCTAACTGGCATGAGATGGTATCTCATTGCGGTTTTGATTTGCGTTTCTCTAGTGACCAGTGATGATGAGCTTTTGTTTATATGTTTGTTGGATGCATAAATATCTTCTTTTGAGAAGTGTCTGTTCATATTCTTTGCCTACTTTTTGATGGGGTTGTTTGTTTTTCTTGCAAATTTGTTTAAGTTCCTTGTAGATTCTGGATATTAGCTTTTTGTCAGATGGATAGATTGCAAAAATTTTCTCCCATTCTGTAGGTTGCCTGTTCACTCTAGTGATAGTTTTGTCTGCTGTGCAGAAGCTCTTTCATTTAACTAGATCCCATTTGTCAATTTTTTTTGCCATTGCTTTTGGTGTTTTAGTCATGAAGTATTTGCCCATGCCTATTTGAAGTATTTGCCCTGAATGGTATTGCCTAGGTTTTCTTCTAGGGTTTTTATGGTTTTAGGTCTTACGTTTAAGTCTTTAACCTATCTTGAGTTAATTTTTGTATAAGGTGTAAGGAAGGGGTCCTATTTCAGTTTTCTGCATATGGCTAGCCAGTTTTCCCAGCACCATTTATTGAATAGGAGATCCTTTCCCCATTGCTTCTTTTTGTCAGGTTTGTCAAAGATCAGATGGTTGTAGATGTGTGGTATTATTTCTGAGGCTTCCATTCTGTACCATTGGTCTATATATCTGTTTTGTATTTCTTTCTTTCTATCTATCTAGCTATCATCTACACACTATATATACATATAGTGTGTGTATATATCTATATATCTATATCTATATAGTAGCCTTATAGTTTGAAGTCAGATACTGTGATGCCTTTGGCTTTGCTCTTTTTGCTTAGGATTACCTTGGAAATATAGGCTCTTTTTAGGTTCCATACAAAATATAAAGTAGTATTTTCTAATTCTGTGAAGAAAGTCAATGGTAGCTTGATGGGGATAAGCATTGAATCTATAAATTACTTTGGGCAATATGGCCGTTTTCATGATATTGATTCTTCCTATCCATGAACATGGAATGTTTTTCCATGTGTTTGTGTCCTCTCTTATTTCCTTGAGCAGTGGTTTGTAGTTTTCCTTGAAGAGGTCCTTCACATTCCTTGTACGTTGTATTCCTAGGTATTTTATTCTCTTTGTAGCAATTGTGAATGGGAGCTCACTCATGAAATTGGCTGTTTGTTTGTCTATTATTGATGTATAGGAATGCTTGTGATTTTTGCACGTTGATTTTGTATCTTGAGACTTTGCCAAAGTTGATTAATAAGTAGATTTTAGGCTGACTCATATCACATGCAAAGGCACACATAGGCTCAAAATAAAGAGAGACAGGAATATTTACCAAGCAAATGGAAAGCAAAAAAGGAGGGGTTGCAATACTACTTTCTGATAAAACAGATTTTAAACCAATAAAGATAAAAAAAGACAAAGAAGGGCATTACCTAATGGTAAAGGGATCAATGCAACAAGAAGAGCTAACTATCCTAAATATATATATACCCAATACAGGAGCACTCAAATTCATAATGCAAGTTCTTAGAGACCTACAAAGAGACTTAGACTCCCACTCAATAATAGTGGAAGACTTTAATAGCTCACTGTCAATATTAGATAAATGAGACAGAAAATTAACCAGGATATTCAGGACTTGAGCTTAGCTCCGGACCAAGTGGACCTAATAGACATCTACAGAACTCTATACCCCAAATCAACAGAATATACATTCTTCTCAGCACCACATCACATTTATTCTCAAACTGACCACATAATTGGAAGTTAAACACTCCTCAGCAAATGCAAAAGAATGGGAATCATAACAAAAAGTCTCTCAGACCACAGTGCAATCAAATTAGAATGCAGAATTAAGAAACTCACTCAAAACCACACAACTACATGGAAATTGACAACCTGCTCCTGAATGACTACTGGAAATATCAAAATTAAGGCAGAAATAAATAAGTTCTTTGAAACCAATGAGAACAAAGACACAATGTATCAGCATCTCTGGGACAGAGCTAAAGCGTGCTCAGAGGGAAATTTATAGCAGTAGATACCCACAGAGGAAAGTGGGAAAGATCTCAAATTGATACCCTAATATCACAATTAAAAGAATTAGAGAAGCAAGAGCAAAAACAAAAAAATCAAAAACTAGCAGAAGACAAGAAATAACTAAGATCAAAGCAGAACTGAAGGAGAGAGAGATGCAAAAAGCTCTTTACAAAATCAGTAAATCCGGGAGTTGGTTTTTTGAAAAGATTAACAAAATACACCACTAGCCAGACTAACAAGAAAAAAGAGAAGAATCAAATAGACACAATAAAAAATGATAAAGGAAATATGACCATTGATTGCATAGAAATACAAACTACCATCAGAGAATACTATAAACACCTCTACGCAAATAAACTAGAAAATGTAGAAGAAATGCATAAATTCCTGGACACATACACCCTCCCAAAACTAAACCAGGAATAAGTTGAATCCCTGAATAGACCAAAAACAAGTTCTTAAATTGAGGCAGTAATTAATAGCCTACCAATCAAAAAAAACCTGGGACTGGATGGATTCACAGCCGAATTCTACCAGAGGTACAAAGAAGAGCTGGTACCATTCCGTCTGAAACTATTCCTAACAGTAGAAAAAGAGGGACTCCTCTCTAACTCATTTTATGAGGCCAGCAACATCCTGATTCCAAAACCAGGCAGAGACACAATAAAAAGAGAAAATTTCAGGCCAAATATCCCTGATGAACATCAATATGAAAATCCTCAATAAAATACTGGCAATACCACAAAAAACATATGAAAAAAGGCTCATCATCACTGGTCATTAGAGAAATGCAAATTAAAACCACAATGAGATACCATCTTATGCCAGTTAGTATGGCGATCATTACAAAGTCAGGAGACAACAGATGCTGGAAAGGATGTGGAGAAACAGGAAGGTTTTTACACTGTTGGTGAAAGTGTGAATTATTTCAGCCATTGTGAAGACAGTGTGGCAATTCCTCAAGGATATAGCACTAGAAATACTATTTGACCCAGCAATCCCATTGCTGGGTATATACCTAAAAGGTGATAAATCATTCTACTATAAAGACACATGCACATATATGTTTATTGAGGCACTGTTCACAACAGCAAAGACTTGTAACCAATCCAAATGCTCATCTGGCTAAAGAAATCTTGATAAAGAAAATATGGCACATATACACCATGGAATACTATGCAGCCATAAAAAGGATGAGTTTATGTCCTTTGCAGAGACATGGATGAAGCCGGAAACCATCATTCTCAGTAAACTAACACAAGAACAGAAAACAAAACACCACATGTTCCCACTGATAAGTGGGAGTTGAACAATGAGAACACATGGTCACAGGGAGGGGAATTTCACATACCAGGGCCTGTTGGGAGGTGGAAGGCTGGGGGAGGGATAGCATTAGAAAAATACCTAATGTAGATGACAGGGTGATGGATGCAGCCAACCACCATGGCAAGTGTATACCTATGTAACAAACCTGCACATTCCGTACATAAACCCCAGAACTTAAAGTACACACACACACACACACACACACACACACAAAATACTGGCAAACCAAATCCAGCAGCACATCAAAAAGCTTATCCACCTCAGTCAAGTCAGGGTCATCCTTGGGATGCAAGGCTGGTTCAACATATGCAAATCATTAAATGTAATCCATCACATAAACGGAACCAATGACAAAAGCCACTTGATTGTCTCTATAGATACAGAAAAGACCTTTGACAATATTCAACAGCCCTTCATGCTAAAAACTGTCAATAAACTATATATTGATGGAATGCATCTCAAAATAATAAGAGCTATTTATGACAAATCCACAGCCAATATCCTATTAAATGGGCAAAAACTGGAAGCATTTCCTTTGAAAGCTGGCACAAAACAAGGATGCCCTCTCTCACCACTCTTATTCAACATAGTATTGGTAGTTCTGGCCAGGGCAATCAGGCAAGTGAAATAAATAAAGATATTCAAGTAGAAAGAGAGGAAGTAAAATTGTCTCTGTTTGCAGATGACATGATTGTATGTTTAGAAAACCCCATCGTCTCAACCCAAAATCTCCTGGCAGTAGAATTTTAGGAGACATTTCCTTAGATTTACGAAGTCATATGGTGTTTATCTCAGATTATGGTTTGTGGGAATAATAGTTTCTTAGTCTTATATTGATTTGCATGCTATTCTTAGTCCTTAGCAACCCAAACCGAAATTAAAACCATATTACTTCAATAGGAACATCAATTATTGTTGACAATGGATAAAAAAGGAAAGCACTGAATCAATAGTTCTTCTATTCAGTCATTTTGTAATAAAAATGCAGTCTGTTCACAAAATTAAAGGACTCTAAAAGAAGGTATGTTAAGGAAGAGCAGAGACAAAATGAAGATTTTAATGGTAGCCAATGCCTAGAAAAGACTAAGAGCTCTTTTACTAGCTCGGTTTAGTATCTTTGTGAGAAGCACCAATGGGTAGTAAAATGAATGCTTCACAAGTGTCATCTTTTTTAGGACCATGTGATTTGGTGAAAGTAAATTCCATTTACAAAAAGGCAGTCAATTTGCAAAGGGCTTTCATTTGCTATTTCAGTGCCTTTATGTCACCTTATGGTATTTACTTCATGTGCCCTTAAAGATATATTGCCAGAAAATGACTTTTTATAAGGCAGAAAATTATACGAGCTGTTTCTAATCTTTGCAGACTCTTTATTGTAAACCAGTGTATTCATTTGCTAGAGCTGCTGTAACAACAGTCACATATCTTCTCCAAGCTCTGAATGCTATGAGTCCTAAATCAAGGTATTGACAGGATTGATTCCTTCTGAGGTTTGTGAGGGAGGAATCCATTCCAGGCTTCTCTCCTTGGCATGCGATGGTGGTCTTCTCTCTGTGTCTTCATATCATCTTCCCTATGTGCATGTATGTATCTAAACTTCCTTGTCTTATAAGTACAGCAGTCATATTAGGTTAAGGCTCTCCCTAGTGACCTAATGTTAACTTCATAGCTTCTGTAAAGATCCTCTCACCAATACAGTCATACCCTGAGGTACCAGCAGTTGGACTTTACATGAATTTTTTTTAATAGACACAATTCAGCTCATAATAACCAATGTACATGGAATACCTCAACAAAAGTTAGTTTATTATTATATATAAACTTAAGCTCAGAAAATTTAAGAACTAAAGGTTAATTTCCCACAGTCACACTAATAAATGTAAAAAATGATCACTAGCATTGAGTAAGCGTGTGCCAATGTACCGTCAAAAAGTAAAAGTGCCAAAGGATATGCATTCATATGTGCAAGGATGAGTTATGGGATAGTGTTTTATAGAATCATTGACAGATTACAAACCAGTTTTTCCAACAATATCAATTTACATGGTAATTTTGAAGAAAATGGAGATCAATCCAAAATATACAGCTAAATGGGGTTCACCTGTGATTCAACAATATTTTACTAGTGGACCTAGATTTGCTTTAATAATCAATTCAAAATAAAATTTCCAAGAGCAGTTTTGATACAAATCTTTTATTTATAGTAGAGAATGATTTAGAAGTGTAAAACAAACTGTGAACTATGTGTCAACATATAAGCCATTAATCAAGATTAAGTACACGGTAACTACAAGAACATAGGCCAGCAAATTCCTTTCATAAGTTCAAGCAAAAAACATGTTTGTTTTTGTGAATATACAGTTGTAAGTCATGAAAGCCTGAACATTTTATTTTGAAAAGTGAGGTGGCAGAGAAAGAAACTATGAGGTATTTGAAATTCTTAAGTGAAATTTCAAGGAGAACTGCTTATTGTACCACTCATACTATTAATTTAAAATTCTTATGCTACTTCTGATAAGTCTTGGTTTTATTTGTCCTGTTTTTCTTTTTATCTTTAAAACAGCCAAGGCTGGGCGTGGTGGCTCACACCTGTAATCTCAGCCCTTTGGGAGTCTGAAGTGGAAGGATCACTTGAGCCCAGGGGTTTGAGACCCACCTGGGTAGCATAGTGAAACTCCATCTTTACAAACAGTACAAAAATTAGCCAGGCTTGGTGGCATATGCTTATAGTCCCAGCTACTCAGGAGGGTGAGGTGGGAGACCATGATCATGCCACTTCACTCCAGCCTGGGTCACCTTAGCCTGGGAAGTCGAGGTTGCAGTAAGCCACAATCATGCACTGCACTCCAGCCTGAGTGATGGAAGAGATCCTGTCTCAAAAAAAAAAAAAAAAAAAAAAAAAAAGACAGGAATACCAAATACCAGGATATTAGAGATTAATCAGGCATTCTCATTTTTCTGTTTCCAGGAACAGTTTACAATTTTAATTTAAGACCTTTAGAAATATTATTTTGTGTAGGCACTGAACAAGGAAGTGCCACATCATGAGCTGCTAAGGTAGCAAGAATCAGCAGATTACTTGGATTATGAAGAAACAACTTTTATGTGTGTCTCTCCATGTGGCAATGGCCGATGCTTTGTAGAGCTGAGAGAACCCATAGTACTGTGACTAGTGGTGGCAATCTGAGAGCTTACAGCAATGGGTGGCTGATTAGCAGTAAGTAGTTATAAGGAGTGAAAGGGAGGCAGTGAGAGATTTGATATTGACACCATTAAGGATCTTCAGTATGAAATCGGCACAAAATAACACATTCTTAGCGTGTCATGCAAGGCCCTTCATTGGTTGGCCTTTGTTTGCATCCCCAGTCTCACTCTGCACCGTTCTCCCTGCCTCCCTATACTCCAGCCCTGCCAGATATGCTTCAGTTTCTTGATGCTTAACTGCTTCCCATGTTAGGGCCTTGGCACTAGCTGTGCCTCTGTGGGCAAGGTGCTTCTAGATCTTAGCATACATGTAACCTTCCTCAGCAAGGCTATTCCAGACCACTCAATTCAAATTAACCACTAAGTCACTCTCTGACCTATTGCCTTGTTGTATTTCACTTTCTAGTTCCTATGTCTAGGTCTTATTTTTCTTGTTTGTTTGTTTATTTATTTTTCTTACCAGCTCACTGGAGCCTAAGCTCTGTCATAGCAAGATTTTACATGCTTTGTATCACTATACCTCAATGTCTCAAAAAAGTGCTTGGCATATGATGGTTTCTTATTTAATATCTATGAAGCAAATGAGAAAGAATGACAATTATTTTATTGCCTGCCACAATGATTAGATCCAATCTTGAGTGACGTGTTGAGGTTTTTGAGTTGGAGAGAGAGAAACTGGAATCCATCCACAAATGAGAAACTAGAACAGCAAAGGCTATACAAATGGTACTTATAGGATAGGAACTGGCAATATTCAATCTGGAAAATATTTAAATGACTGAGAAATAGAAAAACAAATTACAAGAATACAGTTTTCAGCTCGTTAAAAGAATAATTTTCTGATAATTTTGAGCTTTCCTACAATGGCATAGGCTATCATTTCAGCACAGGAAATTTTGATGTACCAGGGAAATTTTAGAGAATTTTGCAGGTAATAGAATTTTAAAAACTATGGTTTCTTAAAAATATAACATTTTATTGGTATAAGACTTTTCATAAAAATTCATACCTTCTCAAGCAAGACTAATTTTTACAAATTATCTTTAGCTAATACATTTAAGGCAAGGTTCATTCTCAATACTGCTGGATATAAGTCCGTATTTACAATAATGTTTTTATTGTTTCAGTGGCAAGACTTCTTGTCATATCTGATGAAAATTGCCATTTTTTTCAAAATCTCATGATGTGATTAGCAAAGAACTTCTCCCCAAAGCAGAAGACTTAGTTCTACATTTCCTCTTGCTTATATTATTAGCACTATCTTCAACCTCGAAAAATCTTTTTAAGCTACTTTTTTACTTTTTGAGAATTAGAGAAATTATGTCTAGACAATTTGATCTGTAAGCCAAAAGTGATCAGTGGCTGAAGCTTCCATTGTCAACCCCTGTTTATTATAAAACGTTTCCTCTGGAGACCTCATGTACTAAACATGAATAGTGGCACTTGATATATGGACCTAGTGAAGATGCCATTGTTTGTACTTTAAATATTAGTTATAAGTATTTTTTCCTTCTTGTTATAAAAATCAACAGAACTTTAAAAACTTGTTTTCATACCTCAGTGGGCTATCTTAGACTTCTGTGATTTATCTACCCCACCCTGGAGATCACAGAACTAGCTCCTAGACAACACATAATATTAAGAATATAAGAGCAGCCAGGCACGATAGCTCACACCTGTAATCCCAGCACTCTGGGAGGCTGGTGTGGGTGGAACACAAGGTTAGGAGTTCAAGACCAGACTGGCTAATATAGTGAATCCCTGTCTCTACTAAAAATAGAAAAATTAGCTGGGAGGCAGAGGCAGAAGAATTGCTTGAACCGGGGAGGCAGAGGAGTGAGGTGAGATTCTACCACTGTACTCCAGCCTGGATGACAGAGTGAGACTCTGTCTCAAAAAAAAAATCTATATCTCTATCTATCTATCTATCTATATTTTATATATATATATACACACACACACATATATGACCGATCGTTAAGCCTTTCTATTTTTAACCTAATTATAATGCATTAATGAATAAAATTCTAGCCTTGTGGAAGGCAGATGAATATGGCATTCCATATCATGTGGATTATGATTCTAGTGGTTTCACTTTGGGTTTTCCAGTACGAAATTTGAACATGGGGCCAAAGAAAAGTGCCCCTGTTCCTGGTTTTGAAATAACCAGAGTGGAAATAAAATTTACAATTGTTTTTTTTTTTTTGGCAAGAATTTATTGTAGTGAGCAGCATCTGAAAGCTCAGTTCATTCCTGACATTTTGGTCCTGATGCTGGTGTGCTTATGACTCCAGCTCTGTGACTCAACATTCCTCTTTGCTGGTCCTGTGGTCTAATCTTGTTCTCAGAGATGGGGGTTTGTAGGGAAGAGAGAGTGAGAGTGAGAGAGGGAGAGAGGAAAAGAAGAAGGAAGAAAAGGAAGAGGAGAAGGGGAAAAGGGGTGTAGGAGATTGGTCAGGATGGTGGGAGAAGCTATAAGGAAAGACGCAAGCCTTCTAGAAAGGTTGGAAGGTCTTGCAAAAGCTTCAGGAGAGAATAAAGCTGAAGGCAGCTAATTCTCTTAACCTGAGACTAAGGGTGAGGAGTAGATAACAAGGGAGTATAAAGAAATCTATCTAGATAAGTTTAGTTACTTGTGTCATCCAGAGACAGACCTTTGATCATCTGCCACAAGACTGCTCCCTGCAAGGGGGGACGACAATGTTAATTACCCACAAATTGTGTTGGCTGCAGGCCTTTGACATTATACCAGTAATGAATAAATACAAGTGACTTTGGTTTATCAGATCTGCCCACTCTCCAATAGTCCCCTAGCTGCTCTCAGGCAAAATACCTGGGTCTGAGTATTCCTTTCATTTCTTGCTCTGCCAGAATCTCAGGGATAGACTCGGCAAAGGGGGAAGGAGAGAGGAAAGGAAATGGGAAAGAGAGAGATGGGCCTAGTAAAATCCTGAAGAATGTATTCCTTTCTTCCTTCCAGCATCTTTGTCCCTGCATCTTTCTGCTCCATTTAGGGTCATGAACTACAGATCTTTCTAAGAATCATTTGAATGCAGTGGGAATTAAGTTCTTCCCTTATTTGCAGACAAATAAGAGTCAGTTTTATTAATCAATGAGGAAAAAGAGAAGACTCCCATATTATCCTTGTATCTCACCATGGTAGAGCATTCCTACTCTGCAGTTATCTGTCCCTGTAGACAAGAAGAGGGATTCTGAACCATGCAATCCAGAGAAACATTTGGAGATTAGGAAGGGGTTAGGGAGTTTTATATAGAGTGAGAAAAGGTCTCACTGAAAAAGCATTGCTTACAAGATTGAAAAATATCACTCAATGCTCTAAAGGGTTTTGAAACTCAAAAGAGAACCACTTTCCTGCTGTCCTTAGAGGCTGCTGTGTTAGCTAATTCTCTAGGTAAGCCTGTGCCACGTGCTATGTGGAGGCATTTGTGGTACTTCCGATAACAAACTTCTTGGATGGGATTTAAGTCAGATGTCATCTATTAAGTTCCATATTCTAGTGGTTCATATGTCAGCAAAATGTCACTGTAATCTAATTTATATAAGGGCTTTTTCTTCCAAAAAATGTCATTTAGTTTTACAAATTGCCTACCATGTTTTTCTTAATAGCCATAGAGCCCAAGAAAATGGTGAAGACTCAAGTTGAAATCTTGGCTTGGCTTATACTATTTGATCGTATTTTTCACTCTGAAAACTTCTGGAAAACTTTTTATTTCAAAGTTTTGTTAAATTGCAAAATGTCTGATGGACAGGTTTCAATATGGGTTTTTTTTTTTTAATGTGTGAAAAACAGTGGAGTGAATTATAAGCAGTAATCCTAACTAAAATTATGCTCCATAGCTAAGAGTTGAAAAAAAAAATTAAAAGCACTATTGTAAAAACTTAAAAAAAATATCAATCTAGTGTAAAGGATATATATGTTCATAGATAAGAATAGACATCTTAGGTAGCTCCAATTTTGTAAACTATACATAATTCCTCTTTTCTCAGTCAATTATCTACCATGGTTAGAAAGTTTTGTATATTACACCATGATTATGGATTTAATTCCTAGATGGAGGTGGGGAAGGAAAAGAGAGGGAAAGGAATTATAAATTGACATGCATTGTTACAATAGGGCCTTGCAATGTGTATGCAAGAGACAGGCATTGGTTTGTTGGTGCTTCTAGAAAATATTCCCATAGTGAAGAAAACACAGCACTGCACTCAATCCCTGGAAGAAAGTCATGGGTATCTTTTTCCCTGAAGAAATTGCGCTTTTGCAGTGATGCTTTTCAGTGGAAATGTAAATCCTAGTCAGCAAGCTTCATCAATGTAGGAGTACTGCAACTTAGATTCAATGACATTGCCTGCAGGTTTAACTCCATTTCTTTTTCTTTCTTTTTTTTTCACTTGAGGTCTTTATTTAATACAAATGTTATCTTGAAAATGTGACACATTAAGCTAAATGACTTGGCATGACTCTCTTTAGTGAATTACTTTGTTGTTAGATAGGTCCTGGGGACACAGAATATGTAAGTTTTAGTTAAGGTCCAAAAAAAAAAAAAGCAAGAAGAAAGGAGAGAAGGCTACCACAATATTGATGATCCTGAGAAGACAAGGTGAGTTCTTTTGCTGGTGGGTAATTTGAAAAAGTTATTTAATCTCTCTATACCATGGTTTCCTCATCCATAGTTTGGAGATTTTGATGGTATCCTATTATATTTACTTTAATTTTTCTCTTTGAACTTTGAAAAGTTTCTTTATTTTGACTAAGCTTTTTGCTGCTGGCTAAAATGAGTACAAGCTATGTATAGTCACAGTTACATTATGGATGGGGAGGGTATTGGTATCAGCAAATATAGAAGTTCTTGATTCCAGGGTCAAAATTTGCTGTAAGTTACCTGATCATGTGAACCTCTTTGGACCCACCAGTATACAAGCCACTCTGGGGTTTCATAAAAATATATACACCATCTGTTCCCCAAAACCTATTAAAATATATTTAAAATATGTTTTTGGAAACATGGTGTTTGGTCACATGAATAAATTCTCTAGTGGTGATTTCTGAGATTTTGGTGCACCCATCACCCATACAGTGTACACTGTACCCAGTGTATAGTCTTTTATCCCTCACTGCTCCCTCCACCCTTTTCCTCAAGTCCCCAAAGTCTACTGTATCATTCTTATGCCTGTGTGTCCTCATAGCTTAGCTCCCACTCATGAATGAGAACATACGATGTTTGGTTTTCCATTCCTGAATTAAAAAAATGGTCTTAAAATTATGGTCTCCATTTCCATCCAGGTTGCTGCAAATGCCATTATTTCATTCCTTTTTGGGGTTGAGTAGTATTTCATGGTGTGTGTGTGTTCACTACATTGTGAAAATATGTACCACATTGTGATGTATATATACCGCATTTTCTTCATCCACTTATTAATTCATGGGCATTTGGGCTAGTTCCATATTTTTGCAATTGGGAATTGTGCTGCTATAGACATGCATGTGCAAGTATCTTTTTTGTATAATGACTTCTTTTCCTCTAGGTAGATACCCAGGAGTGGGATTGCTGGATCAAACAGTAGATCTACTTTTAGTTTTTTAAGGAAACTCCATACTGTTTTCCATAATGGTTGAACTAGTCTACATTCCCACCAACAGTGTAAAAGTGTTCCCTTTTCACCACACTCAGGCCAACATCTATCATTTCTTAATTTTTTGATTATGGCCATTCTGGCAGGAGTAAGGTGGTATCATACTGTGGTTTTGCTTTGCATTTCCCTGATAATTAGTGATATCGAACAATTTTAATATGTTTCTTGGCCATTTGTATATCTCCTTTTAAGAATTATCTATTCATGGCCGGGCGCGGTGGCTCAAGCCTGTAATCCCAGCACTTTGGGAGGCCGAGGCGGGTGGATCACGAGGTCAAGAGATCGAGACAATGCTGGTCAACATGGTGAAACCCCG
>NW_016107453.1:2938447-2971933 GCF_001604975.1 Cebus imitator | reverse complement strand
AAGAATTATCTATTCATGTCCTTAGCCTACTTTTTTGATATATTTTTTTTCTGGGTTGAGTTTTTTATGGATTCTGGATATTAGTCTTTTGTCAGATGTATAAATTGAGAAGGTTTTTCTCCCACTCTGTGCATTGTTTGTTACTCTGCTGATTATTTCTTTTACTGTGCAGAAGCTTTTTAGTGTAATTGAGTCCCACCTATTTACATTGTTTTTGTTGCATTTGCTTTTCAGTTCTTGGTCATAAAGTCTTTGCCTAAGCCAATGTCTAGAAGGGTTTCCCCAATGGCATCTTCTAGAATTTTTATGGTTTTTAGGTTTCAGATTTAAGTATTTGATTCATCTTGAGTTGATTTTTGTATAAGGTGAGAGATGAGGATACAGTTTCAGTCTTCTATATGTGGCTTGCCAATTATCCCAGCACCACTGTTGGATAGGGTGTCATTTTCCTATTTTATAATTTTGTTTGCTATGTTGAAGATCAATTGGCTGTAAGTGCTTGGCTTTGTTTCTGGTTCTCTATTCTGTTCCATTAGTCTATATGTCTGTTTTTCTACCAGTACCATGCTGTTTTATTGACTATGGCCTTACAGTATAGTTTGAAGTCAGGTAATGGTGATGCCTCCAGATTTGTTCTTTTTGCTCAGTCTTGCTATGTGGGTTCTTTTTTGGCTCTATATGAATTTTAAGATTATTTTTTTCTGGTTCTGTGACGAATGATGGTGGTATTTGAATGGGAATTGCATGGAATTTGTAGATCTCTTTTGGGAGTATGGTCATTTTCACAATATTGATTCTACCCATCTACGAGCATGGGTTATGTTTCTATTTGTTTGTGTCATCTATGATGTCTTTCAGGAGTGTTTTGTAGTTTTCCTTGTAGAACTCTGTCACTTCCTTGATTAAGTATATTCTGAAGTATTTTATTTTTTATTTTTACAGCTATTGTAAAAGGGGTTGAGTTCTTAATCTGATTCTCAGCTTGGTTGCTGTTGGTGTATAGAAGAGCTACTAATACGTGTACATTAATTTGACATCTGAAAACATTGCTGAATTATTTTATCAGTTCTGGGAGCTTTCTGGAGGAGTTTTTAGGGTGTTCTAGGTAAATGATCATATCATCAGCAAACAGTGACAGTTTGACTTCCTCTTTACCTATTCAGATGCCCTTTCTTTCTTTCTCTTGTCTTATTGCTCTGGCTAGGACTTTCAGTACTATGTTGAATAGAAGTGGTGAAAATGGGCATCCTTGTCTTGTTGCAGTTCTCAGGGGGATTACTTTCAACTTTTCCCCATTCAATATAATGTTACCTGTGGGTTTGTCACAGGTGGCTTTTATTACTTTAAGGTATGTCCCTTGTATACTGATTTTGCTGAGAGTTTTAATCATAAAGGGATGTTGGATTTTGTCAAATGCTGTTTCCTGCATCTATTGAGATGATCATGTAATTTTTGTTTTTAATTATGTTTATGTGATATATAACATATATTGACTTGCAAATATTAAACTATTCATGCATTCCTGGTATGAAACACACTTGATCATGGTGGATTATCTTTTTGATATGCTGTTGGATTTGGCTAGCTAGTATTTTTTTTTTTTTTGAGGATTTTTGCATGTATGTTCATCAGGGATATTGGTCTGTGGTTTCCTTTTCTTGTTATGTACTTTTCTGGTTTTGGTATTAGGGTGACATTGACTTTATAGCATAATTTAGGGAGGATTCCCTCTATCTCTATCTTTTGGAATAGTGCCAATAGGATTAGTAACAAATTTTCTTTGAACGTCTGATGGAGTTTAGCTGTGAATTCGTCTGTCCTGAAATTTTTTTGTTGGTAACTTTTTTTAAATTTTTGAGATGGTATCCATCTCTGTCACCCAGACTGGAATGCAGTGGCACAATCTTGGCTCACTGTAACCTCTGCTTCCCTCCTGGGTTCAAGTGATTTCCCTGCCCCAGCCTTCTGAGTAGCTAGGACTACAGGTGCCCCCCACCATATACAACTAATTTTTGTATTTTTAGTAGAGATGGAGTTTTGCCATGTTGGCCAGGATGGTCTTGAACTCCTAACTTCAAGTAATCCATCTCTCTTGGGCTCCCAAAGTTCTGGGATTACAGGTGTCTATAAATATTTGAGCATGAGGAAATTTGGATTGGCTATTCATGAAGATGGAAAAATGTGGTTTTCATATTGAACAAAAGCTTCCATATGCATTCAGTGATGTTTAAAGAGCTAAAAAACTGACTTAGTTAAAAAAAAATCACAACTTACCATGGTCTTTATTCTTAATTAGAACAAGTGTCTTTGACATATTTGAAGACATTTGGCTTAAAAATAGCCAAGTTGAAAGTAGTTAAGACTGACACATGAGTGCCATTCTCCACTGCACTCTCTATCTGTTGCAGGCATCTATTTCCTTGACTTCAAAGAGGGTTCTTCAGAATGAAACCACTACACAGAGGAACAATCTGTCCTTCCGCTTTCACTGTATTTGAAACTCAGCATTAATATCTGTGTGCAGTTGAGCTCAGTGAAGTCGTGGGTCTGGCAAAACGACCAGCATTCTAATACTTGCCAGTGGAGTTCCTTTGCAGAGCTTCTGGTTCCCAAGTGGGAATTCTGCCTTGGCTGTGTGGAGGTGCTATGAGCAAGAGCAGAGCAAGGCCTGAATGTTTGAAATTATGCATGCTTTTTTGTTGACATAAGCGCATCCACATGTGGATCAATCCTACATGATACATGCCTAAAATCAGGGGGAAAGCAATATTCAAGGACATACCCTGTTGTTAGTGCAGATTTAGGACAATCCTGTCTCCTTCAAATAGCTACATGCACAGACCTGTACAAGAAAAATTCATGCTCAAGAACAATTGTCGGTGGCACAGCATGGTCCCAGGGCATCAAAGAAGGCTTCAACTCTGACCACTCCACTGTACTACCAAAGCAGGAGAGTGAACGAAGACATTTTCGGAAGATCTGCGTCAGCTAAAGAGCAAATGGTGTGAGGCTTTGGGGAGGCAGAGTGGTATGTGGAGTGCACCCTGAAAATATTTTTTACCATATGATCTCAGGTTAAGTCATTGTAACTTACAGAGAGCTCCTATTTTCTCATCTGCAAAATGAGGAGAATTGCTGAGCAGTTTGTATACTGGGTCATTTACTGGTCAATGTGGAATAAAATGGACACGTCTATCTTCACCCACTCTAGACATTTGCTGAATGAAAATCAAATTTGTTATTAGCCTGGAAAGTCTCCATCTGTCTTTCTCATATAGGGTGTGGTACAAGCTATTCCTGTGACAGGCAGAAATTTAAAGGGACCTCTTTTAAGGGAAACAAGAGAAAATTCAGTTCTGTATGAAGCCCGGAAGACTGAGGGTCTGAACACTGATTCTGATCTCAGACCGGGCAACAAAACTTTGTGCGACAATGAGGTGACTCAATTTTCTCCTCAGAAAGTAGGGATTGAACCAGGATAACTTGCATGATCTTCCAGCCACAGAATCCTTGAATTCTAAGGGCTGTGTTGACCTCTCCCTGTAGCAGTTGGCCTGCCTGGACCAGATGAGTATGCAGAGCTTGCTGCATTGAAGAGTTTAGGCAGGCCACCTGCATGGCTCACCACCAACTTCTGGGTAGAGCTGCGCCTTGGAATGAACCAGGTGGGAACCAGAGCCCTGCCATAATGACAACTGAAGACAACACTGCTGTCACTATATTTGAGCTGAGAGTGAAAGTTCATTTTTTGCTAGTGCAGATTCCAACTGAGCTGCTGAAATCAAACGACACTGTGGGAGTAATGTCGTGGCAGGATGAGCTCTTTCAGAAAACAACTCAGGAAACTAAAACCTTCCTGGGGTTGTAGTAATATAAGAATTAAGAAGCAAATGCAAAAACAGTATTCTAGAGCATTTAAAGCTTTTATCTTCCTTTTTCCTTGCAACCTAAAACATACACAAACACACACACATACACACCCATGTGTTTGTATATATTTTACACACACATGTTTGTGTATGTTTTCTACACATACACACACAAATACACATGAATATATATATCTACACACACACACACACATCCTCAGTGAAATGATATTGTGGAAGAGTTAAGCTGCCTCCTGGAAAGCAATACTGTTACTTGCTAAGTGTCACTAAGGGATTGCCTATGAATTCACTGTCACCATAGAATGAGAAAAGGAGGGATCTACAAGGCACTGCTTGAAAATGAGACTAAGAAGGGTGACCTAGATTGGGTTCCCTGGAAATGAACTTTGAGATTAGGATTAGTGGCAAATGGTTTTATTAGGGAAGTGTTCCCAAGAGAAATTTATTGGAGGGCTGAAGAAGCAGGGCAGAAATGGGGATGCAGCTAATGAGTTGTTGAGGATAGTGTCAGCCTGATTCTGCAGGGATACTCTGGTGTGTGAGTTAAGCCTTAGTGTGTCTCCACTGGAGGCCAACGAGCTGAGCTTTCGTCATTGAGATTAGAACTCCCTAGCATTTGTGGCTTTCCATGATGCCTGCAGGCAATGGGCTGCAGGAACCCCTCAGGGCAGTTGTCCTAAGACCAGTGTCAGGTGCTGACCATTGGGAGAAAATAGGCAGTAAAGGACAGAAATGGTAAAAGGAATACAAAGGGGTCTAGGAGAAGCTCTGGGTGTCTAGCAGGCCACTCCTCTTGTTGGCTGCTCAGATGCACTGCATGAAATTCATGCCATTCAGTGGTGGCTAACTCAATATGTTGGCTAGAGGGTTAGTGATATGGGCTCTAATCATTCCTCCCCTGAAGTTGGTCCCAAAGCTAAAACTGTTATCTATCATTTCCACTACAAATGCAAGATTCCTTTCACCCTCTTTTGGCTCAGGGATCTTGCCTTCTAATGTGCCACAGGTTTTTCATACTGTGACCTAGACCTTCTATCCTGATTTCTATGCACTTTTAAGGCTGTAGTTACAATTGTGCATTCATAGTGAAAACAGCATGGGAGCATCAGAGATGTCCTAGTGGATTTCTGGAGGCAAAATCTTAGAATGGCATGCAGTGAATCATTATTCACTTTTAGAATTAATATGTACAAAATGTAGAATATAATAATTCTACAGTCCCAGATATTTGTTTATTTAATATAATTTTTATTGTAATGAACATTGAAATCCAGTAAAATGTCAGTTTTATTGAGTGGTCTAGCACATCCCTTGGCATATATCAGATACTTAATAACTGAATAATAAATGAAGACATTGTAGGTGCTCCATAAAACATGTAAAAATGAATACAATAATTTAAAAAACACACTCCATATATTTAAGTTACCAAAGACGACCTACGCAGTCCAGTTTTCCAAGAAGAAAAAGATGCAGAGATAGTCTTTTTGTCCTTCATAGTTAAAGGAATATATGATTTAAAATTTTCCTTGTTTAGGAAGCTGGAATTCTTTCCACTGAGGAAATTAGGCTTGCACAAGCCATTATCTGATGACATCCTACAATGAATTAAATGGTAGAAGCATTGCATAATTCACTACAAGACGGACAGTGCTCTATTGGGCAGCTGTTTCTTGGTCCTCACACTTGTTGCTTCCAGACGTGATTATAACAGGATGTGTCCAAGGGCTGAGTTTAGTGGTGAGTCTTCTGATTACAAAATGATCAGTTATGTAACACTTTCCATTGCTTTTCAGACATTCATTCATTCAACACATACAGTCTCTGTTGAGTACTTCGTAGTCTGTGCTAGCCTCAGTTCTTGGAGCTAGAAAAATAGCAGTGAATAGAAAATCTCCTTGCCTCTTGGGGCTTACATACTAGAAAGAAAGAGCAATCCTAAATGAATAAATTACACACACACACACACACACACACACACACACAGAGAGAGAGAGAGAGAGAGAGAGAGAGAGAGAGAGAGAGAGATCAGAAGGTGACTACTGCTAGGGAGAAAAAAACTAAAAGTAAGAAAGGAGATAGGTATCACCAGATAGTGAAGTGGGTGAAAGTGCAATTTGTAAAATTGTAAATAGTAAAAAATGTTAGCAGAGAAAGAAAGTCTCAATTGGAAGATGACATTTGAGCAAAAACCGTAAGAAGCTAAAGGAGAGAAACATGGTTATCTGGGAGACTAATGTTCTAATAAGAGGAATCAGGGAGCACCAAAGAGGCCAGTCTGGCTGGGGAACTGGGGCTGAGGGGAAGTGCAGTGAGAATGCCACTGGCTCAGTAAATGCAGGTCCTTGAAAGCCACTGGTAGATTTGGATGTTTGCTCCCAGTGAGGTGGTAGTGCTTGGGGATAAGTGACATGATCTGATTGTGTTTTACCAGGATCCCTCTCACTGCTGGGTAGAATATGCTGGGATGGAGCATGAGGATGAGGAAAGGAACCAGGCATGTGATGCTGGTGCCTTGGAGGTAGTGAGCCATGGTTGCAGCTGAATATATTTTGAAGCGGAGTTGACATAATATGTTAGAAGATTAAACATTTAGTTTGAGAGAAACCTGAGTGAAGGATAACTCCATGGTTTTTGGCTTAATCAGCCAGAAGAATGAAGTAACCATTAACTGAGATTTATTATTATGGAGGAGTGGAGGTTTGGGCTGATCAGGAGTCTGGTTTTAGATATGGCATTCAAGTAAAGATATTGAGTAGGCATTTGGAGTCTGGAGTTCAGGGGAAAGGGCCATAAAAGTATATTTGGAAGTTATAAGCATACAGATGGTATTAAAAAGATGAGGCTGAATCACTAGGGGAGGGAGTATAAGTCAAAGTCCTGGAATACTTCAACCTGTAAAGGGGAAGATGAGGAGGGAGATGCACAGGACTGAGGAGATCCTGTGAAGCAGGAAGTGAACCAAGTGTAGTTACTGGAAGCCAATTAAAACCTATCTAAGGAGGAGAGAGTGTTCAACTTCATTAAATATTGCAAATAAACAAGTAAAATGAAAAAAAGTGGTTTGGTTTTAGCAACAAGGAGGTCTCTGATCTTGACAAGAGCAGTTTTGATGGAGTAGCAGGAGAAGGACCTAATTGGAATGTATTCCAGAACAAATGGGAGGGGAGAAGCTGGTAGACAATGAGGTTGGAGAATGCTTGAAGAGTTTTTCTGTAAAGGGGAATAGAAAATATCACAGTAGTGGGAAGAGATAGTAGGATTAAGAGAGAACTAACCTTTCTTTAATGTTGGAGTATTAGCATATTTGTTTGCAAACAGAAATGGACAAGAAAAGGGAAACATATTGTTGTAGGTCAGAAGGGAAAGTTGTTAAAACAAAGTACTTGTGACAGTTAATACTTTGTGTCAATTTGATTGCATTGAAGGATTCAAAGTACTGATCCTGGGTGTGTCTATGAGAGTGTTGCCAAAGGAGATTAACATTTGAGTCAGTGGTCTGGAAAAGGTAGAGCCACCCTTAATCTTGGTGGGCACAGTCTAATCAGATGCCAACACGACCAGAATAAAAGCAGGCAGAATGTGGAGAGATCAAATTTGCTTAGGTTATCTGGTGGAAGAAATTTCTAAGCAGCAAAGCATCTAAGAGGTGACTTGGTGGTGTTACAAGAATTCAGTTTTAAAAGAGAAGTAGAGGATTAAAGTTCAGAGAATTTGCAGCCTGTCAGTGCAATAGAAAAGAAAAACCCATTTTCTGAAGAGAAATTCAAGCTAGTTGCAGAAATTTGCATAAGTAACAAGGAGCCAAATGTTAATCACTAAGACAGTGGGGAAAATGTCTCCAGGGCATGTCAGAGACCTTTGACATAGCCCTTCTCTTCACAGGCCCAGAGGCCTAGGAAGAAAAAAAGGTTTTATGGGCCAGGCCCACGGTACCCCTGCTGTTTGCAGCCTAGGGACTTTGTGCCCTGCATCACAGCCATTCTAGCCATGGCTAAAAGGGGCCAAGGTACAGCTCAGGTGGTGATTTCAGAGTGTGCAAGCCTTGTCAGCTTCCATGTGGTGTTGAGCCTGAGGTGCACAGAAGTCAAGAAGTGAGATTTGGGAGCTTCTGCCTAGATTTCAGAGGATGTATGAAAATGCCTAGATGTCCATGCTGAAGTCTGCTGCAGGGGTGAGGCCGTCATGGAGAACCTCTGCTAGGGCAGTGCAGAAGGGAAATGTGGTGTTGAATCCCCTACACAGAGTCCCCATTTGGGAACTGCCTAATGAAGCTGTGAAAAGAGGGCCACAGTCCTCCAGGCACCAGAATGGTAGATCCACCTACACCTTGCACCATGCACCTGGAAAAGTTGCATACACTCAATGTCAGCCTGCAAAAGCACCTGGGGGGAAGCTGTACACTGCAAAGCCACAAAGGTGGAGCTGCGCAAGAACGTGGGAACCCACCTCTTGCATCAGCATGACCTGGATGTGAGACATGGAAATCAAAGGAGATAATTCTGAAGCTTTAAGATTTGTCTGCCCCATTGGATTTTGGACTTGCACGGTATCTGTAGCCCCTTTGTTTTGGCCAATTTCTTTCATTCGGAATGTGTATATTTATCCAGTATCTGTACTCCCATTGTATCTAGGAAGTAACTAACTTGTTTTTAATTTTACCAACTCATAGGTAAAAGGGGCTTGCCTTGTCTCAGATGAGACTTTGGACTATGGACTTTTGAGTTAATTCCAAAATTAGTTAAGACTTTGGGGGACTGTTGGGAAGACATGATTGGTTTTGAAATGTGAGGAGTTGAGATTTTGGAGGGGCTATGGGTAGAGTGAAATGGTTTAGCTCTGTGACCCCACCCAAATCTCATGTTGAATTGTAGCTCCCATTATTGCCACGTGTTTTGGAAGAATTCGGTGGGAAATAATTGAATCATGGAGGTGGTTTCCCCATAGCGAATAAGTCTCATGAGATCTGATGGTTTTATGAGGGGAAACCCCTTTTACTTTGTTCTCATTCTCTCTCTTGTCTGCCTCCATGTAAGATATGCCTTTTGCCTTCATCATGATTGTGAGGTCTCCCCAGCCACGTGGAACTGTGAGTTCATTAAAGTTCTTTTTCTTTATAAATTGTCTAGTCTCAAGTATGTCTTTATCAGCAGGATGAAAGTGGACTAATACAATACTATGTGAGCATCAAGAATGTTGATATTCATTTATTTCACTGTCTTCCTCTGTATGCCTCCAAGTGAACATACCCTGGACCACATTAGCATCATAGCTTGTGAATCCTTTCAGCAATATTTGCTTTTACCTTCACTCTCAATCAGTGTACTAGTTCCATGGTACAGACTAAACCTTAGGATCCCTTGCAACTTTGCCCATCATTTCTGGAGTGCTAAGCTCCAACATCATGTCCTCACTACCTTCAATCTTTTACTGCCACTATTCTTCTTTCTGATCTTATCAGTAACTACAGGGAGGACTCTTCTTTCAGCATGATGTTTCATCTTGACTTCATGTTAATGCTTATTTAGGTTGGATTCTGTGGCATTTTTTTCTACAACTCTGTCCCCAGTATCCCAACTCTTTTCACTTACTGTTCTGCGATTGAGGAAAACTTCCAGTCAACTTCTACTCATTGCTTTTGACTTGGAGTTGGGGAATGGGTAATTCTATAGAATCGGAGATCCTTAAGACCACCCTCAGGCTCAAGAATTTATTAGAAGTACTTGCAGGACTCAGAAAACTCATTAACTCATGGCTATGGTTTCTTACAGTAAAAGGATAAATATTAAAATAAGCTAAGAGAAAAGGTGCATAGCGCAAAATCCAGGAGAAACCAGGCATGAGCTTGCAGACGTCCTTCACAGTGGGATTGCATGGTTTTGCTTAATACTTCCAAGGATATGTTGCCAAACAGTTAAGCTCACCTGAATCATGGTATCCAGGGTTATTTTTGGAGGTTTATCACAAAGACATGCAATGATATCTGACTGACCTCAGCTACTCCTACTCCAGCACCTCAGAGGAAAACATGTCATTCATATGCAACCATTAAAAAATCATTTACCATAGATCATATGATCAGCATAAACTTTGTAATCAAACTAGTGCTGCATGGTCTAAGGCCTCAGGAATACTAAAGGCTCTTATAAGGCAAATATTTTCAAAGGCTTAGAGCTCATCTTCCAGGGCAAATCCTGAAGACAGGATTTTCTTGGAAATGTTCAGTTTGAGCAACCCAGGCCTGCTGAGTGAACACTCCTGTGCACCTGTGAGTCAGCAGTCATTTCATACATGATCGTGATCCTTTTTTAGGCTCTTACTAAAACTCATTTCTTAGTCTGCTTTCTTTTCCCTTCCTCAGTGTAACTTTTCAGCTTTCACTTCTCTGTTTAAGTTCATACTTATTCTGTTGCTCCTATCACAGTGGCAAAAATGATGATTTCTGTTTAAGTTTCTTCCATCCTTAACTTCAAATTATCTTATCTGAACTCATACTTCCTTGTTATCTCTAGGAAAGATCTATATTTATTTCTACCTAGAATTTGCAATTTTATATTTAAAAAAAACTTCATCTCATCTCCTTTCTCTTAGAAACTTCTAAAATTCATCTCTTATGACTCTTCCCACTAGCCTAAAATCCTGATCAGATCTCTCTTATCCTAAAAAAAAACTTCCCTTCTTTCTAATAAGGCCCCTGGTGTGTGAATGTCCTATTGATTCCTTATCTCAAATGTCTTTCCCATTGGGATTTTTTTCTTCATTTCCAAACTGGTACTGCCTAGTTTTGAATTCCATATAGCAACACGACAGAAACCTTACTGGTTACCCTGCCTCCAATGTCTGCTGTTTGTCAAGTCTTTCCTGAAAACAACCAGAAAAAGAATTTGATCACGTACCTGAATGACATAAAGTTTCTGTTAGTTACTCCATGTGTACTAAATACAGCAGAAACTATTTAGCATGATTTATAAGACTTTCTACAATGGTGCTCTCTCACCTTTCAGTGGAGTCTCTTTTCTGTTCTCACCCACCTCCTGCCTTAACAGATGCCTGACAGTTCTCAGACTAAGCTATGGGCTTGCTTGTTCAGGAAATTCCCTCCATCTTAAAATGTCATTCTCTTTATTTTTCACCTGTCAATATGCTATTTATCCTTCAAGACTTAGCTCACATATTAAATTTTCTGTGGTGCTTTTGCCAAACTTTTTCATTGCATTCTTGTTCCCTTTTGCCTATCATATCTTATTGTGTTGAAGGAATTTATTTTGCATGTCTATTTCTTTCATCAGAGCAGAATGCTCTGGTCATTGATTTCCCAACTTCAGTGATTGACAGAGTAGGAATCAAAATAGGCAAGTTTAATAAATGGGTGGGACCTGAATTTAAAAAAAAAAAAGCTAAGAAATTCTTTCTAAATTATATATCTTAAAAAAATAATGTGTATATTTGTGGTACTTGATTCTAATTATTTATTATTACTGAAAGCTGTGGGACCTATAAACTCCCAGAAGCATCTTTCCATTTTCAATATGGAGCACACTGTGCATCTAGATATTTCTTTTAAAATTCCTGGTAACATACAGTGATTTCTTGATATATCTTGAATTAAAATCAGCATATCTTCCATCTGCCAAGACTGAATTTAAATTATCTTTTACAGATTCTAGCCATAGTTACTGGATTAAGCAAAACATAAAATTACATTTGTAATTCCATTTGTAATTTTCTCAAAAGAAAAAGTCTTGCTTTGTCACCCAGGCTGGAGTGCAATGGCACAAATCATGACTCACTGCAACCTCTGCCTCCCGGGTTCAAACAATTCTCCTGTCTCAGCCTCCTAGGTAGCTGAGATTATAGGTGTGTGCTATTACACCTGGCTAATATAATATTTTTAATAATTTTATACATGAAACAAAGTTTGTGTACATGGAATCATCAGAAAGTGTAAGAAAAAGAGGAAGCATTCATGTCTATCTGTAGCACAGAAAGTCAAGCTGTTGGAGAAACTGGACAGCAGTGTGAGTGAAACATCTCACAGAAGAAAATGGTATTGGAATGACTACCGTATACAACCTGAAGAAACAGAAAGGTGAACCGTTGAAGTTCTATGCTGATGGTAATGAAGAAACATCAATGAAAAATAGAAAAACACTGAAAAAAGCTAAAAATGAATATCCTGATTATGTATTGAAAGAGTGATCCATTAGCATTGCAGTGAGCAGACACCACTTAATGGTATACTGATTATGAAACAAGCAAAGCTCTGTCACGGTGAATTGAAATTTGTAGGGAACTGAAAATATATGTAACAAGCTGGTTGCAGAAATTTAAGAAAACAGATAGCATTAAATTTTTAAGCATTTGTGGTCATAAAGCACCTGCCAGTCATGAAGCAGCAGGGAAATTTATTAATTTATGAGTTTGCCAAAGTCATCACTGATAAAAATTTGGCACGGAACAAGTCTATAATGCTTATGAAACATGCATGCTTGGGCATTGATCCAAAAAGACACTTGCTACAGCTGATGAGACAGCCCCTCCAGGAATTAAGGATGCCGAGGGCAGAGTAACTGTGCTGGGATATGCTAATGCAGCAGGTACGTGTAAGTGTAAACTTTGCTTAGACAAAAGCTTGCATCCTTTTTGTTTTCAAGGAATGAATTTCTTACCAGTCTATTATTATGCTAACAAGAAGTCATGGATCAATGATGACATCTTTTCTGATTAGTTTCACAAACATTTTGTGCCAGCACCTCCTGCTAACTGCAGGGAAGCTGCATTGGATAAAGATTGGATGGCAACAATTTATTATTCCTTCACAACTATTTGGCTGATCCTGCAGCTGAAATTCCCATCAAAAATAATGTCTATGCCATATATGTTTTCCCAAATGTGACTGCATTAATTCAACCAATGTAACCAGATCAATGAATATTAAACACTCTCTTGAGCAACAGGCTAGCAGCAGTGAACAGACACTTGGGTGTGGAAGATTTTCAAAAGAAAGTTAGCATGAAAAATGCCATATATATGCTGCTGCCAATGCTTGGAGCATAGTGACTACAGACATAGCTCTTGCATGCCTAGAACAACGGCTGGTCTGTGAGTATGTTCAGTAATAATGATGAACAAGGTGATGACTTTGAAGAATTTTGTATGTCGAGAAAAAAAATGATGCATGACCTCCTTACATATGCAAATAATATATTTTCAGGGTCCATCAGTAAGTTGAATGAAGTGCATAAATGAAAATATATAGTATGGAATCTTTTCAGACTGTTTTTTTTTTCACTTAGGAATATTAATTTGAGATGATTGTATATGGCTCAATAACTCATTCCTTTTTATCACTGGATAGAACTCTATTTTACGGATGTGCCTAGTTTGCTTATTTGTTTGCATATTGAAAGACATGTTGGTTACTTCCAGCTTTGGTGATTATAAACAAAATTGCTATACATGTTCATATGCAGGATTTTGCGTGAACGTAAGTTTTCACTTATGGGTAAATATCTAGGAGCATGATTGCTGGGTTATATTGTAAGACTATGTGTAGCTTTGTAAAAAATTTTCAAACTGTCTTCCAAAGTGGCTGTACCATTTTTTATTCTCAACAGCAATGCCTGTGAGTTTCTGTTGGTCCACATCTTTGTCTGCAAATGGTATTGTTAATTTTTTGAATTTTAGCCATTTTAATAAATGTGTAGTGGTAACTTACTTTCTGGTTTTGAATCCCTGAATAGTTGCTAGCTGTAAGATTGTTCAAATTACATAGCCTCTCTAAGCCTTACCTTAAGTAGTGATAATAATGATAATAATAATACTGATCTGGATGATTGTTGGACAGTGGTGGTTAATGGTATATGTATAGTACTTGCATGTATTAAGTGCTCAGTAAACCTTGTCTCGCTTTAGACACAGGAAATTACTAAATAAAAACATATAATGATCTGAAGCTAAATGAAATTAGCTATTCATTTTAAACCCTTCTAAATTCACTCATCCCCCTAAATGTGTCAAAATTTTGCTCTTTGCATTTTACAATAGTTCTCAGAAATTTTGCTATATGTAATACTCCTTCTTTTTCTCTGGTAAGATTATGATGCTGGTGTAGTTTGGCTATATCCCCACCCAAATCTCAACTTGAATTATATCTCCCAGAATTCCCACATGTTGTGGGAGAGACTCTGGGGGGAGGTAATTGAATCATGGGAGCTGGTCTTTCCTGTACTGTTCTTGTGATAGTAAGTCTCACAAAATCTGGTGGGTTTACCAGGGGTTTCTGCTTTTGCTTCTTTGTAATTTTCTTTTGATGCCACCATGTAATAAGTGCCTTTCACCTCCCACTATGATTCCGAGGTCTCTCCAGCCATGTGGAACTGTAAGTCCAATAAAACCTCTTTTGTTCCCAGTCTCAGGTATGTCTTTATCACAGCATGAAAACAGACTAATACAGTAAATTGGTACCAGTGGAGTGGGACGTTGCTGAAAAGATACCTGAAAATGTGGAAGTGACTTTGGAACTGGGTAACAGGCAGTAGTTGGAACGTCTGGAGGGCTCAGAAGAAGACAGGAAAATGTGGGAAAGTTTGGAACCTCCTAGAGACTTGTTGAATGGCTTTGCCCAAAATGCTGATAGAGATATGGATAATAAAATCTAGGCTGAGATGGTCTTAGATAGAGATGAGGAACTTGTTAGGAACTGGAGCAAAGATGACTCTTGCTATGTTTTAGCAAAAAGACTGGCATCATTTTGCCCCTGCTCTAGAGACTTGTGGAACTTTAATTAGGGAGAGATGATTTAGGATATACGGTTGAAGAAATTTCTAAGCAGCAAAGCCTTTAAGATGTGACTTGGGTACTCTTAAAGGCATTCAATTTATTAGGGAGGCAGAGCATAAACGATTGGACAATTTGCAGCTATGCAATAGAAAAGAAAAAACAATTTTCTGGGGAGAAATTCAAGCCCAAGCTGGCTGAATAAATATACATAAGTAGCAAAGAGACTAATATTAATCCCCAAGACCATGGGGAAAATGTTTCCAGGCCATGTCAAAGACCTTCATGGCAGCCCTCCCATCAGAGGCCTGGAAGCCCAGGAGGAAAAAGTGTTTTATGGGCCAGGCCTAGGGTCCCTGTACTGTATGCAACCTATGGATTTGATGCCTTGTGTCCCAGCAGCTCCAGCTGTGGCTGAAAGGGGCCAATGTAGAGGTCAGGCTGTGGCTTCAGAGGGTCGAAGCCACAAGCCTTGACAGCTTCCATGTGGTGCTGAGCCTCCAAGTGCACAGAAGTCAGGAATTGAGGTTTGGGAAACTCTGCCTATATTTCAGAAGATGTATGGAAACTACTAGATGCCTATACAAAAGTTTGCTGGAAGGGCAGGGCCCTCCTGAAGAACCTCTGCTAGGTTAGTGTGAAGGGAAATGTGAGGTCAGAGCCCCGACCCAGAGTCCCTATGGGGATACTGCTTAGAGGAGCTGTTAGAAAAGAGCCACTGTCCTCTAAACCCCAGAATGGTAGATCCATTGACAACTTGCACTCTGCACCTGGAAAGGCTGCAGACAATTAATGCTACCATGAAAGCAGCTGGGAAGGAGGTTATACCCTGCAAAGCCACAGGAGCAGAGATGCCCAAGACCATGGGACCCCACCTCTTACATCAGGGTGACCTGGATGTGAGACCTGGAGTCAATGGAGATCATTTTGGAGCTTTAAAATTCGACTTCCCTGCTGAATTTCGGACTTGCATGGGGCCTGTAACCCCTTCGTTTTGGCCAATTTCTCCCATTTGGAATGGCTATATTTACCCAATACCTGTACCCCATGGTAACTGGGAAGTAACTGCCTTGCTTTTGATTTCACAGGCTCATAGGTAGAAGGGACTTGCCTTGTCTCAGATGAGAGTTAAAACTATGGACTTTTGGGTTAATGCTTAAAACTATGGACTTTTGGGAAATCAGTTCAGACTGGGGGACTGTTGGGAAGGCATGACTGATTTTGAAATGTGAGGACATGAAATTTGGAGAGGCCGGGGTAGAATGATATGATTTGGCTGTGTCCACACCGAAATCTCCATTTGAATTGTATCTCCCAGAATTCCCACATGTTGTGGGAGAGACCCTGGGGGAGGTAATTGAATCATGGGGCTGTTCTTTCCTGTGCTATTCTTGAGATAGTGAATAAGTTTCATGAGATCTGATGGATTTGTCAGAATTTCTGCTTTTGCTTCTTCCTCATTTTCTCTTGCTGCCACCATGTAAGAAGTGCCTTTCACCTCCCACTGTGATTCTGAGGCCTCATGTGGAAGTGTAAGTCCAATTAAACCTCTTTTAGTTCCCAGTCTCGGGTATGTCTATATTAGCAGCGTGAAAATGGACTAATACAGATGCCTTCTCATATAAACTAACTTTAAATTTCTAATCGCTGTAATCTATACCATGTTTCACGTCTTTGCCTTTCAAGATTTAAGCCAGTTTTCATTCAAATCTTGACATATTATCTGAGTTTTATTGCAAACTCAGATAATATGTCATTTTACCCAAATAACTCTTTCTTGATGTCTCCGGCTGGTTGAGGTCACTTCCTGCTTGAAATTCTCTATGAGATCCCAGAGTTTTTAAAACTATAGGCTGATTCTTAATGGCTTGGTATGTCCAAGAGTATGTTCATAAATATTGTTTGATTAATGGAATTATTGAATAATATCATATGTTCTACTTACAATATTGGTATTTAGAATGCTGTTGTCTTTTAAAAAAATGTTGTGAGAACACAATATGAGATCTACCCTCTTAAATTTTTAAACACCTAGTATGATATTGTAAACATGGATACAATGTTGTGCAGATCTCTAAAACTTATTAATCTTGCAGATTTGCTCCACATTCTTGCCATGACTTATAGTTTGTGTTTTTGATAATATTTATTGTAATAAATCTGAGGTCGTGTTCCATGGTTTTGATTTGTGTTTCCTTGATGATTAGTGATGTTGAACTTATTTTCATATACTCATGACCCTCTGTATGTCTACTTTGGAGAAATGTTTATTTCCTCCACAGAATGAAGAATTAAAATTACATGGTCAGAAAATTATACAGGAAAAAACATATGATAAAATTCAACACTCATAATAAAAACTCTCAAGAAACTAAGTAGAGAAGGAATTTACTTCAGTAAAACAAAGGCCGTATATGAAAAGCCCACAGCTGGCATTATACTTAACTTTGAAAAACTAAAGTTCTTTTTTTTTTTTTTCTCTAAGATTAGGAAAAACAAAGATGCTGACTCTTGCCACTTGTTTTCAGCATAGTACTGAAAGTACACACCAGAGCAATTGAGTAAGAAAAAGAAATAAAAAACATCAAAATTGGAGAGGAAAAGCAAAATGATCTTTTGTAGATGACATAATCTTCTATGTAGAAAATCCTGCAGGCTCCACACACACACAGGAAAACTTTTCCAAATACTAAACAAATTCAGCAAAATTGCAGTATACAAAATTAACATGCAAAAATCAGTCACATTTCTATACACTAACAATGAACCATCTGAAAAGAAAATGAAGAAAATAATCCCATTTCTAATAACATCAAAAATAATAAAATAATTATGAATAAACTTAAAGAAGTGAAAGACTTGCACACTGAGACCCTGCAAAACATTGATGAAGGAAATTAAAGAAGACTAGTATGTGGAAGGACATTCTGTGTTCATGGCTAGAAAGAATTAATATTTTTACAATGTCCATACTCCACAAAGTAATCTACAGATTCAATGCAATCTATCAAAATTATAATGATATATTTTTACAGAAATTGAAAAAGAAATTCTAAAATTTATATAGAATCACGAAAGACTCTGAATAGCCAAAGACTCTGACTACCCAATCTTGAGAAAGGACAAAAACTGGAGGCATTGCATTCCTGATTTTCAAATATATTATAAAGTTATAGTAATTAAACCAGCATGGTGCTGGCATAAAAAGAGATATAAAGATGAATGGAATACAGTAGAGATCGCAGAAATAAACTCATGCATATATGATCAACTGATCTTTGACAAGGATACCAAGAATACACAATGAGGAAAGAACAGTCTCTTCAACAAATGGTCTAATTTTGGGGAAAACTAGATGTTCACATGCAAAAGAATGAAATTGGGCACTTATTCTACACCATATGAAAAACTAACTCAAAATTAAATGTAAAACTCAAAGCTGTAAAAGTTCTAGAAGGAAATAGTGAAAAATCTTCATGACATTAGTTTTGGCAACAATTTCTTAAACATGACACTAAAAGTAAAAGCAAAAAAGGCAAAAATAAAGAAATGTGTCTGTATCAAATAAAAAAGATTCTGTGCAGCAAAGAAAACAAGTAAGAAAATGCAAGCCATTTTTCTGATAAGCAGTTAATATTGAAAATATGTGAGGAACTCTTACCATTAAATGGCAAGAAAAGCCAAATAACCTGATTAAAATATTGACAAAGACTTAGACTTCTGATTTCTAATCATTTAATAAATGTTCTTCTTTTTTTCTTTTTGAGACAGGTCTTATTCTGTTGCCCAGGTTGTGGTGCAGTGGTGCAAACATGGCTCACTGAAGCCTCTACTTCCTGGGCTCAAGTGATTCTCCCACTTCAGCCTCCTGAGTAGCTGGGACTACAGGGTGCTGATATATATGTATATACATCTCCACACGCACACACATACATATATATCTATACACACAAACACTTTTTTTTTGTCATGTTACCAGGCTAATAAATGTTCTTAAAATCACCTATTAAGTGCAAAGCAATTGCTGTATGTAGAGATATGACATAAAAGACACAGGCTTGTGGGAAAAGTAACTCTACAGTGGCAGCCAAGTGATGAATGCCATAGAGACGTTTTGCCTTCTGTTTTTCTGGAATGGTCATATTGGTCTTTATTTGCAGAAATTGACCAGAGGTGGTTACGGTTTTCAAAAGATCAGGCTTTGGTGGTTTAAGTAAATAATTTTAATTATAGGAATATACATTAGGTGGCTTTTATGCCTGAAAAATGATATCCTAATCAGGATAATGTGGTCATTGATTATGTTTTTTGAAATCTTTTAAGAAAATTATGCAGTATAATTTATACTATAATTTTTAACTCCTCTAATTATGGTCAAAAGGACTAACTATTCAATTCAGATGAGGCATGAGACACTTTTCTCACCAGTATAGACTTACTCCAATATAAATTGAATACTGGTTAGATCCTTCTGAAAGGAGTTTCTTTTGTATTTATGGAGGCATTGCATTTTTTAAAGTAGAAACATACATTATTAGGGGATAATACACTGGGCCTTTAGGTCTTTAAGCAGATGATTTTTAAATAGACTTTAAGACTTTAATATTGAATACTAAATGTGGTTGTTTTAGTACCTGGCCTACTCAATAATGACATTGAATTCTCAACCTGATGGACTTTTCAGATTAGGCAAACTTCTATGATGGGTCCTTCTTTGTAAATCTCTGAGAAATACCTTGGCAAAGTTAAAGGGAGAATATGGATATTAGATCTGAACATCCTTCTGTGACCTCAAGCAAGTTCTTTAATTTTCCCAAGCCTCTATCTTCTTATTTGTAAAATAAATAAATTAGTTATCTCACCTAAGAGGATGAGATAAGGTACTATGGGAAAGCTTCTAGAATTTTGTGGTTGTCATAAAGATGGTAGTACTTATAATTGCTTCCAGTTTGCTAGCAAAAAATCTAAAGTGGTATTATAGAATTAATACTATTGTTTCTAAACATAAACAGAAAATAACCATAAAGAAGTTACTGATTTTAGTTCTGAGATTGAGCAAAGATGAATGGGGTTTTGCCAGAGGAAGTCATTTCAGAAAGTCAGCCATTAGCCTGTTTTGGGAAAATTAAAGCACCAAAAAAAAAAAAATTAGACAGTAATTTATCATAATACATTGAATTTTTAAAAGATCCGTTAATACTTAGGTATAATAAAAGAGAGAAAAAAGTGGGGGCAAGAAAGTATTTATTTTTAATAAGTAAAATATTCTAGTTAACACATGTAGAGTAAAATTTGATATGAATGAAATAATATATTTGGTTTATGTCATTATAGATGCTATTATAATCATTGGGTTAAAAAGATCATGAGACACAGTATAGAACTATCACCTCACAATTACAAAGAAAAATACGTACCCATGTAATGGTGGACAAGTGAAAACATTGAGATTTAAGTGATAAAATTCAGTATCATTAATAGTGGGATAACCTGATATTGTACGTCTCCTGGTATGATGTAGTATGGAGCACACAGTACCACACTATTTCAAAAAATGTTTGCCTGCATTTAACCAAGACTCTAAACCTGACTTCCTGGTTACAGGAAATAGGGGTGCAGGTGAAATGACTCCAAATGGAAATAATAAGACAAATCCAAAATGTGGAATTCTTTTTTTTTTTTTTTTTTTTGAGATGGAGTCTCACTTTTGTCGTCCAGGCTGAAGCGCAGTGGCGCAATCTCGGCTCACTGCAGCCTCCTCCTCCTGGGTTCAGGCAATTCTCCTGCCTCAGCCTCCTGAGTAGCTGGGATCACAGGCGCCTGCCACCACACCCGGCTAATTTTTGCACTTTTAGTAGAGACAGGGTTTTGCCACGTTGGCCAGGCTGGTCTTTACCTCCGGACCTCAGGTGATCCACCCGCCTCGGACTCTCAATGCGGTGGGATTACAGGAAGGAGCCACCACACCCAGCCGGAATATTTTATAAGGTAAATAACAGACTCTTTGGGGGACTGTTCTACATAACAAAAGACACCAGCTGTGCTTAATGTGTGCCTTTTGATTATAACCTGGATTAGTAAAAAGAAAAAAGTTATGTTTGTTAGTATACGGTATGTGTATCAGATTATACATACACATATGAGATCTCATATACATGAGATAACTGTTTCTGTTGTGTTCTCGGGTATAGTAATGATATTGTGGTTATGTGGAAGGCTGTCTGTATGAGATACTTGCTGAAGCATTTTCAATTGGAATATCATATTGTCTGTAACTTATTTTCTAGTGTAGCAGAATTTAAACAATTGATGAATCTAGGTGAGAAATATGTGGTGTTTATTGTATGAGCCATTCATCTTTTCCAATGGTTTGAAGAATTGCAAAATAAAACTTTGAGTGAAAAGTAAAAACATTATAAAATAATTGTTATATTATTACACATTATTAAACATTATAAAATATTTTTTTCCTAAATTTAAAAATTATAACAAATTTTCTTCTTGAAGAAGTTAAAGTAGACAGGGACAACTGGGGTTTATTTGTATGATTATAGAAGAAATTAGTTCTATATACCAGTGAGACAGAGAGTGTCCATCTCTTTTGATGGCAATGATAACTTTCTCAAATTATCTCATCATTAAACAAAATTAAATATATAAGGAATTACATGGAGATAGAGAAGGCAGAAGTCTCTGTTCCCAAGATCCCTTCACAACCAGGTGTGTGGGATCCTAGGAATAGCTGTGGAGTCTGCCCTTATGGTGACTGCCCCTAGTTGAGGAAGTGGAAGTGCCTAACATGGTGCCTCTAACAGACAGTGGGTCTTATTTCTTTAGCAACAGGGACCTGATGCTCTTTTCTTTTCTCTTTCTTTCTTTCTCTCTTCTTTTCTTTCTTTCTGATGCAGTTTCATTCTGTCATGTGGCTGGAGTGCAATGGCTCAATCTCCACTCACTGCAGCCTCTGCCTCCTGGGTTCAAGTGATTCTCCTGCCTCAGCCTCTCAAGTAGCTGCGACTACAGGCACGCACCACTATGCCCAGCTAATTTTTGTATTTTTAGTAGAGATGGGGTTTCACCATATTGGAGAGGATGGTCTCAATCTTTTGACCACATGATCTGCCTGCCTCAGCCTCCCAAAGTGCTGGGATTACAGGCTGAGCCACTGCACCCAGCCACATTGAGCTCTCTTTCTAATACTCTCATTGCTAGCAAATTTCATCTATCTCCCATATATTCTTATTTTTTTCCTTTTTTAGGTCTTTTTTTCTGTCTTATCTGTGGCTTCTATTGCATTGTTACATCTATGTTGCTCTTTCTTTGTATATTTTTCAACTTTTGTACCTTTTATCAATCAACTAACTTTCCTCTTTTGTTTCTGGTTTGAATTCTCCACCCCAACAATCTGATCAGGTAAATTGATTATCGTCATCTCTGATTGGGCAGAATTGCTGTTTAATTCCTGCTCACCTACTGAGTGGGATGACAAACTTTGAGATTTTCGGCTCTTAGCTGTCCTGGATCAATCAGGTGTGTTGGGTCACAGAAAAGATGTGTAGCTGTTACAGAATAAAGCATCGATGTGTAAGGAACTGCCTAAAGTTCTCCTGGGGCAAAGCCTGTAGTGTGAGGGTGATAGTTTCCACTAAATGAAGTAATGGGTAGAGCACGAAGCTTAACAGGCCTTTTTCGTGCCCAAATCAGCTTTCTTATGACTCTTTTTTGTGTCCACTTTGCCTAAATATTACTTCAAGAATGCGGAGAGTCTCTTTTTACTATGTGCGAATTTTACTTGCCTCATAATTTATGTCTACCTTTAAAAGATGTAAGAGGTTGTCTTTCGAAATCTATGAATGTTTAGCTATTCAAGAGCTTATATTAGTCTCAGATGCTCACTGGGGAGGAAGAGAGAACACCCTGCCTTTAATAACTGATCCTTTTGCCAGCCACAGCTGGGGTTGGCATGCAAGTTGTCTTGCAACATCACACTTTTCCTTGTCTTTTGACCCGAATGCTCTCTGAATATATTCTGCATGTGGAGAATACCAGAGTGCACTATTATAATCTCTGCAAGCAAATGAGTCATCTCTAAGGGACTATGATGGTCAATAAAACTTGATCATTTATTTATCTGTTTGGTCTTAGAAGAGTTTCTGAACAGTTTGCATTTTGAATTTCTGGAATCTTCATTATATAGTAGGTAAAGAGATGATAGACTGTAGATCAACTTCTTAAATTAAAAAAATCCGAACTCATTGGCATTTGTAGATAGTTGAAAATGCCATTTAGTGGGATAACAGTAAATTATTAAGAAATGGGCTGGACACACCCATTAGAAGTCACAATTGGAAACTTGTGGAAAGAAAGGACAAATAACCTATCCCAGAAGGAAAAGCTGGCTTACACATGTAGTAAATTAGTTTCTTAGGTTGCCTACTACTAATGAGTGTCTTAGCAATTTGTAACAGTAATTTCATATACTTTCTGTACCACCAGGAGTAGATCAATCAACTAATCTATTTTATTAAAAACCAACCAATTAATATATTTATAATTTACCATATAAATATATCACAATTATTATAAGGATTGGAGTAAGATAATAAAAAATCAATTGAATACAACCCACAACCCACTTTGGGTAAATGAATCTTCTAAAGGAAACATTAGGCTTGGTAAAAATTGGCATGAGTACTTTAGAGCAGAGTTGTGGAATCATAAATTCTGGGTTTGAAGTATTTTTTTGTTTATTTCCTTGTCTGATATGGCTACTCCATTTACCATGTCTTGCTATAAAATAGGATGGCTTGCAATTTTAAGATTGCTAATTTATCTTTTATGGCTAAACTATCTTCCATTGAGTTTTCTTAAATTTAGTTTTTTTTGTAACCATAAATATTTTATTTTTACACAAAATATATAGATGCTGCTATGGTCCAAATGCTTGCATCCTCTCACATTTCATATGTTGAAATTCTAACCCCAAGGTATTAGAAGGTGGAACCTTTTGGGAGGTGATTAGGTCATAGGACAGAGCCCTTTAGGTGGGATTAATGTCCTTATAAATGCCCAAGGGAGTTCATAACCACCCCCATGTGAGAACATAGTGAGAAAACACAATCCTATGAACCAGAAAGTGGACTCTCACCAGACACAGACTCTACCAGAGACTGTGTCTTGAACTGTCCAGTGTTAAAATCTATGAACAATGGATTTCTATTACTTATAATCTATTCAGTGTCAAAATTAAAATCACATACAATTGAAAGTTTTAAAAGTTTATTGTGGATATAAAAGAATAGTTTGCAAGCCAGGAATCCTTAGATGAAAGTGATGGTGTTATAGGATGGCTTATGAAATGCAAATGAGGTAGTTGTGTAGCCTTTGCAGTGATTGGTTGTTACCATGGGGGTTTCATGATGGCAGAGTATTGGCAGCAAGAAATCATCTTATACTATTTTTGGAAGACAACTTAAGCTTTATTTATGATTATCAGAGGTATTTGCAAGAAATAACCCAAGTTATTTTGTTGTTCTCATTTTGCTTTAACACCAGTTTAAGATATTGTTGAAGCAGCCTGAATAGACAGATGTGGATTCTTTTGTAATCTTTTTATGGTAGTATAAGACTTTTTCTTTGAAAACTGTGATAGAAAATTTTAGTCCACTTTTTATTCACAAACATATGCATAATGTTTAGCTCCACTAATTTATTTTTTAAGTTAATTTTTAATGCAGGCTCATAGTTTAGAAATTCAAACATCACAAAGATGCTTATTGCAAATGCACCATTTCTCTATCCCAGCACTTTCTTGCTCCCAAATCTTTCTGAGGGGCAACCTTTTAAAGACATTGTTCTGTTGTTTTGCCAAACAATTGTGCATCACTAGCATTGTAAATAATACGTGCATCCTGCCATCTTATAGTTCACGAATTTAAGGGCATATATACTTACTGGATATTATTGAGGCTGAGGATTGAACTATCTGATATTGTACCTTATGATTTCTTCCTTCTTTTCAATATGGTTTTATCATAATTTGTTTTATTCAAGATTTATTGGACTTCACTTATCTGAGGATTTATATCTTTCAATAATTTGGTAAAATTTTCAGCCATTGTCTTTTTTATGTTTCCCCTTCCTCACTCTTCCTATAATTTACCTCTAGAACTCAGAATAGACAAATATTGGGCTTTCTTACTCTTTCCTCCTTGTGTCTGAACCTTTCTCTCATATTGTCCATACATACTTTTTAGATTTGTCATCCAACTCACTAATTCCCTCTTCAGATTTGTCTAATCTGCTGCTTTATGTTTCCATTGAGTGTCCCATTTTAGTTATTACAATTTTATTTTTAGAAATTATTTTAAAAAGTCTGCCTTGTCATTTTTTATAGGTTTGCTTTGATCTTTCTCTGATTTCCTTACACATGTTAGCATAGGTATTCTATGTTCTTTATTTGATAATTGCAGTATCTGAAGCCTTTATGGGTCGGGTTTGGTGTTTTAGCTGATTTTCACTGAAGGTGATACACTTATTGGATTACTTCTGATTCTTAAAACAGTTGTGAGTGTATAGTGGCAATCACCTCTAAGTCCTGTGAGGCTTGGGTAGAAGATATTTTTATCTGGAAAAGAGTTGCCTTTGTTTCTGCCAAGTACTCATGGCTGCTATCAGCTGGTATCCACTTTTAACTAAACTTCTCAGCTTTGGCTTTTTCTTTGGTACATAGTAAACATTTGTGTTATGGTAGATGACTTCGTTCTCTTGTTTTGCAGAGATAGATGATTTTCTTTACTTCCTGTCTCTGTTGTGACCCTTTTTATCCATTTCGCTCCCTGCCTTATAGTGGAGCTCTCTCTTAGCTCCACCTTTATGTAGGGTTGTCTCCAGTTTGCTTTCCTACTCTGCCCAAGTCCAAGACTTAGTCCACAGTACCCTGCTCCCCCAGGCCAGCTGATTACCATTCCACCAGGCCCTTTTGAAATCCTGAGAGTGTGAGGAACTTTACTTTCTGGAGTGGTGTTTTCACTTTAATAAGACGTGACCCTGCTTACTTTCTTATATGCTCTTCCCCTAAATTAAAAGGGTTTGCTTTCCGACATTTTTGAGATATGTTTTATAAAGACTTTGACCTAAGATATTATAGGCAGAAATTCTTCAACTGGCTTTAGAGATAATGAATTAATTTAATTATTTATCTCCCTCAATCATACCCAGAAGCTGTGAGCTGAACTATAACTGTCTTCAATGTACTAGTAAGTACTGATTCCGTTGCTACTGATTTGCTTTTGTAAACAAAATCTTTACAACTTAAATTCAAGTTCCTGACTCTTCAATTTGTTGATAACTCATACAAAATAATCTTTTGTGTTGAATGGCAGCTCCACCAAAATATCACCAAAATTAACTGTTGATAAGTCAAAATTGAGTTTATTCTTACTGAGGTAAGAAAAGCACCACTTTGAGATAATTTTAATAGTATCTTGGATTGGAAAAGGTAAAATTGGAATATTTATGAGATTTTGAAGTTGGTTTAAGGTGAATTTTTCGGTACAGGTTAGGACTGGGTGAGGACTGTGATATGCTTGTGTAGGACTTGTGTGCACTATGATGATTTTGGCATGTATGTTTCAGAGACTCCTGTACATTTTCTTTTGATTCTTTTTATTGAAAATTTGAAGCGCCGTTCAAAATGATCCTAGCATGAAAAATAAAGTGATTAGCAACTTTTATACTCCTGAAATAGTAAAGTTATATTAATGGAGATAGTGAAAGAATAAAGTCCTGTTAATGTAAATACTAAGCTGTATGGGTACAGATGCTATGCTTTCTGTTCTTGGCATAAAATGGCAGCTGTTTATGATAACTTAATGATTACAAAGGGAAATCATTCATAGAACCATGCAGTGCCGCACAATTTGGGCAAAATACGGCTATGGTACTAAACACACCTTTCTTAACAAGACTTCTAATCATGGTATAAAGGTAGAAGGGTTCTCTGAAATTATTTAGTAGAATTAAATTGATGAGACATTCTTGAGCACTATGATTTATGCAAAACTTGAAATGAGGTGTTCAGGAAATGATTTTATTCAGATGTTCGTTTTGATGCCATAGCCCTATTTCAAGGTCTGTGTTCTTCTGTGATCCCCTTAATAACTTCAAACTTTCTCATTCAGGGGTGACCAGAGGTCAGGGAAGACTTTTCACAAGGTCTGAATGCTTTGGATAAAAAGAGAAAATAATTCTCTAAAGGGTTTCCAGCTTGGGTCTTGCCATTTGACTCAATAATCTACAGCCATTGCATGTTGTTAAATTAAGACACCAACTATTGGAAGAAGCTCCATTATTTTGTGTACTATTAACAAACACTCCCAATTGAATCATGTAATAATACTCTCTTTTGCACCTAGAATTTTTATTTTGTAATCACTAAAATATCTTTTATATTTAAAGATATATTTTCATCTTATATAATTATTTAGCTATGTAAAAATAAAATAAATTGTTAAAAGTATTCTAAAAATGCTTTCAATTCAGATAGCAACTTTTCAGAAATACGTTTTGACTCAGTCTCATTGATACTGTTTTTCCAATAATAACTCTGTGTCATCAAGAGCACTGATAGTACCACATTTCTTGAGAATGTTCCTCTATTGTCTGTGAAATTCTCTTCCAATGACATCCATTTTGTAAACTTTGATTGTTGTACTGTCTTGATACTATCAACTAGTATAAAAGAAAAGGTTTTCACATAACAACCAGGATCCATATTTCTTTCTCAAATAGTCCTTAAGTAGTTTGCTGGCTGATTTTTTATACCAGCAGGGAAAATAACCAAATTTATCTATATGTAGACAATAGCAACGACATTGTGACAACAGCCTGGCTACTACTGTTTATAAGATACCATTAATTGTGTATCTTGGAGTCAATGAAATAAAATATTTTGGATGACAAAAGCTACTGATTATAGTATTTCCTCTCAATTTTTTCTAATTTATTCTCTACTATGTTCTCTTAACTTGATTTTCTTAGTCCTCTGGGAGGGCTTCATTCTTACTTTAAATGTTTAGGTCTAAGACTGAGAACTTTGGCAGACCCTCTGCAGAACTTTAGAGGGTGACTCCTCTGTCTTATAAAAGTCTCACTCTGAAGGCTGTGATATGCAATTTTCAGAATAATATGTTACTGGTAAAACATACTTGATTCCCCAGGTGGTTTAAATGGAAGTTTCAATTCCAAGTGACAACATGACATCAAATCAAAGAACTGGCCTTGAAAAGCTTACCATCAGAGAAAAAGAAATGATATTAATATGTCCCTTCTGGATTAAATTATTTAGACCAGAGGTGTCTATGGGTGTGAGCTGGACTACCGTCTGGTCCTGGAACAAAGTGAGACTAATAAATTCATTTAAAGTGTCAGCTTCAGTTTAAACTGCGTGAACTGAGTGGTCCCCAAACAGAAAACTGAATAGCTCAGTTCTTTGCTATTCCAGTTTCCATTACACTCAGCAATAAAGTAATCCCAACTGGTGAAAAAACCACTTCAGTGTTTGTGGCTCCTTTTCAGCTAATTTGGATCACACTCTGCTGGTTATAATATAATAAGAAAAGCATAAAAATAACACCCATACAGTTTGCATGTTGTAAATACTTTCTCTAGTCTTTAGGAACATAGTGAACGATTATATCTACATTGTCAGTAATGACTGTTAGGGCGTTTTAAACATTTTTCCCCTTTTTAAAATGTGTCAGCCATTGCAAGCTTCATATTGATTCCAGAATTCACTAATATCACTGGATTCAATTTTCTTTTTTAATTTGTCTGCAATAACAAAAGCACAGGGAAGTTCTCTAAGTGGCTTTAAACCAACTTAGTTTTTGCCCCTTTCTTACTTGTAGTTCTCAAGAATAACTATAGAAAATGCTGGGAATACAAGACCCTGAGATAGATAGCAGCTGCCTGGACCAATCTAGGCCTGGTCTTTGTCCCTCCCAGGGAATATCACATCTTGAATTAGGGAGAAATGGCTCAGGAAAACAGGCTTTGTTCCTCTTTCCCTGGAAGCAGTATATCCTTCAAAGCTTTAGTGCAGTGAGTAATATTGCCCTTGAGGTATATAACCCAGGGGGGGCTGCTGTTTAGGCCCCTCAGTTGTGGTGTAATTGCAGCATGCCCAGTCCAGATTTCCTCTGCCCTGGGCACCTTTCTTGAGTCTTAGGGGACTTGCTCATAATGAATCCTGGGCTGCTTTTGTTCCTTGCTGCCTAGTTGTAAAAAAAAAAAAAAAAAAAGCCATTACTTTTTGCACCAACCTAATAATAAATCCACTCCATGCAACTCGTGTATGAATAAGTATGTTCTGTCTCACCAGATTCAGACAAGGTAGTAACTGGTGCACAGTGAAACTGCTTGACAAAAAGGACTTTATTTTTGATATTAAGGGATAAGATATTTACTCTTTATCTTTTTTCTGAAGTTAAAAAAATAAGATTCCCGGGTACCAGAACAAAGGCTATTATTCACATTGGGGATGAGGGTGTGAGTAAATTCATCATTATCAAACCCTTATTTGCTTATGTATGGATCCTGATCAAGGCCATACTAGGAACCGGGGATATAAGAGGCATAACCCATGATTTATCAGGATTTTTTTTGTACTTTGCTGTTTAGTTGGGAAACATCTATAGAGAAACTTGTGAATCACAACAAGAATGGGATAGTCACACAGCAGAGAGAGGGCAGGGGAGACTTACTGTTTTAGATATCCAGGTTTGAGAGGATAATTGTTGACTATTGGGTTGAAAGCAGTTTCATGGAGGAGGCTGAATGTGCGGCGAATTTCAGGATATTTTCTTTTCATTGATTTTGCAGGGAACAGGGCAGGCATTTTCACTGCGCATACTAAAGCTGTTGCTGCTTCTTCTTTTTAATGCATTACACTTTTCTCATTTTAGCCAAGCCAGTTAAACTTGGTAAAAATGACTGAGATGGTGCACCAGAAGCCAGGGAATAGTGTTTTGCTCAAATGGGTGGGGCGCAGGGTGGGAGGCTAAACGGGATCCAGGGAGCCACCTGTTGGAGAGCTCTACTCTGCCCTTGCTAGCCATTCCCCCAGGTTGCAGTCCTTTTCTGAACCATGTGACCTTGCTGGGTTCTGTAGAGAACTGCCTCCATGCCCTAAGGTGGAAAAATACAACTCTCTGGGCCCCAATCATGATGGGAACAGGCCAAGAGACTGTGAAATGAGTACATTTCCAGGGTCTTCTTTCTTCTATTCGTGCTGGAGAGGGATAATGGCTTGCTTCACCCACCTGCTGCCTACAGACACTGCTTCTCATCAGTTCATGTACATAAGAAGTGTACAAAGTGATAGAAGCCAAGTCACATATCAACTATATTCAGAAATTGATGGTGTTAACTTTTGACAAGAAAATCTCAGTTTTTGCCTACTGTCAGATTTCTCAATGAGCTCTTGGAGATTCAGAATTGTGAACTAGCAACTCTTTGTTTGCACAAGAAAACTCACTGCTTCCCTTCTTTTATGCTTTGTCAGTTAAATTGATGCTTGAAATTTTTAGTCATGATGTAAGCTACTTACAGGATGAAGAGAACTTGGGAATTAAGCTCTTTTCACAGAAACTTTAGTCACCAGAGTGAGCAGTCAAACTTTGAATATGAAGGGAAGCAAAACTGGGGCCCTTTGGATGCCTCAAGGGCATCACTTTCAACATCACTGAGCAAATAATTGGATCTGAGCTAATGCTCTTAGTGTTAAATCGGACTAACAAATATGCACAATTTTGAATAAGTAAAAATTGCCACACTGCCTTAACATGGGTCAGTCCTGTTCCATTCTCTTTGTATTATGATATGTTTACCTAGCTCTCTTAAATATTTATTATTTTAAATTTACAAATTATTAAAAACATTATTAAAAAATAGACAACATTTACATTTAAGTATACTTTTATTTTCTTTTTCTAAGATAGCTATTTTAAATTATGGTTTATTTAAAGCATGGTTGCTGAAGTATTACTTCCAGAAAGGTAAAATCATGACTCTCATGAAAATATAGACATACATTAAAGGTGTTATTAAACTCTTTAATGAGAGAAATAATAAGATGTTCAAACGTGTTCAAAGAAGAGCTTGAAGAATATACAATTATATATCTTAAATACATATGCACATGTATATATAAACACACACACACAAGAATGCTGAAATAAATTTGCTACTGTATAATCCAAAGTTGGTTAATAGTCTATAAGGCAATAAAATATAATGTAATGACATATGTTTAGGGTATCTACAGGGTGGAAATAAATACTTCTTCCAACAGAATTTATTTTCATTGATACGGACAAAAATCACTTCAATTATATCTATTACATCCATTTTCTGCATCTCAACTTCTACCCCTACCAAGTTCACAAATAGCCTAATTGTTACAAATACAATAAAAAATATGTCATTCAATGGAATCTGATAACCTCTGGAGGCCGTAACTCCACTGAAGGAACATCTTTTTCCCATTTCCAACTCTTGGACAATTTTTCTGACATTACATTGAATTCCACATCTGAATTTGGAGAGAGATAAATCTATTTTTTAGGTGCCTTTCTGGAAGCAAGCATGAACTATTGCACATACTTACAAATTTATTAGTTGTGTGTCATGCCTAAAATTAAGTCCCAATATTAAGTGCTGGTAACATCTGGTGAAAGTGGGATGGCCTTGAATGGCTTAACCACAAGTTCACAAATACCTGCTCCCATGGATAAGGTCCACTCTGCTCCAGGGATAAAGTCCCCTAGTCAAACAACCCTTTGTGTCGAGGAAACCAGGGACAGTTCCTGCTTATTCCTGAGTGGAAGATTTCAGTTCCCTGCTAGCCCATGTGATAATTGAAATGAGCCAATCTGATCCTCCCATGGGACCCAGGGGCACCTACCTCTTTAAATTACAAAGCCTGCCTCCCACACCTCCTGATTGTTCACTCTGTCCCTCAATGCAACCCCCTGTGGCCCTGTGTGTTTTGTCTGTTTCCACTGGTCTGTGAGTATGTGCAACTGTCAATATCATCTGTCCTGTGTCAGGATTGGATGCTCAACGATCCCCATCACCTGAAGGTGGAAATCCTTTCTTCTCCAGAAGGGTGAATAGGAGGTGATTACAACCTTATTATGGAGAACTGAATCAGAGCAGAGCATGGGAAGGGAAAATGGTCGAACTGAGAGCAAAAAGATCTAGGTTCAGCAGGAAGGGGTAATGAGATTTATGTTATTGGCTGAAAGAATGCTTTAGATAGAAAAAAATTTCTATGTAAATATTAGAATCAAAGGGCACAGTCAAGCTTTTTCCAGATTCTGAAAAATTTTTGAAAATGGCTGGAGTATATGCAGAGTGCAAGACAGTGATTGTTTAATGGTAGGATATAGCAATGATAGCTGAGTTTAGGAGCTTAGACTTGATCTTAAATGCAATAGAAACAATTGAAGAGGTGTGATACAATCAGCTTTGTTTTGGAAAAACTGTTTTAGCTTTAACAGAGAATAAAGGTTGTTTTGATTGGAGTTTGGGAGCTAATTAAAAGATCATCAAAACAATCAGGATATAAACATGATGCCATCTTCAAAAGCAAGGGTACTAGAGATAGAAAAATAAATGGACTGACTTGGGTAATATTGAGGAAGTAGTATTTAGAGGGTTTAATGAAGAATTGGACGTGGGTAGGGGAGCTAGATTTATCACATAAAACTACAGGATGTACAGTTACATTTGAATTTCAGTTAAACCACGTTTTAAAAAAAATATGAGGGCAATATTTAGGATAGATATGAAAAATTATTCATTGCTTAACTGAAATTCAAATGCAGCTGGGAAACCTGCATTTTATCTGGCAGTCCTAGATATGTGGTTGAGGAAAATGAAAGAGTTGAGGATGGGTTCTGTGTTTTGGAAATAAGAAGTTGTCAGGGAGTAAAACAAGGGTTTTTTATTTCCCAGAATATCAACGCTTATTGCAAATCTATCAGTTTCTTATGGATAAATAAAACATATCAGAACACATCTTCCTGAAGGCAGTTTTACAATTTTGTCCTCTTCATGAGATATGGTATATTTTGAAGTTTCTTTATCTCAGAGGGAAAAGAATGGGAACTGTGGGGAAAAGAAAGAAGTGAGTAATGGGAGGACCAAGGTCCCAGCACAAGCAGTAGATGCTGAGGAAGAGAAGTTTGTTGTGGAGTGAGTGGGGCCTGAGTTGAGAAGATCCTGGACTTGGATGTTTAAACTGTCAAGTGACTATAGTTGTGCTTGTTTCTGTTTTTCATTATGGATATATGTGAGCTTTACTTTCTATTAATGGAAATAGCTCTAGTCAACATTGTGCCTGGGTTTCTTAATTTTCAAAGGTGAACAAGTGAGATTCTGGACGTTAAATCTCAGCATTTTAAGGTAATGGTTTACAGAAATTAATTTGGGAGGAATTATAGACCAAAAAGTAAAAGCTAGGGCTGGACGTGATGGCTCACACCTGTAATCCCAGCACTTTGAATGGCCGAGGAGGGTAGGTGACTTGAGGTCAGGAGTTTGAGACCAGCTTGGCTAAAATGGTGAAATCCCATCTCTATTAAAAATATGAAAATTAGCCAGGGATGGTGGCAGGTGCCTGCAATCCCAGCTACTTGGGAGGCTAAGACAGGGGAATTGCTTGAACCCAGGAGGTGGAGGTTGCAGTGAGCCGAGATTGCGCCATTGCACTCCAGCCTGGGTGACAGAGTGAGACTCCATTTCAAAAAAA